>NW_027176296.1:8821329-9248829 GCF_023349555.1 Cebidichthys violaceus
GGTCAGACAAAGGTAGGAAATTCTGCAAGATGATGGGGGTGTTCAGCTGCAGCCAGTGTGATGGTGATGTGGATGAGGTTATTAGGATGATGTTATGTCTGGAAGTAGACACACATGTCTAGGTCAGCCAAGCTTGTTACAAAGCATGCTGTATAATAATGAATAGATGCTGCAGCAGGGAACAGAAATGAACCTTCTGTCAAAAGTCAGAAAGTCATCCTACTTGCTAGCATTCCTCATGACAAAGTTATATAACCTTCCATTAATCCTATGATGGACTGCTAGATTATCCCTGAGAAATTGTTCCTCTTCTAACAATTTGTGCACCAACATTTTAAATATGTGACCACTATCTTGATAGGTCACTGAAAGAATAAAAGACAGACACAATAGATGATAAATATAACACGTGCACATTTGTATTCTGGGTTAATATTACCAACATTCTTAAAGGCAGACAGAATTCAATGGTATGTGCTTGTCTAGTAAAAGTATGAGACAACAGGAAAAACTGAGACAAGGTTTGACAAGTGTTCCACATCTTGGGTCCCATGGCAAAATCTTTTGACAATGGGGAAAATCTGACCACAGCTTGAAACTCATTTTGAAAAGTGTGTGCTCAAACTGTCAAATGTGGAAAAAAAACTGCTCTTGGCACTGTGGTTAAATCCGCAGTACTCTGTAGATGAGAGAGACAACAAGGAACAAAGAGAAGGAAACAAGAGCAAAAAGAGAAAGTAAGACTTTGGTCCACAGGCAGTTTGTAAATTTCCTCTGCATCGTTGTGACAGCGTGTCCTGTTTTCATCCACCAGTTTTTGGGTGTACCTGTAATGTTACCCATCCTGTCACATCTTTCTTATTCTTAACCTCAATTTTTTTTAATTTAGTTTTGTCATAAAAAAGCAATTTATTCATATGTATGTGGTTGTTAGCATATTTCAGTACACAAAATATTGGCCCCCAAAATCATTGCTATTGAATTCATGGGAAATGATAGGTTTAAAAATAATTAGGGGATCAGTCATTTTTATATATAGGTGATGCTAATGAAAGCTAGTTCACATAGCCATTTTAAATTAGTGGTCACAAATTTAAAATGTTGACTGTTCATTGTTTTTGTGTGACACTTCAAATCTTAATATTTGTTGTTGGTTGTTTAGCAATCCTGAATATACAAGAATAAAATTATTTACATTGCTTAATTTTGTAGCACATAGTTAATCTATGTTAAGAAGTGGGGGGATAGGTGTTTTATTTACCTAGATGTTTATGCTTTCATATTTCCATTCCTCTCTTTCACTGTCTTGGTCTTGGTCCTGGCCTAATCTCTCTCTCTCTCTCTCTCTCTCTCTCTCTCTCTCTCTCACACACACACACACACACACACACACACACACACACACACAATATTAATAACTGAAGTTGACGACTCAGTGAGTGGCATCACACCCATAACAGTGTAAAACAATGAATGCAATTAGTCTCAGGGGACTTAATGGACGCTGCCATGTACTAATACAAACACGCAACATACATTCACAAACACCAGCTTAGAGGTGGGAACGCATCATGACTCTAATCTGGGACTTTACTTTGAATTAGCATTGCTAGTGTTGCATATTACCTCGAAATTATTCTGCAGAGCCTGAAACCATGTGTTAGGATTAGAATGAAATGCACTCTTTGTACACTGGACAACGCACAGGCTCAATTTATCCCATACAATAAACTAAGTACAGAATACAGGGGGAAGAAAAACTATATATGCCATTGCGTTTAACTTGAGGATGACATTGTGTTTTGCTGTGTGCCTCTGAGACAAAAGCACAAATAACAGCCTTAACTTCCATATGTGTAAATAATATTGGCACTCGGCAAGTGCCACATCTCATCAAAGAATGTGTCACTCCTCTTGTCCAGTGTCTGTGTACTAACATTGATGAGACTCCTCGAATAACTGCGTGTTCAACTGTGTGACCAGAATCCTAAAGTGTATACGCATGCTGATGTGTGTGGCCATGCACATGTGTGATTGGGTGCACATACGAGCGTCTAGGAACAATTTCACAGGCAAATACAGCTTCATTAGGTCCACATTACGTCAGCTTCACAAGCCAAACCTCTCTGTATTTATGGTCCCATCTCTAGTTGTGCCTCTGAATAAATAAACTTCAGCATAAATAATAATCCTGTCACATTTTCTGTCTCTTCCTCTTGATGCTGTCTCCGTTGGCACGCTATAACATCTGCCACAATAGACAGTGCGGATGCATCTCCACATTACTTCAATGAGCAGAGAGATATCCATCCATCCATTTATCTTTTTTCCCCGGCTGCTCGCCTATCCTCTATTCTAATAAATGTCCCGGCCTCTGACAAAGACTGTTTGCGCTGCTTAACAGTAATAAAGATTCACACAGAGAGGCATGAAGTAATCAATGGTGTTTTTTATGCCACTTAGCTTAGGAGTGAGGGCCTGTTTTCAGCTTTAAGCTCCCTCATTAACAGACCTGTTCACCTTATAATGACTCAACCAAAGACCGATGGCGGCAATCACTAATAACACTCTTTTCTCTCTCTTGTCCCACAAAAAAGTTAATTTGCTGTGTAACTCAATCAGTTAAAGGTTCCACTCCAAATTTAGGTAAATGTGTAGTTGCAAGGCATTAACACTGCCAGGCCCAGAGGTTATGTTTCCTGTAGAATTTATAATACAGAAGATAAAACACTGATAATGAACTGAAAATAGTTTTCAATCCTCTCTAGGGCTGCAACTACTCGTCTTTTCTTTTTCATGTAAAAGTTTGACATTACCAACAGCATTGAAATTCGGCTTTCAGACCAGCTAGGTGTAAAATATATATCAACTTTTATCATAACATCACTACACATCAGTAGCTCTAATTTATCAGCAGTAGCATAAAACACTATCTGCACATTTAAATGGTTGTTGACAGAAATAATTGTTAAAGACTGGGAATAATGGGGGGAGTGAATCAAAAACACCCAGAATTCACATGGAGCTTTTCAAAAGGCACTTTTAGTGCAAGCTAAGAAGCTGCAGTTGCATCTTCACCTCAGGATTTAGACAGACCATTTCCCAGAAACAACCTTGCCTGGTGCAACTTTGAGGACACTGTTTTAATTTCATTCATACCACTGCTCAGAATGTTTACCCAGGCCAACGAGAACTGGGACCCTGCTTGCATCCCACATTGAGTGGGCAGGCCCTCTCCCCACACAACACCCTTCCCTTGACACTCCAGAGAGAGAGCAGAGGCAGCTGGCTGCAAACTTTTCATTAGTGGGGATTGCAGAAAAAGGTGGCAAATATTTATCTTTGCACAGATTGCTGTGCAAGGCCTCCATACAAAGCAAGCCTCTCGTTTTCTCAGTGTGAGAATAGTGTGGGATGTGCCTCGGTAGCTACGGGTGCTGGAACGGGAGAGTAATTGGTGTATACGAGAGCTAGTCTCGACGTGTGATTCCTTTCGAGTACATGTGTGCCCATGTCTGTATTTTTGTGAGAACATCCATCTATGAAAGTGTGTGTCTTTACCTGAGCAAATGGGTGCAAGGGTGTGTGTGCGTGTGATAAATGACTCACCCACAGCCTTGCAGGTCTTAGAGGCAGGGTCCATCTCGTAGCCTTCGTAGCATTCGCACTTATAATCTCCTTTGTAGTTGATGCAGATCTGACTGCAGGCATCTGGGTTCTCACATTCATCTATGTCTGTGTAGAGAAACACGGCACAAAGACATGAAGATCAAAACAACACTACAGACACACAACAAGTTATTTATGTCTTAAGAGTGAGAAATAAGAGTAAGTACATTTTCTCTATCTAGCATGTTAACAATCTTTCTCAAAAAAATCTTCACTTCAAATGAAGACTGATTCTTCAAATGGAGTTTCTAGGATTTATCTTTATCTTTCAGGCAGGGAGCGTCAACAGACAAACATGGTTTGAAAAAATATGCATGCTTGTTACTTGTTAAGTAATAATTGTGAGAAAACCATTTCAATTTCATTTAGATGGATCATTATAGTGTATTAGAAGTTAGTTCTACCAAATGTCTAAACATTATTCTATATCATACTGTTTCTAAGTCAAAGAAGGGATCTGGTGGTTGGACATTTTTCATTGATTTGCTGGTTTGAACTCGTCTTTATATGACTGAATATTGTGTCGACAGATTATTTCACCTGTCCACTGCACAGATGTGTTGTCCTTGCTAGCACAACAGAGATACTCAGTCACAGGGTGGTACATTTAAACAACTTAAACCAAATAAAACCATAAAACAACAGTCCAACATTTTGGGAAGTGGCTTGTTTGCCAGCAAACCCACAGCCTGATGAGAAGATCAATACCAATGTGATCTCCCTGAGTTCAGGATCCTGGATGTGTTTAAAGCTTATCATCAAGACGGAAAACAGGGGAAACTGCTTCCCTGGCTCTGTCTGAAGTAAAACAAATCACTTTCAAACTGCTTTAAAGCTGACTTATTTATGCTTTGTATCTTATTTTGTTCATTTAACTTGTGGAGGAGAAAGAATGCTAAAATCTGGCAATGTGATTTCAGACTGTTACATCATTTGAGCTATATTTTTGCATCACATAACCAACTCTATGCAACATATTTATGAAGATAATGTTGGAATCATGGACAGATTCATATGTAGTATAGATCCACCCAAGAATCTGGGCCTGGCAACCAAACCACGATTGCACCCAGTGTTTTTGTGTTCTAACTGCCCCCAAATCCCTATATTACAAATTGTGTATTAAAAAAGAAGATAAAACATGGAAATATGGCTGCTTTTGAGTGGTTTAAACAAGTTGTGTTTGCACCAGTTTACTCCTGCTTCAAGTCTTTACTCCATTTTTAATGAAAAACAAGCACTTTTCCAAATATTTTATTTCAAAATGTTCCTTTTACCAGAATATGACCAATAGTTAGGGATTGGAAATTCTATAAAACTCTCACGGAACTCCTATGGTTTATCACAGAGCTAAATACACAGGCCAAATAAAGAAGTCTTCTGCGTTTATGGAATACTTCTCTCACAAAATGACCATTTGTTTATCAATTATTCACCTTGTGTAAACATCCGTTGACAAACTCTCCTAAAACTCTTGCAGTCTAATCCAAGTGTCATTTATCTAGTCGAATGATCAGTACTTGCCAAACAAATGCATCTGAGCTAAAACCGTATCATTTAAAACACACTGCATAAACAGTCTGATGCTTGCGGCAGCACGAGTTGTGTGAGAGTTTGTACAAATGTATGTGATGATTTAGTTTTGCTGTTGTTAAATGCGGAAGCCATTTACATCAACTCATCAAGACATTTCTCCGTTAATTGATTCACCGTTCAATGCGGAGGCTTGCGAGCAAAGTTCTCTTCAGGAATTCAAGATAACACAGGTTGACTAATTAATATATAAATGGTCATTTTCTGGGTGAAGTATTGCTTTAAGGCAGTATTTTTTTTTGTGCATAATTTCTTTTTTCTTTACCTCCACAAGTCTTTTTGTCCAGGAGTTTATACCCAGAGGGACAGTCACACTCATAACCAATTCTGCGATCCCTGCAGATGTGGGAGCAGCCGCCATTGTTGTCTGCACACTCATTCAGGCCTGTTGAGAGAGGGGCAGTGGGAGGACGGATAGAGGACGAGGTGGGCACAAGAGGGGAGGGAAGAAAAGTAGAGTTGAATATGAAATAACTCCAGCAGGTTATTGGACAGAAAACATTCAGCCTGGATAAAGCACAAAGAAAGAGTTGGGCAGAAACACAAACACCGAAAGTTGTGCATGCGCATAGTTTTCATCAACCTGCCAGTTGAGATAAGTTAGTCCTGTAAAGTATGTCTGTGTACACATCGAATTTCCATACAAAACAACAACAAAAAAACACATTGAGCTTAAAAGCAGTAGAAAAAGGATGTATGTCGACAGTATATGTGTATATGTGTGTGTGTGTGTGTGTGTGTGTGTGTGTGTGTGTGTGTGTGTGTGTGTGTGTGTGTGTGTACAGTATATCCATGGGCCTGCTTGTGTGTGTGTGTTTATGGCCTATAGGCACAGTCTGAGCCAAATGCACCTGGAATCAATCCATTCTCCAGCAGGGAGCTTGGACACGTTTACCAGGTGCCATTCCACAATGATGCCTATTGTTACACAGGCACACACTGTCCTTCTTCCTCTCATCTCAGTCTCTCCATTTGCTCTTTGTTTTTCTTCTTTTTTGTTGTTGTTGTATTTTAGAACAGAAGAACAGATTGGAATCCCTCTCAGTTATGCTTCCTTTATTTCCTTTCCTTTTTGTATCTGTTTCTACACCTCCGTTTATTCCTTTGTCTTTCAACTACCCTCCAGGGTGTAGAGAGAGATCGCTACAGAAAACTAGAGCTGGTACTTCATTACCGGCTTACATTAAAGACTTAAGCTTCAAAGCTACAGGTTGTGATATGAGGCAGTGAGACTGGGAGAGAGAGACGGCAAGAATAGAAATGGACAGAGACTGAGAGAGAGAGAGAAAGACGGAAGTAGACTTTAAGAGGCATTTGACTCAAATTATGGTTGCTATTTACAGTATAGCCAGAGTATTCTATCAGATTACAACTAATCAACTCAGTATAAACATAGTATTGAGGTCAAAGAAAGTGAAAACATGAAAACCTATTTTCAACTAATTCATTTTAGCAAGACAGCTAGATAATATACTACATGTGTGTGAGTGTGGTATATGTGTGTGTAAAGTATGTGGACAGATATTTGTAACAACTAATTTTGATATTTTAAATTTTGATATGTAAAATCTTTGAAGTTCCCCTTTGTTCCAACTTTGTGTTAACAGTTTGGGAGAGTTCTTTTCCTTTTTCTACATGACAAAACCTTATTGCACAAAGTGGCGAGGTCCATAAAGAAACGTTTTTTAGAGTTTGGTGTAGAAAACTCGACAGGCCTGCACTGAGCTTCGTTGATGAATAATCATTTGACTATTGACTATTGAGGCTGAATGGGTGCAAATCGCTGCGGCAAAGTTCCAAAATCTTGTGGAAAGCCTTCCCAGAAGAATGAGAAGTTATTATAATAGTATTTTAATAAACACGGTTTTGGGGCAAGATGTTAAACCATATGAATGCAATGTTTAGATGCCCATATACTTTGAAAGGACCCGGAGAAGTTTTGGACCATTAGTTAAGTGTTTTTTTTAATGAATGGGTCCCCATTTTGTTGGTATCATACACGCACATGTTTCACATCCTTCCTTCAGTTTCACGCTGTGATTGACAGTTGGCAGTGGTAATGCAACAAAAAATGTTGCAATGTGCCAACAAACGCAGGGAAGAAGACTGCTGGCAAGTACACATGGATGTTAAAGCATGTTGAATGCACAATTGCACATGTTTTATGAGTTTATGATTTTTAACCATTGCGTTATCCATGTTGTGCATCATGGCAGTTGTAAGTTATAGCGAAGACAAAGAGGAGGTGCAGGTCTGCCTTGAAACACACTGAACATCATGTTTAACATTAATGCTATGGTTTCAAGTCAATCTCATTACAGTGTACATCCATCTGCCTGGATATCAGAGCTTGCTGAAAGGGCAGCACTCTCACATATCATTTCATAGCCACGTCCCTGGCTTCTACTTCAGAGCAAGACCATGAGTGAAATGCAGTCCCCTTAAGTAATCTCTTGAGTCTTCTGCTTGTACATGTACTTGAGCAGCGTATGTTCTTAATACATTTTAAATTATATTTAATTAACAGGTATGTTTTTCTCAACAGCCTCTCTCTGTGTGCAGTTGGATTGCGCTGCTTGTCATGTGAGATCCGTGACTGAAGCTCGCTAAGTGGTAATTATCTATGGTGTATAGATAATCTGTGTGGTTCCATATGGGTAATGTAGTCCAGTCACGATTTCCTGGCTAAGATCGCACCAGAGGGCAGAGTCGCTTGGCTCTTTGATCATAACAAGGCGGTCGAGAAATGTCCTGATTTACCCTGCCTTGATAAAATGAAGCTCCTTTTACTAAGAAGAGTGACCACCCACATTACGTAGATGCCCGGGTATGAATGTGTGTATCTGTGCTATTACACTAGTGTATATGTACATCCATGTATGCAAGAGATGGTGAAAGTACTAATGAGTATATGGGTATGTAGGTGTGTGTGAAGAGAAACAAAGACTAATTACCGCACTCCTTCATGGGCTCATCAGACCAGTCCTTGCAGTCTTTCACATTGTCACACACCTTGTTGCTGTCAATACACTCCCCGTTCTTACAGCGAAACTTCCTTGCCCCGTCACACTTTGTAACTGTGGTGGAGACACAACACACCACCAAGTTAGAGATCAGTTTTCTATTTACTGAGCTAGATCTCTTTTGCAGCTAGAAACACACAATGTTCAGGTACTTAAGTAGGTGTCTTAAGGCTGCATTCACACCAAACCAGGCGTTGCGCTAATTTGGAAGCCAGTCCTCTCATTCATTTGAATGTGGGTAGTGCGTTTAAGCTTCGGTGATGGGGACAGGAAACAAAAAAAAAAAGCCTGATTTGGTGTGAATGTAACCTTAAACAAATCCTGAACAGTTGAAACTGGTTAGTATTCTGCAACAAAAAAAAACCAATGCCACCAAAATTCAGCTAACATATCATTATTTGTAGGGCAGTTCTTTATTTTCTGTGTTTGAAAGGATTTAGGTAGGCAGAGTAAATGTGATGCCCTTGCAAACAATATTGTGCTCTACTGCACTTAAAAACACAGGCTTCGAGATCAAATTCACAGCCAGGCACCTTGGGCTTTTCTGTGTATTAATATATGTAAACTCAGGGTGATGTGTAAGCCATATGCAGTGAGTGGTTAAATAAAATATCACTGTGACTTGTTACACTTCTTGTATACGTCAAAAGAGATTTAAGGCAGAAAACTTGCTGAGACTCTTAACTCTGGGACATTGTGGCCTCTTGCTTCAGCAGTACTTCTTTTAAAGTTTCTAGACTAACTGCAGCCATCTGTGCTACTTTCTACTATATCCTCTGTGAATCTTGTTTGCAGTGTTAGAGTTGAAAATGGATAGTTTTTTTTTTTCTTTTTAGGGTGAATCAAGTATGACAAAATGACAAAAAAAATGCATGAAGCTGATAATTTTCAACAGAGATTTAAGATTTAAAGAGTTCTATTGGCACTTTTCTTTGCAGTGTAATCTGAATCTCAGAAAATTCACAAGCAAATAAATAAACATATTTGACGACCTGCATGGAGTACATAATGTGAGTTCTTTGCATGTTCAACAACCTATACTCATCCGACACCTACCGTTTACACAGCCAGCTTCATCACTATAGTCTGGACAGTCGTGAATTTTATTACACTGTTTGGTGCCGTGAATACAGGATCCATCGCCACACTGGAACTCATCAGGTCGGCATGTAAGCAGGGCTGAGGAACACAAACCACACAAACATATACATTAGAATGAGCTGACCTGTTATTATTTCAGTGAAAATATAATTTATTGGTCTCATTCAGCCCATCATTTCTCTTCTTCAACTGTATCTATGAAGATGTGCATGTGTGCAGTATCTGTTTTGCTTCTTTAATCAGGCCAACTTGGAATGCGTTCCAATCCAACAGTAATCAGTCATACACCACTCTTACCTGCACAGAAAAAGCCCCGACGGAAATGAAAACGAGGCAAGTATTCATTCACTGTCTGAGGAAAGCCCACATCCAGTGACCTATTGAGTATGTGTGTTTGTGCAAGTGTATATGGGTATTTGTTTGTGCTTGGTCTAATGGCGAGAGCAGGTTTATTTAACTCATTCATCTTTTTAACTGGCTGTTTAATTATTCATGTGTTGTGTTTTGGACTGGCTCTACCAAGGGAACGGAGGCAGACATGATTGATGGCTGTGGAGGCCAATGAGTGGAAGACTATCACTGTATCAGGAAATCTGGAATAAAACACAGCCACACACACCGTTTCACACCAAGCGAGCACCCCACCCACAGCAGTACATGTAAGCTGGTAAGCAGACACATACAAGCACATCAAATGAGCAAACTGAAATGTGCAAGACGTGTGCACCTTTACATGAACACAGATATGCTGACTCTTGACTTCTAATGCTCTAAAAATAAAGATAAACACATGTTAATGCTAGAATCTGCAAACTGAAGAGGTCATAATCATGTGCCATCACAAAAATGTGCTGATTCTTTCAGCCAAATGATTGGGACCTGAGCTCAGCTAATTATGATAAATCCCTAGGAATAGTAATAGTAATGGATTGCAATCTGCAGATATGCTGGCAGGAGGAAAAGGAGGGATCCAACTAGAGACACGGTTTGACCATTTCTCATTTACATTAACCTCCTGTCACCCTTCTCACAGTCACTTGTCTCGGCATGTCTGTGAAGTAACACAAGATTATGGAGACGGATGTTTCAAATAAGATGGAAGATAACAACCAGGGGACGAGTCTGTGTGAAAGCTTGACGGAATAGAGGAGGAGAGAACAAACTGGAGATATGCAATCATTCTCACATTTCTGATTTACATTGAAATGTTGCACCTCCCCAAGCTGTGCTCTCCTCTCTCATTTACATTTTGCAGACATCTGAAACTATTACATCTTGTTTGACACAAACCTCCAACCGCCCACTTTCATTCACAATGTGACGAGCATCCACACAGACTGAATCAAATACATGGAGTAGTACACACAGCTCCTGTCGCATCAATGATGAAAGGTTGAAAAGTGAACACGGTTACTGAGACAGATGAGCGCACTGGCACGTGTAGACAAGGCAAGACCACTTCACTTTCCGTCACTCTGTCAGAATCACAATTCAATTATGTTGTTGTGTTTGTTTTTGTTTGTGTAGACCCACTTTGTTCATTCTATTCATGTCATTATTGCCAAATAGAACCATTAATCATAGACCTGGATTATGTCTTACTTTAGCCAGCAAGCTAGCAAACTGAATGCAGCATTTTAGATATAATTTGGCAGTGAAGCTAAGCTAGGATACTTGATTAGTTTAATGTAGTGGAAACTATAAGGTAAAAATGTTAAAGGTACTAACAACGAAGGACAAAAACCCTAAGAGTGTGTAGGATTTAGTGGCATTTAGTGGTGAGTTTGATTTGATGACCCGGAAAGTCATCAAATGTTAAATCCTAAATGCTATGACTCATTTGCATATTGTTTTGAACCAAGTTATTATAATATATCCATATCAAAAGATATCCCATCATGCAGTGAATACCTACAGAGTCATTTTGACTTCAAAGACAATACATATTAATAATCAAAGGGTTTTGAAGTGCAATGGTCAATTTCATTGTATTTACAGTTGTATGTGCATGAAAATCTGCCTGTCTGTGACTGTACGTGTAGCACGGGTATGATCATCATGTATCCAGGTGTCTGTTAGAACCATAGACTGTTGGCTTTTTGCATCCGATGAACAGGAGTTACCATATTTGGAATGTGGAAGAGTGACGTAGTGACGCTGTATACGGCTCTGGTAGCTGCAACGACCTGTCAATCGCAGTAAGCCCGCCCTAAAGCATACTCCGTTTTATGGTGTATTTGATTCTAAATGGGATCATAATTGACTAAATAAACATCATGCTGTATTGAAGAAGACTAGAAACTAAAAATGAGACCATAAACTCATTTTAGCTTACAATGTTTACTGAGGTAATAAATCAAGTGAGAAGTAGGGTCATTTTCTCATAGACTTTCATACAATAGGACTTATTTTTGCAACCAGAGGAGTCGCCCCCTGCTGGTCAGTAGAGAGAATGCAAGTTTTAAGACACTTCGCATCGGCTTCAATCGGCAGAACCGGAGGTTGCCGCCTGGTTAGAACACTTGCTTCTGCCTGAGTCTTGTGTGAAAGTAAGTGTGTGCTTGTGTGTGTGTGTGTGTGTGTGTGTGTGTGTGTGTGTGTGTGTGTGTGTGTGTGTGTATATCATGTCGTATGTGCGAGGCTGCTGTCATCTCCCTGAGTGGTGTGTGGGAGTGTGAAGAGGACACCAGATGGGGGTCTCGCATGATGAAGGCCCTTCACCTCCCACACATGCAAGCACGCACACACTCTCACAAAACAAAACTCATATGGTCAGACACATTCAGAAGTTCTCCTTCTGCTTCCACAGATCACATGGTTGCATGGCAACACACTCATGGATCATCAAGTTAGCATTGATCTTCCTTCAATCATTTGGTAGCACAACAACATTTGTCTCGTGGTCTTTGTTCACAATACATGGCATGTCAGCCTTTGAAGTATATTCCGTCAGTAGTGGTGAGTCACACACACATAACCATTGTTCCACTACACATTGTTAGTATGCATTAATCACCTTCATTAAAGCCTACAGCTGGTATTAACTTTTCACATTTCTCATTAAATTAATTTAGTCTGTAACACACAGTAACAGACACATAACATAAATGTTAAATAACAACATATTCCTTCATTATAATGAACAGTTCAAATATAAATTACAAGCAAAGCTGTGTCCCTGAGCATGTGCAGTGACGTCAAGGCTACGTACACTGGGCTAGACTGAAAATACAGTCATGGAGTTGTTTCAGAATAAACTGACTGTTGGATTTAATTAGGATTTTGTCAATGGCTAACAACAAGATTGGGTTTTATGACACCAGGATCATGCTGTGGCTACACAGAAGGTCATTGCTGATAGGGTACATTTGGTCTATTCATTAATAATTCAAACAACAGCAGCATTATCCTTTAGAAGCCATTCAGTTACACACTCATTTCCACACTTAAATACAACAGATGACTTACGACAGTTTGCTTCATCCGATTTATCCTTGCAGTCTGCGTCTCCATCACACTTCCAGTTCATGTGGACACACTCCCCGCTCCCACACTGGAACTCGCCCACTGGGCAGCGAGGTTTCTGGGGCTCCGTCCTCCGACTGCAGCGCTCCATGGACTCGTCCGATTTGTCCTTGCAGTCCGGGTCGCCGTCGCAGCTCCACAGGGCAGGGATGCACTCCGAGTCATTGCAGCGGAACTCGTGCTGGCCGCAGGTGGGAGCCGAGCACTTCTCCTCGTCGCTGGCGTCCCCACAGTCGTCATCGCCATCACACACAAAGATAGGTGCCACACATTTCCCGTTACGGCACTGGAAGTCTTTGGAGGGGCAGGCCTTGGCATCTACAGGACGAATGGGACAGGTAGATGAAAAATAGGTCAATGTTTTTTTTCTTTAATTTTATTAGTATCATTGATTATATTTAATGTACTTTAAATGTCATTATTCTCATTACAGAAAATATTTTGAAAATGGATTGAATTTAACAACTTAATTGAGCTGTCATAAAAAGCCTTCCACTTGAACTCATTTTGGACAGCAGACATTAGCACACATGAGAGTAGATGAGAGAAAATGTGAGCTTGAGGACTGATATAGTTAACTTATCACTGCAGATATTCAAACTCCTTGGGGGTGCAGGAATATACGCAGTAATATGTCATTCCTTCTCTAACTAAAAGACTGTGTTATTAAAATTTTTAGTTAATGAGCAGAGGGCAATTCCAGATGTTCCTCACTTGCTCCGGGGCGTTTGCTGTCTGGTGAAAGTAAAATAAAGAGTTTGATCAAAAGTGACTGTGCACGGTGCTGAAGAGCACCTCCTTAAAACAAACATTCCTTGGAAGTATTAGAGAGGAAAGTGTAGCAGGTGAAGGAGAGGATATGCAGTCACTGTTAAAGTAAATAGGGATAAAGAATCAGGAAGAAAACAACAACAACAACAAAGCCCGTAGGTAGACTTGTCTGATGAACTATCAAATATAAATAAATATGGTCACAACTGCAACTACAAAATCTCAAACCTTTAAACTATGAATGCAACCATTATTACACTGAAACACACAGATTTGACATTGTGCCATATTAAGCACAATGTCGAGAGCATATGTGCAGCAGAAGTCCACTATGTGGAAGCAGGTGTGTAATGAGCAGTGTTGGGTCACAGCTGCGGGTGTCTGCCGCAGTGCAGAACCCCCCCCCCCCCCCCCCCCCCCCACGAGTGTTTGTGTGTGTGGGAATGCTTGTTCAGAAATACCTGTGAAGACTGTGTATATTTATGTGTTTATTTCTCCTCCAAGAGTCTCTTAAGATTTCTGGGAAATGAGGAAACTATGCATCTGTGAGGGTGGGATGCTGTGTTTTGCTAGCAAACTGCATGTTTCCTCTTTTCTATATTTAACAGTGACAGTATCTAATTCTAACCAGGTTGGACAAATCAATCTGAATCATGTATTGTGCTAAAAATAATAAAAAAACCACTGGTCCTTTGATGTAACGCTCTTCTCTGGGCGACCGACATAACTGCTTTACACTCTCTCTGTTACCTTCCCAAACAGTGCGCCAAAGGGACTCATTATGATAATAGGCTATTGGATTCCCCGCTAGCTGTTACTGCTAGCATGCTAATCATCTGCACTCAGATCTAAGTAATTTAATTAACATGAGCACATAAACAACATCAGCAGCATCCCAGCAGAAGCTCAGGTGGTTTGGGGGTCACGTAGGGTGTTTGTGGAAACAAGTACTGAGCAAAGTTAAAAAGTGATAATTTAAAAAAAACTTTTCATACAAGCAACAAGAGGGTTTTTGTTTATGGAAATTATAAACATATTTTTGCTTCATCCAGGAGGTTCATGAAGGGTTGAAAGTCAGACTAAACACCTTAGTTTTTTTCATTAAAACAGAAAGCTTGGTCAGCCAGGTGTGCTGGCTATAAACAGCAAGGCTGGGATAAGGAGCTTATTAGTATGGCTCCCACTGGGATATTGAGCTACAAAAAAAGAGATAGTTTGCTCTTGCTAGCTTTATTTCCACTACAGGAACAGGCAGGTGGCTTGCAGTTTATCGGATTTATGTCTCATGATAAAAACAACTTAAGTCTGAGTTTGAAATTCCCAGCAACACAGGCTGTATTAGAGCCAGTCTTACACAACATCTTACAAAAAGTTTGGGAAGGCATCAATCTTTCGTCTTTAGGTTTTCCCCATCCCTAGATCACAACACATTACAGCTATTAACTTTGTTTCTGTTACACTGATAACAGAATACTGATATGGAAACATACTGTATCTGGGGTCACATATGACCCCACAAACCTGGTGCTCTCTGTTTCAGAGAAGATGATTACACCTACCCAACCCCCACAGTTCTGCTCTCTGTGCAAGTTATATTTCCTGTCACCTATTCTATGCACCGCCATTACAAGCAACTTTAAAAGTTGTAGTGACGTTTGTGCTGGAAGAAAAGTATCATCTTCCTGTTTTTTACACTAAAGGAATTCCACTTTGTCTTGTTAGGTAATACAGAAATCAGATGGTTTAAAATGTATACAATGTATCAATGCTGTACATAAGAAATAAGATGCATGGGGAAATCTGCTTTATTGCTTCTAAATTATTGATATGATTTACTTAAAATGATTTATCTGACATGTATTAGCCCTGAAACTTTTATGAACTTCTGGTATTTGCTCTTTTCCAGGGTGAATTCCATATAGAGCAAAAGGGTCACTTCAACTGTGTGATACGTCAGTCCCTTGATCCTATCACCTGGCTATGTGAAAGCTGAAACACGCCAAGGAGACTTTGGTCAATCGCTCAGTGAAGACGGTCCATCTGTTAACACAGGCCAAAACCAATCGTCAGAAACAGAGAAGGGGGAGACTGAGGAGGAGACAGGTGCTCAGAAGAGCACATGGGGTGATAGATCTGTTGATATATTTGAGAGTAGAAATGTCCTCTCCCACCATAAGGGGCCTATCCCGAGAACACGAGAACAGCAGGCAGGCAGATTTAATAGCAGATAAGGGTAATGAGGATAGATCGTTAGATGCAGGTAATAGAATGGATTACAGTCAACAAACTCTGTAATTGTAATCCGTTGTTATGGTGGATTTAAAAATAAAACTATCAGTGATACTTGTTTAAGTAACTTATAATGAATGTCTCAGAATTCCTATACTAAATCTGACCCCAAAAAAATAAAAAACAAGTAAGAGTTAAGGGGAATCAGTGTTACACTGCACAGTTCCAGTCTTCCCTGTTAATTAAACACATCCATTCAATAGATTATTCTACCAATTACAATTTCAAATAGGTAATCAGTAATCGGGTACTGATTACATCTTGACAGTAACCTTCCCCACCTGCAGGTGATTGTGTTTAACTCGGGGTCGAAGCTTTCTATCCATCCATCCCCAGACCCTCCACTGGACAGCTAATAGATGGAGCCGAGAGATAGCTCATTGACCTTGATCTGAAGAACAATTGAACTCTCTTCCAGCATGGACCAGTCTAAAGAAAGCAGCTGTGCATGCATGCACGCATACGTAGAGGAAAAGATATGTCATCTCTCGAAAACAATCAAAAAGAGACTCGCACATACACACATACAGGTGGACATTACAATTCAACCTTTTTACACTTACATATACATTCAAACACAATACAGTGTTTGCAGAGACAATATATGCACGCACACACACACACACCTACACACACACACACACACACACACACACACACACACACACACTTCGCTTTATTGAGTCACTGGTTTTAATGTTTCTGGAGCGTGGAATCCAATCAGACTGCGGTCTAACATGTCAGCCACTGAGCCGGGGTATGGGAGCATGTACACAAGTGCACAAGAATACACACAATTTTGCCCACATACATACGCTCCAAAAACCTCAGTTTACCAGGTTTTCTAGCAGAAAAGCAAGCTGACGATCACAGATCAGCACTAAAAACCAGAAATGGAAAATAAAACATTTACTTCGCAGCACTGTGTAAAATGCTGCATTTAACCGTAAACAGACACACGTCTGCTCTACAATCAGTTGAAAAACAGACGGTAACAGCTGAAGGCATTTTAGTTTGGAGACTAGGCTTAATGGGCCATATCTTAGACAAGCGACATGTTCATCTACTCTGTAAAATATCAATATGAATGCCTTATCTTTCACACAAGAGCATCAATAAAAAACAAATCTGTGTTGAGTCATGCATGCCTTGTACTGTCAGATACACAAGGGTAATTGCAAACAAATCTATATTCATGAGGAATGATGGGATAAAAAAAATGTAATTCCAAAGGGGGGGGGGGACATTTTTGTTCAATTATTCAACATTTATTAAAATAACAGCCAAAACCACATCCAACACTTCAGTGCATGTTTTCATCAGGGCTGTGCAGGATGGGTATCCAGTGCCGCAAAACATTACTTTCACATGGAGCTGGGCAGGGCACCAGACAGTGGAGTTTTGCATAGTTCTGCTGGTTTGAGGGCAGCCTGAGACCGGTGTTGTTGCATGACCCGTCACTTTGCACACTCTATTTTCCATTGAAAACCTAACCTGATAAAGCAGGATCCCCCTTTACCAAAACAGAGGCAAAATGTCATCTACTCAGGGGGGGAAGAAAACAAAAACACAGAAGAGGCTTAATGCCATTTTCAAAAGAAGTGCTCCAGTATTAAAAACAAAGAGGGACCAAGCAGAGGAGCCATGGTGATGCATCATATATTCATATATTTGTGCAAATTATTATAACCGGTACTTTTGTCAGTTTGGTCAGTGGAAGATAATCCTCTTTATGCGCAGTGACAACTGACAAATTGAAACTAATTATGCATCGCAACATTGCTTCCTAAATAGCAAGCAAGCTCTCTGTCAAGATCGTAGTAATGATGGCTGACCCACTTCACCACCTCCAAACATATTTGAAATTTACAGGAATTACATTTATGAAGGTAAAATCTGTGAGCAATTACTTGATAAAACTGTAACAATGTAACAATGCCAAAATGACTATCAGTTTCCTGCACTCCACAGCACCACGGTACATCTGTGTGTATTGAGTCAGTATTTTTACAACACTTAGCTAAAGTAGCATATGCTATGTATGAAGCACCATTACCCTTGATATTAATAAATCAGCAAAACGTTAGTGGACGAAGGGTGCCAGAGGCGTTGGCATCCCCGCATTTGTAAAAAGGTGGTTGTGTGTTGCACCGGTCTAGGAGTATTAGCCTGACACTTATATGAGGATTTAACACTGAGGAGCTTAGGAGGACAAGACGGAAAAGAGGCAGTTTTAGATCATACTTTTGGATACTTTTAGATCAACACATTCTGCAGGAGAGCCCTGTGAGTGAGTGTGTGTGTGTGTGTGTGTGTGTGTGTGTGTGTGTGTGTGTGTGTGTGTGAAGACACACATAGACAACTTGACGTGAAGTCTCTCTCAAGGGCTCTCACAAAGTGTTTATCAGTGCTTTGGCTACATTAGACCTTTGAAGCAACAGCTCCGGGTGGATGGCAGCATGCACACACACACACACACACACACACACACACACACACACACACACACACACACACACATTCATGACCAACACCAGACAGACAGGCCCTAAGCCCTCAGCTCTTCGACTTGCTGTTACATGAAAGTGATCCCCTTTTCCTAATGGAATAGATAGACAGACAGTGAGGAGAGATGAAATTCAGAATAGGTTTATCACTGACTTACAAACAGAAGGCAGCTTCAGAAGAAATTCACTTTCCAACAGCCTGGCCAAATGGGGTTTACCAGGCACAGAGTCAACACTACATGTTCAGAGCATTGGTTGGAAAGCGTCATCTAACACATCTGTCATTTCGTTTTGGTAAAAAAAATGATACATGATATGATACAACAGGCTACAGTCTGCGTAGAGCTATTTTGCACTTTATTACACGCTTCAAATTCACTAGAAAAACAAAGATGTAATACCAGAAATATGTTATTACTTGACTTGCTCACTATGCAGTATTTTCCTCAGTGCAATCTGCTAATGTATCTTAATGAAACAAAGCAAAGTCCTCAGGGATTCAAACTGATGCCTGCTGATGCAGTGAGGAACAGAGCTGATTACTTTGTACATGACTTATTTTTAAACAATTTTCACCTAAAGCAAAAAATGCTGAGAGAAAAAAAGACAGAAAGGAAATGCAGAGGTACATTTTTCGGCAGACATGAAGGGTGAGCTATAATCTGATTTTGGATTTGCAATAAAATGAAGCTTCAGTCATACAGTATATGTGGGTGCGCATATATTAGCTGACTATACTAGTCTCGAGTAATCTACAGCTCGAGCTTCCTGAATGTATGGTGTTGCCGATTGTTGAAATGGCTTTTTAAAATAAATAATCAAAGATGACACCATATAAATAAAACAACGTTTGGATTCTGGCAACACAAAACTTGTTTGAGACAGAATCCATCTGAAAACCCCAGTGTTTTATTTTCTGGGTTGAGGGTCTCCCAGCAAACTGCAGTCTAGCTTTGGACATTATGTTTTACTAATTATAATAAATAAATTAACCTTTTGATAAAAAATGCCTTTAATAGTAAATTTTTTCAAACCCTTGTCCAAATCAGGCTCACCGTCTAGATTTACTCCACAGTTTGCACTTGCGAGCATTCTGACCCCGGCATGCAAAATAACAAAACAACAGAACAAAATAAATCACAAAAAATACACGCACAGCAGTTCTTAATACAGACTTTCTATTCAGCTATGCTAGTTAGATTGTCTTTGCTCAGAGTACAAACATGTCAAGCTGGGTGTAAAAAGCCATTGAAAATAAGAGGACCTCACTGTAGTGTGACAGTGGAACCTGGGGAATCCAAGTGAAATAGCAACAGAGAGAAATGGCACAAAATTGACTGAGAACGAAACTCTCTGTGTAACCTGATTGGTATACACCAGGGAGAGACTTTGTCTTAACCACCTTCATGATGAGTGGGGACTATGGGGAGTGCACACACACACGCACACACATACACGGTATACTGAATATAACAGGATATTTGAATAGCTCAATCACTATGACATCTGACAGCAGCTTAGACTTGAATTTGAACTGCCTCGCCAGCAATCACAGATTGAATGTGTATGTATGAGTGTGCGCAGGTGGTGTGTGACGAATGTCCTTGCGTGTCTCTATATACATGTACGTGTGTACTGCCATAACATCCATTGTGGATGCCATTGGTCAAAGCACATTTCACATTTCAAATAACTGAAGCCATTAAATGGAGATTGTGACATGCCATCACTCTATCCTTGTGGCTACCACAGTCTTAAATCTTACCAGTACTCCCACCATGCACAGTATAAATACACACACACACACTGCATGCCTGTCTGGAAACTAATTGCATTCCCCGCGATAATTGTGAGGTAGTAAATCTATGAATACATTAAAAATAGGTCATTGTGATTTAGTGAGATGATTACATCGCCACTATAAACATGTAATCCTACGTTTCACCATGATGATAATGACATAATTACCATTTGAGATGGCCTCATCATGATAGCATATTTGTTTCTCATGTTGATCACCCTCCACAGCTAAACCTACGTTTCTGTAACTTGTAACTTGTAATATTGTCTATAATTTTAGTAGAGACCTATTTTCACCATACTGCCAGAACAGAGTCTGTCCCTCATTTTAAATGATGTCTGTCATTGATTTGTCTAAAAATATCCCACAGAGGTTTCTAGGCTAATAAGGTACGTACCATTTTTGTAATTAAGATTTGACAAACTGATGATTGCAGATATACTGTATCATAATATACAGTTGTTTTTTTATTGCTTTGAAAAAACACACGTAGACCAGGTAAAAGGTGAGAGTCTGGATGAAAATATAAGTACCTCGCTATCTTTAGTAGGTGACGTTTGCAGCTAGCAGCCATTTAGGCCACAAAGTGTAGAGAAAAAGCAGTAAATATTACTCATCTCTTCAGACTGGCTCTTGAAAGAAATTTGGTGCAAAAACATTTCGTAACGAAGGCTTCTAGAGACAAAACTGCTAAATGAATTCCACTCTTACTTGGGAGCTGTTGTTGACAACGTGGCCACATTTGGACAAATTGGCTAAATTGACTAGTACATTAAGGTTACCTTTACTAGATAGTAGCTCACTGTCACTTTCTACTTACCAGCTACTAGCTTTCGCACAGCAACTAGCATCTGAAAGCCATTTAGTATAGTCAAAGTGACCATACTAAATGGAGCATGTGTTTCCCATCTTTTCAAATAGACGAATAAAATAAATCTGGCTTTGAGAACACTCGCTTGTCTGAGATGGGGTGGTGGTCTGTGACCTGCTATACGAAAGCAGCAAAACTAAAAGATCCTTTCTATCTGACTTTTTTCACGTTCTGTTGCATCCCCCTTAGGTTGGAGTTGAGGCTTCCCGGTCATCTCCATGTGATTCTGAGAGAGTGTGTATGTGTGTGCATGCACAGGGTAAAGGATGGGTTTTGGGGGTGAAAGAGAAGTGAGTAATGTTCTTAAAGCTATTCAAGTCTGAAGCAAGTGCAAACGCCTCTGGCTGCGCAGCGAGCCTGTTTGTGAGCCGGCGCTCCATTACATTACACCTACGCACACATTGAGAGAAGTCAGAGGATTATAAATGAAGGAGAACGTAATGGGAAGAAACTCTGAGACACCTCTTCTGGTGGAAATATGAGTAAAGAAAGATAAAAGAGGCAAAAAACCTTTATAAACAAATGTTCACACACATGCACTCACATATTACATACTGTATTTTTGTATGTGGGTGCACTCTGCTTTGTCCTTTTTGATCTGTTATCAAATAATGGAATAGAGGTTACATTTACTGTAGCCTACAGCGAGCTGGACTAAAGAAGTGATATATTGCATGTGTGTAGATGCCTGGAGGATGGGATGTGCATGTTTGTCCATGAGTATACAGGTTGTATCTTACTGTGTTCACTTATGATGTTTCCTCCGTGTAGAAGACAAACTTGTATCTTCACGTATGAACACTTAAGACTTGCCACTTTATTTACTCCCCTCTTACTTCCTACCAGACTCTCTCTCTCACACACACACACACACACAGAAGTCTCCCTCTCCTCTGCCCCTCTATAAAACACCAACTAACATATCCCTGGTGGGCATCGATCCAGTGGCCGCTTGCTGTAATGTAACACAGCAGCTCAGTCTGATGTGAAAAGAGCAACAGGTCCCCAGGGCGTGCAGGAGACTACTACCCCTCTCTCTCCCTCTGTCTATCTCTCCGTTTGTTTTTTCTCCCTTTCTGTCCTCGCCAACATAGCGCTGAAAGTGTATGTGGAGCGAGTACTGACTGATTGGATCCAAGTGTAGTAAAGCAAAGACTCACACCAAAAAAAAGATGAAGAAAAGCATGTAAAAGAGGCAAAAACAACTCTTTACCAATGCCTGTGACATAAAGACGGAAAAATTGTTGACAGTTGACCAGTCCTTTAAACGGCGAGGAGAGACAGAGGACCATCACATTCACACCTACAGCGAATTCACAGAAGCACTGTGCATCTTTGAATAGCAGAGCTAAAAAAAACACTTGCATGCAGAAAGGATCCAAGCAAAGGTTCACTTTGAATTTACAAGAGTCTGCTGTAAATTGAAAGTGTTAAACTACACTATGTTGAATGCAAAGACCAGAAACATAAAATTGCACAGATTTGTTAAGAAGTGTGAGTGACAACAAAGATAATATGAAATCTTTCAAACACAAGGGCGGCCGATTCCACCACTAGATGCTTAAATCCAGTTGTAATTAGATTTGTGTTTATGAGGTACTACTGAAGCATTATTGATCAGCACACTTCTGTCAGAGGAACATAAAACAACTGTATGGTTTGTTGAAGATCATAAATGGCAGCAACAGCTTATAAATATACACAGCAAGAGTGTCCTTTGTCTTTAATCTGTCTGTCCAGAGACCCAATTGGTGCAGATGTACAGCACAGCATATTCATCATGCACTGCCTGTGACAAAATGTTTAAGTTGGAAATCTTTTTTCCCAGGTTGTAATGACACAAACAAGACATTCAATTAATGTATAATGGGGAATTCATTCCTCACTTGTAGACAATTTAATTAACTCAGCCTCCTACCCTCACACGCATATTTTTGTTTTTATTAACGGGCATTTGTGATGCATTGAGAGGAAAGGGGAAAATAAATGAATCCTAGTGTCATGTAGGTATGCGTGATCTTATTCGGTTTTTGGAAATGTAAACTTCTGTGGGGATCAACCTTAAGCAAGCTGGATCATTCCTGCGCTCGCTGAATCAACACCTCAACAGGCCCCACACACACACACACACACACACACACACACACACACATGCTGTATTAACTTAAATAGTCCAATTTGCTGAAATTAAAAGTTGATTGGTGAGCAGGTAAAGAACCAAAGAACCCTTTTCAATTATGTTTTGATTTAAAATGCTCATTTACAAAAAAAATTAAGTTTTACCTACACACACACACACACACACACACACACACACACACACACACACACACCCTGAAGCATGCAAACACACAGCTAGCAGCGGCTGTGTGCCTAAACAAACACAATTTCACATTCACATAAATTAAAGGCTCATAAACTTTCTTCAGAGGCCTCCTCTAAATGTAATAATGAACCTCTCTTCCTGGATCCATGTTTTATTCAACATTTGGATATGCTCAATTAGCAGCCCTAATCAACGCTTGTTGTACTCCAGTTGTAGCTGCCACGGGGGCGAGCGATGGAGAGAGAGAGCAGAGGAGATCAAAGGTGGAGGAAGACGGTGATGGGAAGGAAGGAGAGATAGATGTGAAGGGGGCAGGAGGGAAAGCAGCAGATTTAAAAAAAGAAGGTTTTTTGTTGTTAGGGGTCAGATGAAAGAATAAATGCATGTTTTTGGATGGCAGTACTGTTCTTACACACTTTCTACACTGCAGCGTGAACATTAAAGATTTACAATTGTTTATGAAAACATTAATCAGCATCCGACTAATATTTTTTTTCTTTTCTTATTTCTGTTGTATTTCCAAAGACCTTTTAGAGATGACTGCTTGTTACTGATGGTCCAGTGTGTTACAGAAATGTTCACATTACCAGAAAGCCCGTCTGGCTGAGCTATTCAATACTCCCAACTGCCATCAGACTCCTTTGTCACGTAGCTGTGCTTTGTTATCTGTAGATACAAAACTCTTTTTTTAATTCCTTTGTTATGTCTGCAAAATCAAGAAAAAATCGATTTCCCAAGTATAATAAGCATAATAAACAGAAGCAGCATGATTATGATTTATGCTACAGAAAACTCTTTCATGTTTTAATAAATACACAGAGCGTAGAGTGACAGGAGCGGGAGAAGGTAGATTGATACAGCTGATATATCATCTTTTTTAATGTGCTGTTTGTTATTTGCAAACATTGGTATTGTTATTCTCCTTTGTCTGGGCTTAACCATTGTGCTTCATCAGTGTAAAACTAAATATGATGATTTTTTAGAATTACTCTTGTCATAGCATAACATTAAGATGAATTCAATTTACTTTGGTGGATCATTGTTGTTCATTCAAAGCAGCATTAAAAACAATAGCAATTTTTGGCCAATGTATAAAAACAACCATGTGGGAAAACTGAGCCAAGATTAAATACAATTTAGGTATCTATCTATCTATTCGTGACATGTCTACAGCTTGCTAAAAATTCCCTTGAACTTTGATATTAAGAACAAAAACGGAGCTAATGGATCCATTGTGAGGCCTTTGAAGTGGACTTTTCTGCGTGAACTCAGAAAACACAGGTCTCTTCCATGGATCAGATAAACTTAATATTCACCACTACCACCTTCATCAGTAAATGATAGATGAAAAGCTGATCTCCACAGGTTATTATAACAGCATCGCCCCAGTAACACACACACACACATATACACTGATGGCATCAGGCAGGAAATCAATTATTATCAAGACCCCCATGAAATATTGCACAGCTGCATTAACCACTTTATTCTCACTGCAATGAGGGATGAAGGCTTGCACAGGTCAGACAGATGAAAGGCAGCGAAAAGAGCATATGATTTCTGATTGAAGGAGTGAAAGAGAATAAGAAGTGTAGGTGCCTGTGATGGGCAAGGAAGAGAAAAGAGAAAGCACTCTTGTTTTTAGACAGTATATATTGTACATACATAATGGGTGACATGACTAAAACAACAGCGGGTGTTGTTTTCATTAGGCCGTGGCCACCAACTCCCTAATGCGATCACTCTAGTAGCCCACATTCCAACAACTTACGGGCAGGATGGAGACGAATGAATGACACAGAGAGAAACATTCAGAGAAAGTGAGGACCAACGACAGAGGGAAAAGCGAATATGAAGAGAAAAGGGGAGTGGAGACATGTTTCTATCCATCTGTCAAGATAATTTCAACACAATTTTTGAAATGTAGCATATTTGAGATAAATTCTACATGTTTTTAATGATTTGGGTTGTACCAAATACTGTAAATATATTTTCTAAATATAATATTAGCAAAACTGGGCTAGTCTGAGAGGTGTTTATTAGGATTTCACAACTTTTGACATGTTAAGGATAATACCAAACCTGAACTATTTATTCTTATTTCCATTGCTAACCATCTTGATTCAAGTGTTTCGGAGACATGTAAAACGTAATATAATGTGCCCCTATTTCATTATAAATAACTGCTCATAGACTGCAAAAAACTGT
Organism: Cebidichthys violaceus; assembly: GCF_023349555.1. Taxonomy (NCBI): domain Eukaryota; kingdom Metazoa; phylum Chordata; class Actinopteri; order Perciformes; family Stichaeidae; genus Cebidichthys; species Cebidichthys violaceus. The sequence goes on from NW_027176296.1 coordinate 8,847,014, forward strand.
GAATCAAAACCCAATAGAGACAGACGGACAGATAAGAAAGAGAGGTAAGAACGTGAAAGAAAAAGAGACGACTAGATTGATGAGAAGAAATGATCAGAAAGTGGAGATGAACCACGAGGTTTAACACACCTTTAACAGAGTAGAGCTTCTGATACTAAACCAATATCCATGGTTTGAAAGCTACACACATTATGGTTAACAACAATAGATTAAAAAATAGTATTTAAGATACATGAGGGGTTTTTGGAGATAGTTGTTGATAGATTATCACGCTACCCCTAGGGCATTCAAAGTGATGAGATTGCATAGCTCAAAATCAAAAATGAATTAAAATTTTGATATCAATTTTTATCTAAATTGCCACTGCTATCAGTAAAGTTCATTTAAAAATGGTAGTTTCACTTTCTCTATTTGAGAGTACACATCTTTGGCTGTGCATATATGGGAAAGATTGAGACTTTAGTATCTAGGAGCATTCTCACAGTTTGTCTGTTTGTTTCCTTAATTATACATGCATTAGCACGTCCTTACAGTGTACATACATGCATTTTGTGCATTGCTTACAGCATGAGAATGTCTCAATGTCAAAGTGCCGAGGGTTGAAGGAAACATCATGGAAACTGAGCTGCATTAGACACACACACAACCCTGTACTTCTGGGGGAGGACCCTCCCATGCTACATCTAGTCTTGCCTTTACACCACAACTGGCCAGAATGACTTCACCTTCACTCCACAAAAATATAATCACCCTGAATGTCTGAAAGTCATTCTTGCTCTCACAAAGACACCCACACACAGATGTATAGCCATTCAGAAATTGTGTGTACATATACATTTAAAGTGCTTTTGATTTCTATCTAACCGAGCAAAGGTTTAGCGAAAGGGAAAATATTACATGCAATCTATATTCTTATAAAGAATGCTGTGTGCACATGTGTCTATTTGAGTGAGTGTGTGTGTGTGTGTGTGTGTGTGTGTGTGTGTTGCAGGTTAGTAATCAAGAATGCTGTGGGCCAGCTGTTTGCGCTGATGAAAATCAATGCCCTTTTTACAGCTTCAATCCCAGCTGTGAGTATGTAGGCTAGATACAGTAATGTGATGCGAGCGTACAGTATGACTTGTGCAGATGAAGCAAGTTTGTGTGTGTATATCTGTGTTTTGGTCACAAAGTGTTCCATAGGTTTCCCATAACGCATGCTAAGCCTTGTGTATGAGCATACACAAGGCCTTTTAAAAGAATAATTTGGTCAAAATATATCTATTATCCAGAAAGGTGACATAAATCTGCGTGAACTTGTTTCTCTTTAATCATGTCTTATTCTGAGATGCTTATGCCTGCTACTTCATGACTACAGAATAAGTATGTGTTGTATGTGTAAACATGTGTGTTTAAGAGTGAGACTGTGGGCTCTATCTTTGTGTGGTACTTGGTAAAGATAGTACTGGTGATAAAGAAGATGACAGGAGCAAATATGATTGGCTACAATTCATCAGCCCCTAACACACCCGCACATGTTACATAATATTATACATAATAACAACCCTATTGTACACTGTGGGTGAACAAAGTGCCTCTAACTATGAAAACACACAAGTGTCCCACCAGCACACTGTGCATGACGCACTTGTCTGACACTCTACACCTTCCTCGACAAAAACAAAGCCCTACTGTATGTGTATGGTTGTGGTTGCCTTTTGCAAGTAGGTTTCATAATGTCTGTTTACAGAGCACAACCTGTTGTGTAGGACACATCTTGAAAAATACACTTTCAAAATCCATAACTGTTTTATGTATTTCATTTAACACCACTGGCCCAGATCTCCCAGTCTGCAGAGTGGGAGTGCTTTTCCCCTATTTCCAGCTCATCAAGCATCAGCCAAGAACACAGACAAGATTGAGGGGAGGAAAAACAGACACAGAAAATACTGTATATATAAATACATGAAGAGATGAAACATTTTACTTTTTTGGTAAATATTCTCCTGCCTGCACTCTGGACCAGATTTTAACAGAATCTTAAATTGTGACGACCCAGGTGACATACTAGAAAGCGTACGGAAACATCTATACGCATACCTCATATTGGATAAAAAATATTGGTCACATATCCCCAGGTTTGACTTTTTTTAGAAGGATTAATTAAAACAGATGCAATTTCTGAAACGTACCTCAAAACTACATTTTCAGAAGTATTATCAGATGGGACTTTAAGCTTTTCAAAATATGTTTCTCCTCAATTTCTTTCTGGTTTCCACCTTTGACATCACAAATTATGTTCTTCTATTTTTTATAATTTTCTCTCTTCACCTCTGTTGTTACAGTCTCCTTTAAAATCTTTTTACAGTATAAGAGTTTGCAGGGTCTTCAGTGTATCCAGTGCTTCATATGCACTTCAAAAGACTTTCTAAGCCATTTTTAAAATGTAATTGTAATCATTTTAAAAACTGAAATAGCTATTGAAGGAAATGTAGCACTATAAAACAAATGACAAGTCCATTCATGTCCATTCAAGTTGAGCAGATACAAAATATGGCAGATTATAATATTTTTATTTTGTATTAATCAAATAGAGTACACACTAAACAAATAGTAGTAAATGAGGACTTTGTCCTGAGAACACTAGATTAACCAATGATCATCTGCAAAACTTAGTTTCCAGAAGTAAAAGCAAATTTACGCAAGAGGAGTTTACTCAACAGTTTCATATGTAGACTGTTAACTTTAAGGTTTTTTAGACTTTTTCCCGCAGTGAGGGACACGAAACCACCAACGTTGAGTTCCAATAAAGCTTAAAGAAAACACTCTCTTTCCTGTATAACTCCATATTTCCTCAGCCCACCACAAGCTTACCTGCAGCGCACTGCTCCTCATCTGCCCCGTTCTCACAGTCCCTCTCTCCATCGCATCGCCATGACAACGAAACGCATTTGCTGGCAGCACCTCCGCAATCAAACTTCTCTGGTGGACAGGTCTGTCGGCCTGTTGTGAGGGGACGGAGGTGAAAAACAGCAAGGGAGAGAGAGAGAGAGAGAGAGAGAGAGAGAGAGAGAGAGAGAGAGAGAGAGAGAGAGAGAGAGAGCATGGCAGGGAAAAGGAAAATGAATAGCAGATGAAAAAGTTAGTGGGGAATGGATGGAAGAGAAGTGGAGCACAGAGGGATAGAGAACAAAGACGGGCAGAGTGAAATGAGAAAAGAAACAAGGAGGAGGCAAGAGATAGAGAGAGAAGGGACAGTCAGTCAATGAAACAGTTTGATAACTTAGTTATCTTGTTGCTCCAATCGATTCTCCCTCAAAGGCCTGCAATTAAACTAGACACACAGTGACAGAGGAACAAAGACGCAGGAACACTGTCAGGCAGACACAAAGCCAGGAAAACACACACACACACACACACACACACACACACACACACACACACACACACACACACACACATACACACAGTACCCAAACCAAAAAGACATGAAACAGACAGACAAGAAAATACACTCAAATCAAGACATGACATGACATGACACACACACACACACACACACACACACACACACACACACACACACACACACACACACACACACACACACACACACACACACAGTGTTTTGTATGTAATCTGTGTATGCCTGGGGTACTTTCTTTAGTTGTAGTTTTTATTTGAATTTTTAGTATTATTTGAATTAAGCTCAAAGCCACATCTTCAACTTACTTGATCTGATTGACTATCCACTTGCCTAAAAGCCAAAGGTTTTCAGATTACAATGATATAAAACTAACAAAATCAGCAAATGCATTAAAGAGCTGGAAACACTGAATGATTGGCATTTTTGCTTGATTAATGATATACACACTGAATCAATTATCAAAATGATTCTAAACAATTGATTGACTAATTGTTCTATGAACACATTGCAAAAATGTAAAATACATTACAATACAGACTGCATCCATGTAGTGCTGTGTTTTCTTTCACACAGCAAACCTTATTTAATCAGAAATGTAATTTTTGAGTGTAGAGAGTAAGTGTGTTACAGTTTGTCAAACATACACACACTGGGTGTGAGTGAGAAAGTGGTCCCTCTTGGTAAAAGCCCATTACAGTAGAAAAGGACATTGTTCCTACATGTGTAGCCCGTGGGGTTGGTACAGGGAGAAAAAACACAGCCGTCCAATACATCAACTTTACACTGAGTCCCTGCAGGAAATCCCTGTCCCTTCTTTCTCTCATACACACACACACACACTCTAACACCATAGGGACTCTATAGCCCCAGATTACATTACAGCGCTGTGTCAAACTCAAGTCTATCAATTATACATATTTGACCACCAGCATGCTTCTTGGCAACCGGTCTGAGTGTTTGTGTGTGTGTGTGTGTTTGTGTGTGTGTTACAGCCACAGATCAATAGTTTCTCTGGGACTTGCCTATTTCAGTCTCATTCTCTATTTATTCATCTCGTATTTCTTTCTTCTTATTTTGAACAGTACTGAGTAAATTGCTGCCATTCAAACGCTGCCCGTCATGGAGGGACGCTGGGGGGTTTCAGCCTTGCTTGTAGCAATTGCCAGGACTTTCTCCAACTGTGCAGTCTACGTTGCCAGGTTCTACACTATTGAAAACGTGGCTGCTTGTATTTGATTTGACTGTGGAAGTGGACAGGTTTGGATTATTGTGGTTCGAATTCCTCTTCTCTCTTGTCTTTTGCTGGTGTTGATCTTTTGGATGACCTGGCCTTTAAAGAATAAAAGCCTCCTGCCAATCCCCTTAAAGCGAGCGAGCACAGTGCGCATACAAAAAATGAACCGTGCGAGTGCTAAAACGATGCAGCTATTCCACTGTGCTGGTGTGAATGTAAATATCAATGGAAGGTGTTTCAATGTGAGGAAGGAGGCTATAGTGAATTGTTTGACATTTGGCTTACTGTTCAATCAATGTGTGTTGTGTTTGCACTGGAGATACTGTACTATATACTATAGACAACACTGGTCTGATGTCTCACATTATTTACCTACTCTGTGCGTTTGTGTTGGACAGCAGAGTCCAAGGGCTACCGTCTTTCTCACTCTAATATGAACCCACACATAAATACCAACCCCCAGGGGTGCCGTCGACTAAGTGTGTGATTGACAGCTGGGCTAAAAGGAGTAATCTGTCTGACTGACCATTTCAGGCCCTGGTAGCCGAGAAGGGCGGAGTCATGGATCACCTGCCAATCAAATGACTGAATACGGACAAAAAAGAACAACAGAAAACTGCATTGACATTGATTATGACAAAATCAATTATATGATTTTCATCTCAAGAGTAATAATGTTCACAAAATTACAAATTACACTTTCAATGTTCTATTATTATTATTATATGTTTAAATAATAATGTGTAACTATTATTGTCTGCTCAGTTGCTCTCTTGCCTTTGATATAATACAACGGCAGCTCTACCCAAATATTCATAATGTCTATAAAACATTTTTTTCTATTTGCTGCCTCAGTCAGACCATTCACAGAGAAGATTGGTAGTTGCTAACAAAGAGATGTGTTTCACTTTGCCTGCAGAAAGAAGAGCAGGCTGTTTTGAATAAACAAAAGTGGTAGTACATGAAGGTAATTAACAGCCAGCGAGTCTGCAGAGACACAGAAAAACCCTGCCAACTAAAGAAAATCCATAACACCTGGATGTCTCGATCACAACTTTGTGAAAAATCACATTAAAACCCCACTGGAAGACAAATTTAACCCCAGAATACAATCAAAATCAAAGAAAAGAACAAATCATCTCAGCATTTTTTTTTTAATCAAGGTTTTTGAGTCCGACTATGCCAATCCAGATGGTAATGGTGTTGATAATGAAGTTTTAGAAAAGATACCTTTCCCAGACTTTTGAAAGTCATTGCTGAGCACAGATTGTCCCTCTCTCTTTGTCCCCCTTTCACTAAATGCTGACAGGTGTATCCAGTGGCAGAGCAGGCACTAAAGAGCATTGATGGACTTATCGAGAGTAAGCTGGGGACACATCTGTGCCTGCAGAGGTATTGCAGACTATGATCATATTCCAGGTCAAGTGCAATATCGACTGACACTCTCTCCGCAGACAACTTTGTGAAGGTTGCATCCCTACAAAGTGTTCAGAGATAGAACAACTTAAAACTTTAAAAAAAGCAGAGGCCTGCTGTAAAGAGCCCAGGGATCAACTTTGGCTTCAGTATCTTGCTCGAAGACACTTGGACATCGAACTGCCAACTTTGTTGACAACCCGCCGAATGAGGTACCGCCGCCCATACATACTCAAAATCTTTGTACAGACACATATAGATTTGTTTCTTGAGAACACAACTGTCCATACACATGTTCATGGCAGGCACACTTACAGGTATACTTAGCCAGAACTACTTATAGATACAATAATTTTCTCAGCTGCCAGTCATAGGCTTATGTTTAACTGAATTCACTATTAATTTGACCTTGTATTGAATTCATATTTCATGGGCTATAAAACCCCTAGGGCAAAGAGGCAAACACTGGGCTGTTAGCATCCCGCTAACTTGCTCGCTGCCAAGGCCTACAGTGAATAACAGCTGAGCAACTGATGTTGGCCCCATGCTCCAGTGGAGCTGCTTAGTGGCAAGCAATGAGAGATGGTGGTTGAACACGGTAGCTCCCAGGTGGGTGTATACATTTGAATGAGTGTGAAACACGGTCAAACCAAGCATGTGCTGTCAGTGAATGCATCCAGGTTATTAGAGATAAAGCAAAAATTAAACAAACACAATTGGTGGCATCAGGTCATACCTTCCCCTCAACTTCAATTTCTGTGACATATACAGGCATATTAGCCAAAATAATTTAGCCCTGTGCCTTCTTATTGGTAACATACGCATATATAATTAATTGTCCCATGGGAAATTTGCCTGTCAGCATTTGCGGCGTTTTTTCTCACTATGACACTGCATTACAAAGTGGCAGGGCATAAGATTGGACACATACATTGTTTTCATGTGATGTTAGTTCTGTTAAATAGAGCAGCATTTAGCTAACTAAAACAGTGAATAATTAAAGGAATCAGGTTTCTCTAATATACATGACATGGCTGCTATGATGAATCAAGATGGAGAGGACGTTGCTGTGAAAAGAAGCTGGGTGATAATGGATGGAAACATCATTACATGAAAAAAGGGAATACTCCAATGCACTGTTACTCTAGTTATGCTTTGTGTTTGTTTTGAATACATTAAAACCCACTAAAGGGATTATCTTCTGCTTTTGATGCAGCACATGACAGTATGCAGTTAGCTAAAAGTTGTAAACTAGTCACTAAACAACCTTAAGATCTCATTCAAACTGCCTGAATAGAAGTTTGCATTGAAATTTGCATTGGCTGCAATTTGAGGATTTAGTCAGCTTATTGATATGAAGCAGGCTGTGCATATGTAAATTACATCTTAAGTGAGATTATATGGTTTTATCGTATTTCGTTTTGAGAAAAACGTTGTCCTTCTTTTTTTAATAGTTTGGAATTTGTGCAGTGAAATTTTAATTGCTGTTCCTGGGGTCAGAAAACTCATTTGGCATATAGGGGACCATGCAGTCTTTTAATTCAAACAAGTCCACAACCAGAAGTGGTACAGACTTGTTATTCTCCTCACATGGCATGCCTAAATGTCCATTATGAGCAGGGTATAGGGGTGGACTGAGCAAGGCGCTGTATGCTAATGAAGTTTTGATTAACTACCTTCTTAATTTCCCTTCACAAGGAGGGTGGGGATCAGAGAGCATTGTAGCGCTGCATCGCGTCCACTCTCTAGCTGCCTGCCTAGCATCAAAGCTAGCCTCCCAGGTGATTGATTCAGACGGCTCGTAGCCCCGCAGGCTAATGCTAAGGTAATTTATTTATCATGAGGTGTGTGAATGAGGCCGGGAGGTAATGAGTCATTCTTAAGTCACTGTCTGCCACAGTGAGACACCACGTCAAAACAAAGGGGCATGGGAGGAGCGTATGTGATAATATGGCACATGTTGAATGGAAGCTTACGGATGATTTACCCTGTACTGGCATTAAGCATTATAGTTGCATGAATTTAAAATGCTTAAAGCTACACTGAATTCCCCTGCACCCCAGGCAGCACAGAGCTGACTGATGAGGTACTATGCTTTAACGTCTTTTTATGCAAACACCCGAGAACCATGTCTCATCACATCGGAGTATTATGAATGCTCGAATACTCTGCACTGCTGTGAATACCAATGGGCTCCACATGTATTCCAAAGTGATATGCATACCATATTGAAGGCCGTTATAGTTTAATACAAAAATTTAATAGCAGACACTTTTTATTTTTACTTTATTTACTATCAATGTGTGAGAATCTCTACAAACTCAACATGTTAATCAGAATTGACCACAAATAATGATTGTAATAACGTATGTACGTAAAAGAGACCGCAAACATGGAACTTGTGTCTGACACCTCATCATTTAAGTCTAACTGACGGAGGGTAGATAACAGCTGATCGTCTGTGTAATAGCATAATTAAACTCAAGTTTCAGCCATGTGTTTGCACTATAAATTAGTGAGTGGCTGTTTGAGAACAGTAAAATGTTATCGCTTGGCTACTCTGCAGTAAAAACAGGGCCAAGGCATCGCTTGAATCAATACACAACTGTGTACTGGCAAGAGTCAGTCTACTTATATAGTGACCATATAATATTTCAGCCATTTAATTTCGGACAATTCAATTTATGCCAGGCAACTAACATTGACATGACACGAACTGCTTCCTGGATTAACTTGGAATCATGAACAATAAATAAGAGAGGGGGAAAAAATAGAGGACGGATATAGATGGTAAAGAAAGAGGGAATAAGGCAGATCAGAAAAAGGAAATAGAGTGAGATGTAAGAGTGGGCGGTGGGGTCATGTATTGGTCACTGAATGGAGAATATCAATGCAGGGAAAAACTGGGACCAAGGCAATTAGAGGAAGCTACTCCAGAGACCTACTCTAAGAGAGAGACGTGCGGTATTGGGTTGGAATCTTGTGACCTCTTGAGGGCCTGCTGTACAAATGCACACACATACACAGGAAATGCTCATCTGGTCACTCATTATTCAGCTCTAAAACACTTTCACCAACTCTACACCAAGTGACACAGATACATAAGCATGTAGATACACACAAACGTAAAATGATGTAGTGCAAATGTGTGCGCTGTAATCCATTTAGACATGTGGACTGGGTCGCATTTTAGTAGTCCCTAATGAATTTGTTGTTTTAATCTCAGTGTCTGCAATTTCATTCAAATAAATGGGATCTGGTAGAAAGTGAAAAGTTGATCTCTTTAAATCATGCAGCATGCAGTATGAATGAAATGCTTTACTTCTAGTGCTGTAACCTTTATAAAGGAGAATAAACCAATGGAGTAGACAAAGGACAGGAGGCAGGGAAGCCCTAAGCTCACAGAGCTCTTATGCATCAATGATTCATACAAGACCAGAGATGTATGGATCAGCCAATTATTCGGCTTGTAAGGACCTTGTAAGTCTAATGCTGGTTTCATCGGTTGCAGTGGGTAATATCGCCACGGTGACGCTCATTAACCTCATGCTAAACAGTGGTCTTATTTTCACATGGCTTGTTAATTTAAGTTTAGGGCCATAATGGCTTGTGTGTATGTGTGTGTGCCCACCACGAATAAACAATGGCGTTTTAGGACCATTAGGTAGCCCGGAGACGGGGGGGGGGGGGGGGGGGGGGGGGGGGGGGGGGTAATATCCAGAGAAAAAGATTTAAGTCTTCAATATCTGAGAAAAAACTTGGGTCAGAAGATTAGAGTGGTAAATCTCACGAATGTATGAGGATATTCTCTGAGATTAGAGTGATAAATTTAAGGAGAAAAAAAATATTCTTTTGTCATGGAACCATGTCGCTTCACTTTGCAATATTGAATCAACTTCATCACACCACAGATGCCGCTGCTTGCCATGTATTATGCCTTTGGTGAATGAACTAATCAAATTATACTTTGCAATCAGATTTAGCCACAAGAAAATACTTTAGCCCAGAATCACCACGTCATCATACGCATCCAGACGTGAATGAGGTGATAGCTTTTGTGAATCAGGAACTGCAACGCAATAGAGACGGAAGAATATCGCCATGCACCGATGGCATCTGTGGAGTGATGAGTGTGATCCACAGAATACACACATCATTTCTTTCCCTGACCTTTAACAGCTGATTTTACTGATGCTACAGTTGGTCAGGCAATACAGAACTGTTTGGAGAGCATTTGGCGAGGAATGCTTTATCCAGCATCTACTCACTTCATGGTCAAACTTACTTGAATAAGTGTGTGTATGTATGTGTTTGTGTGTAAGTGTATGTACTGCACAGTAGGCATTACTGTATGCATGAGTCCATGTAGGGATTGGTTTGCATGTATATGTACTGTAAGTGTGAGGATGGTTACATACATTTTTGTATGCATGACTGAGCGTGTGTTTGGTTGTTTGTAAGCATGTGTGCATAATATATGTGTGAATGCATGAGTGTGTGTGTTTTGCATATCCTCACATCGCACACTGAGAATTGGAGCATGATGTTTCATGGCCATGTAAAATGACAAAGGCTATGGAATGGGAGGGAGTTAAAAAGACGAGAGTGGTTGACATTTTTTCAGACTTTGGCTAACAGGATAACTTGATGTCATTTTAATTTAGTTTGCACCATAACTTCATTAAGATGTAAAATGTGTGAGGATAACTTGGCTGCTAATTTACTACACTACCAAAATTAGTTTTAAATATATAGGAAGATCTCCAAAGATAATGTTGGGTATGATATTATGTCCTTTTTCACACTTTTCTGTGTACTGTCTTGACTCTTAACTTTGGTTCAGTTGGACGACCCCTTAGCACTGAATGTAAATGAGCAGTTTGGACTTGGAGGCTAAGGCTGTAGCACCAACTCCACCCCCCCTCGTCCTTCAGATGTGAAATCCAATTTACAGAAAGGGCGTATGTGGTTAATATCAGATTACATTTTAAATGAAGGTTAGTGTTGATTAGTGGCTTTCATTGGAACACTGATCTCCTATTACTGCAGCCCCGATGTAGTGAGAGGGGGAGTATGCTGGAGAGAGAAGGATCAAAGTCAAGAGAAAGGAGAGAAAAAAATGATCAGAAAGAGCAAGTGCAGGGATAAAAGAAAGCAGTGGAAAGGCAACAAAACAAGAGGAGATGAAAATAAAAGCCATGTAGCATTACAAAACAGGGAGCGTAAGAGAGTAAGTCTAAAGTTTAAAGAGGATTCTCATAGTAGACAGAAATGATGCCGCCATTAAAGTATTGCACAGACTTTATGCAAATTCAGAAAATTTGAAAAGTAAAAGGTGAATCACAGTAAATGAATGAATTTGGTTTCTTCTGATTAATGAGTACCTTGTGGGGGTTTGAAAAGCTGCTGTGGGAATAGACAAGCAACATGGGCCGACACTGACGACGACATACATCCATGGCGACGAAGTTCTGTTCATTCTTCACTTTTGGGCTTTCTGCTTGGAGGCATGCAACAGTGAGCGGAAACATTACACGAAAGCCTTCTTTACAAATAGAACAAGCAGGAGCAGTTACCATAACGTAAAGGTCATATAAAAAAAAAAACATCTTCCTGTATCCTCTCATATCTGATACACCAACTTTTCCATCACATTCAAGTGGGAAAGATTGTTTTTGTGATATTGCCACTATTTTGTGTACCTATAGAGTAAGTTTATGTAACTGAGATTTCTTATTATGGGGGTCTGATTCAGACGCTGCTGCAAAGTGAAAGTGAAACTGGAGTCAGTCTCTCTCTCTCTCTCTCTCTCTCTCTCTCTCTCTCTCTCTCTCTGCTGTGTGAAGGGGAAGAAGGGGCCTGTTAAATGTGGAACCATTAGCACAGTCTAGACTGTGGGTCTGTCAGTGCCGTGGGGGGAAGAAATACAGCGGGACACCAGCGCACTCATAGGAAATTGCCACTTTCTTCCAACAGGCCTCTCTTAATGGTTGTTTAGTAGACGACACATTGGGCATTAAAAATACCGCCAGTGGCTAGTGCCACATCTCAACTAACGATTGCAGAAAAGGGAGGCAGACAAAAAGCTGGAGAGGGAGGAGGAGAGTTTGGGATGCACAGAGCGTGGGGCTGAACCTGAGAGCAAACTCTGAGCTTATTTCCTCTGTGGTCATTTATTCAAAGGCTGGGTCAGGCCACAAAGGCAGGGGTGTGAAATTTAAAACAGGCAGCCAAATTATTTGGAGAGCATAGTCTCTGACTTTTCTAATTTTACAAGACAACTACTGGCTGTATAAAGTTGCAATATAAAGTTAAATTATACGCTTTAGCGAGTTTAGTGGCCTCAAAAACACCAGAATTTTGATTAATTCTGGCAAACCAATTTCCAGATAGAAAATACATGTTTGAAAACAACAACTCTTTAGTCCGTTTGTATGCCTCTATGTGCTAAGGCAAACAAAATTAACTTTTATGCTCATGCAAATTGTACTATACAGTTGATTTATACACAGTATAACAGTATATTTTACCATGCAGCCATTTATCTCTCAACACCTGTTAAATTATGTTGGACCAGCATTAAGGTTACCGGCAATGCATGTGCATCTGTCATGACCATTTCTCTTCTACTCTGTCCTCTTCTGCTATGATTTATCTCTCTATTGTGCATTCTGACCTCTACCATCATTGAAGCCCTGCTATAGGCCTCACGGCAGAGATTTTGCTCCATCGAACTTTGGTTTAATTAATAAAATAAAACAATGGCTGCATTCCAGTGCCAGGACCAGAGTAGTGTGCATACTGGGACACATAAATGGAGCAGATTTGACTATGAAATGCCAAATTTCTTCTGTGACAAAGGTCTAATTTGTTCCCCCATGACTGTATCTGTTCTTATGACCATCTGCTGCCTTTATACTGCTTTCTTCCTGCCTCAGTCTAAAGGACTGGATCGGTTTGCCTGTCTGACTCATTCCTTGTTTTTAACCTGCCGTTTGACCCAATACTATTTTTTATCACCTGTTCTGTCTCCCGAGTCTGTTTTTGGACACCACATATGTAATCCGCTGATTCAATTTAGGGTGGGAGTTCGGGAGGAAAATAAAACTGAAATAAAAAGAGGCTGCATTTTTTTTTTTTTGCCTGACGAAATGTATAAGGACAAAAAGGGTGATGAAAACATAATTATTGTTACACATACACATATATAATTATTGTTACACATATATACAAACACGTCCAAAACACTAGCAAAGGCAATCCCATCAGACAGTTCCAGCTCCACAAGACGCCCTCCGAGAGCAAAAACATATTGACCACCAATCAATCACGACCAGCCAAGAGCAAGGGTCACTAATTGAACGGAAGAATGGAATTGACGGAAAAAAAATCAAATGGTGGCTGTTGCTGCGTAGGTGTTTTTTACTGTTTGATTGCCATGTCCAGCGTACACTAGGATGCACGTTTGCTGTAAACAGCTGTTTCAACCCCACACTACCACAACACAGGCGTCAACACAAATGTTCTCTAATATCAGAACTGGTTCATTACATGTAGTGTACCACTGAAACTATGAGACTTTCTCTGTGTAGCTTATGGAAGTTATATTGATAATCACCACTTACGGCTCTAATAAATAACCGTTTTCTCATATGTTGAGTGTTTCTCACAGGACTTCTTGGGTTTAGCTTTCTCTGTGTCGTTATTGCAGAATGGCTTTCATAAGCCAGATAAAATGCAATGTGTCTTTTGTTGTCTAGGGTACTTCCTGTTGTGTTTTGATTAGGTGGCTATTCTCTACCTTCCTTTAGGGATCAATACCCTTTAACTTATTACTGATATAAATCAAGTTAAAGACATTTTTTCCTCACTGAGATGCCACAATATGGCAAGATAAGCAGAACAATGCACATGAGGGTCTGAGATGATGGACTTACAATATGAGATGGAGGGAGGGAGGGAGTGGGGAGAAAGAGACTTTAATGTGTTTTTCCCCCAGCAACTTTTAAGGTGACATTAAAGTCATTCTCAGTATTGTATATTCAATTATTTATGAGCTACATTTGACAATGAAACACAAACTACTCATCACAACTACTAAGAACTGAGTCCTCACCAGACATTTTCGTTTCCAGAAGCATTGGTTGTTCATTAAAATGCTCAATACTAATTATATTTACATTTTCCTACCCAGCAACCTCCTTTTTAGTGTAACATAAAACTTAATAGGAAGTTGTAATGTTGATGTACTGCCACAAAAGGTATTAGGGACGAGGGTGAGTGAATGGTTGGAGGTACAAAGCTTGGGACTTTTTATGTCAGAGACTGCAGTTCGCATCCTGTCTTCTACTACTTTTCCTGGAGATTTAAACCATATCCCACAGTGTTCACATTGTCAAGAATAAACCTTTATGCTAAACATTCACACATACTGAGAATTCTCACTGGCTACTGAGGTCACATGTCAACACTTCCATTTCCATGACAATTGCGCAAACTCCATTTTCTAATGAAGACCATGAGATATAGTGGAAGGATCTGCAAAGTGGACCTTTGTTTTTTTGATTGTTTTGTCAAACTTATAGGGCTGCAATATATCCTGAAAACAGATGGACGGTATTGCTGTCCGTTACGCTCGTTTTTAAATTTAAAATTGTAATCGTGCATTAGCCTCTGCACTCTTCTCTGCTGTATCGTTAGTCTCTGCCTCCAACTCTTGTTATAATCTTTCATTTCCTGCAATTCATAAACTGACACAAAGTGTAGCAATAGCTGGCTTAATGCCTCCACGGAGACGTACACAGACTCTATTAACCAATGACCAAATTCCTTGCCGACTCTTTTTTATAATCGATTAGTTGTTGCAGTCCTAAACTTAACCAAGTAGTTTAAATTAATTCGCTACAGTTTGCACCTCAGTAGTGCTTCAATTGCTATAGAGAAAATAAATGGAAGAAGTAAGTAGTGATTTGATATGGGCTTTATAAGTCAAGGCTACACAAAGTGGGAGAGAAGTCATGCTGGGATGAGAGGCTCTGCTTCAACAGTTTGTGTCTTTTGAGGAAAGAAAAGTTTTAATGTCGAAAATGACAGAGCCAAACTTTATCCACAGAACATAAATGCCCTGCATCCTGTATAG
The DNA here is from genome assembly GCF_023349555.1 of Cebidichthys violaceus. Lineage (NCBI taxonomy): Eukaryota > Metazoa > Chordata > Actinopteri > Perciformes > Stichaeidae > Cebidichthys > Cebidichthys violaceus. Next base: position 8,862,209 of record NW_027176296.1, read on the forward strand.
GTGGTCTCTATGTTTATCGTTGTGTTATTGAGTAGCTGAACAGACGATACGGTCTCTCAAATTGAAGCATGACAAGTTATCACAGCCTTCACAGTTAAGTGTGTGATTTAAACCTGAAGTGTACTATAATACACAACATGAAAAATATGTGAAAATTTGGAAGTACATGCAGTCAGAGTAATGCACGGCCAGTAAAAGTAACTCAGAGCCTTGAGTTAGGCGTCAGTCACACAAAGCCTGCTGCCTTGATTAAGCATGGTTCTCTGTGGTTGAGCCAGTAAACTCACTACCAGAGCTGACAATCAAAAGGAAAAACTTTTTGAACTTGAACATTGAAACTGATGGAAAATGAGCACTGCAAGTGGAGAACCTGTTATGCATCATTTGATCATTTTGACAGTTTGAATCACACCAAAGTATCTAACTAATAAAAAGAAAGTGAAAGTGAATGACTGAAACTGAGGAAGGTCGGTATGTGTGTTTGCGTTTGTGCAGCTGTGCTTGTGTGTATATCGTGGCCAGTGAGTGAAATTCAGCTCAGGGCAATAGAGGCTTTCCATTACAAGATCATGTGGCAAGAGACTAGAGACAAATTAGACTACTCTGAAGTAGAAAATCAGAGTGACCTTGGATTGCACACTCAAACACTTCAGTCGCGGACACACACACACACACACACACACACACACACACACAACTATATCGAATTGAGTCGCTTTCTGTTCCTGAATGTTTGTGTGCATATGTCTGATTGTGTTTGTATTACTACATGTGTCTTTTTTTAAGGCGAGGTCACTGACTGAAAAAGAGAATTGAATGAGAGGGACAGGTAGACAGAGACACAGAACGAGACATAGAGAGAGAGAGAGTGAGAGAGAGCGAGAGAGAGAGAGAGAGAGAGAGAGAGACAGACAGACAGAGGGGGTGGGGGGCACCTGGGAAATTACGCTTGCTGCCGCCGCTGCCTCAAGCATGAAATTGAAGCCGTCCGACAATCTAACTCACTGGATCCTTCCCGTTCATATTCCAAAATAATTAACTAGCCCAACCTCCATGCCATAATACGCTAACCTGCCTGTTGTCTCAGCACACAGAGACAAGGTAAAACACACCTCAGTACACAGGAGCAGGTGGAAGTGATGACAGCAGGAAAAGAGAGACATGCAGGGGGAGGGGGGTACAAGTTTCAACTTCAGTTGTCACCAAGGGACACTTACACTGATAACTTGGGTCAGCGCTGGATAAAATGTATTTGATTAAATGAATCAATTTTACACAATTTAAATATAAATGTAGAAATCTATTATTCATATTTAACATGTGCAATGGGTCATCTGGGCATAAAAACGGCTCATCACTAACAAATACATGCATAATGTGCATTTTTAATGCACTTAAAAATGTTGTTGCCAAAACGGTATTCTTCAAAATAAATTGAACAGCTAACTTCAATATAAAGTCTACTCTACAGCAACAGTAACGGCTTTGTGACAATACGTACATGTTTGGACAGGAACACATAATCTTTCTCACGCCATATCAGTTTAACATATTAGCAATGTTAACATTTGTTAAACAGCACTAAACACAAAGTACTGTTGAGATAGTCACTGGATAAGGGAAACATTTGAGCTGCTGGTAGCGCTAAATGAAGGGTCACCACGGTCAGTAGGCATTACTCTCTAGGAACCACGGATATCTGTACAACGTATGGAAATCCATCCAATATTTAGCTTATAAAATATTTAAACTAAAGTGGTGGACTAACATTGCTATCCCTAGAGCCTTGCCACTGTAGCATGAAAAATAGTGGTAATATACCACACTGAATTTCACAGCAGGTATTGAAACAAGACTAAGAGGCACAGCATACAACAGTAACCAGTTATGAGAGTGTTGAGTCACAGTATGTAGTCATAGAGCGATCAATGTCATCAGCAAAATCCTCTCCAACATCCTGCAGTCATGATTGAAAAAAACACCATTGGCTTTTTCCTCCCTAGAAGCCAATGGTGGTTTTTTTTATACACATTTAGGAGCGTAGTTGCAATACCTGTTTGACTAAGCAGTGCCAAGGATAGTAACAGTTGTCTGCTCAATATTGTCGCTACAGATTTCTCCTCAGTGGGGCTTTAATTACCATATGAAAAATAAACTGAGGGGGTCAGTAGCGATTTGATAGGAGCTCTTTAAATCAAGGCTACCCAAACTGGGAGAGAAGTCATGCTGTGATGAGAGACTCTGGTTTGAGAGTTTGTGTCTTTAAATGAATGGGTTTCATCAGACGGAATGAAAGAAGTAGCAAAGTGTGAACTCATCGCAGTTTTAATGCCCAGTGGTGCTGGGTAAGTTGGTGAAAACATCTAATCAGATAATCAGTAAGAACGCCTAACACATCAGCTTTTACTAATGCGTAATGCTATATTTACAACATTTACTGACTCATTTTGCTTAGTCTTCTACTAATAGAGTAATCAAGTGCAAAGGTGTTAAGATCAGGGCCCTGCACAGATAAAGAACAAAGTTTAGTTTGTTTCACTGAAATAAATGCAGGTCTTCATATCAAAGAACCAAATATTATTTTTCTTTCTTTTCTTCTTTTGAATAAATGAAAATATGACTGCTTTCATTTCATAATAGCTGACCCAAAGGGAATAGAAAGACTGTTGTTTTCTCAGCGTTATCTCAAAATGCTCTACCGTGTGTGACTTGAGATTACTCGACTTCCAAAGTCACCAGAATTCTCATTTGTGTTTGTCTTTCTTCCACTCATTATGTTTCACAATGAGTTTGGAGGCTTTTCAGTACAGCCTTTGTCAGCATGCCTCCGAGTATGAAACATGCCTGAGTAGACTTGGAACGATTAGATTTCTTATGTTGATGATACAAGACTTTAATGTTATGAATATAGAACATCCTCCAAATAGCACAAAGCTTAAGCACTCTCCAACAGTTTTAACTCTGCATCCAACATTTTTAAGCATGAAAATTGGACTGGTGGGGAGTGTGGTCCAATATGTAGTTATGAGTGTCTCGATGTTGCAATTCAATAACCCACAGAGACACTTGGGTGGCGAAAAGAGCTCTTTTTAATCCCTGGAGTGTAGATATGCAGCAGCAGAGCCGAAAGAGTGCACGCATAGCGATGGAGTTTACAACACTTCAGAGACGCAGCTCCTCTAATCAGCACTGATTGTTGAACTGCAGGATCTCGCTGATGCCACTCAGAGCAAATGGATGCTGACTTTGTAATGTCTAGACCCAGAATATCAGAGCTTTGATGTCTGGCACATGGATTATGAACTGGTCGCCCACATTATGTAAATTAAAATGTGAAAATATACAAATAACCCAACGGCATCCTATGATGGGTACTTTTTTCCCCCAGAAACGGTTAATTCTGTATAATTCATGAGCATTTAGTTATCAGCTATTATGGATTAATAGCAAGCACCCTTAAAATGAACCATTCAGTGGTGAAACAACAATAAAGGTGCTCAAGACAAGTTTTGATGAATGTTCCTTTACTTCCTAACTTTTCAGGTGTGTATGAGAATAGATTTTAATCGGACCCATTATCATCATGATGTTTATTGTTCAAGAGATTAAAACCAGGGAAAATCAAAACTGGTGCTAAACCTCAAATAAAATAAAATGTTTGTCTCACCGTGAATATAAACTATTAACCTGATGATAGTGTTGCCTCTGTGTGTTGCTGTTTTTAGGACATTTGACTCTAAATATTAAACATTATCTTAACTAGTTCCTGCACTTAAAAAAAGTTACTTTTACAACATATCCAAGTTTTCATTAAAGTGACAGGTTCATTGAACTTTTTGAGACTGTTTGGAAAACAATAAATCAATTGAACTACACCCAGTCCAAATATTTTGGCTGTTTATTTGTTGTTTTCTTGTATATTTAAATGAATAACTGTCACTTATTCAGTAATCTAGTGACTTTATGGTACATCTATTATTACTAATGATGCTAAGGGGGGATGTCTGCACTTAAGATCGGTGCAGAATATTGTGTGCAGACACGCACACTCTTCTGTGCGTCACCTGATTGAACATTTTCTCCAGAATCCCCTCTCGGCCCAGAATCATTTTCAGATGTGTAATTACAGACACCTCCCAGGGAGCATGTTTGTGTGTGTGTGTGTGTGTGTGTGTGTGCGTGTAAGGCAGGGGGAGGTCCAGAGGCATCATCGGAGGTCCATAGTTAATCAGCAGTCGACCAGAGGTCCTGGGGATCAGCCCATCGATTCCCTCCCAGGGAAATCAATTGAAACAAAGGCATTGCTTAAACTGAACTGAGATCAGAAAATGGAGGACATACAGTGGGGAAGATCAAGAGGACAAAGAAGAGGATGTGATACGAGATGGTAGGCTCGCAGAGAGAGGTTCAGAGGCTGGTAGGGGAAGAAACAGACAGATCGGTGCAATATTAACAAGGAAAAAGATGCAGAGACAAAAAGGAAGGAAAAAAGAAGGCTGATAAGACAAGGTGGTGGTGACAGCTAGGGTTGACATGATGATATAGAGATGAATAACAAAGAAAAATCCAGAATAAACAGACAAATGCATGATGCTTCTATACAAGGAATTAGGAGTCATTGAATGGTAAAGCATCAATAGGAGATTATGGCTGACGCGTTAAACAATGCTCTCCATCACTATCATTAAAACACAGGAGGGAATATATTTTGGCAGAGACTTGTAAAAGGTATGCCAAGGCCAAATTCATTTTCATTTAATCTGTCATCAATCAACAATGACGTGGCAGAAAATTGTCAGTATTCTTTTTCACAATTTAGACGGATAGCTGTCTCTTTATTATCTACTTATCATGGCAAAATTACAAGATTGTTGCATCTAATGTATAAAGCAACTTGATTCAAAAAGGTTTTTTTTAAATGTTTTTTAAGAATATTACCAACCCTGCCCTTAATGTTTTTGCATATTGCTCAATTCTAAAGATATGTTAAATGTCTAACCTACTGCATATCCACTATACTGTTTTATGATGAAAGGATACACATTAACAAGCACACACACACATTCTTCTGCATGACAACAAACACACACACACAGCTGTGAGGATCAATGTGGCTGAGAAAGTTAGAGAACTCACAGCGTCCGACCTTGATTGGACATAATGAGACTTAACCACAAGTCCACTAATCTGATGAAATGCCTTACACATTCACCTTGTGATGAATACTAAATACAAGCATCGACCCAATCTTTATACACACACTTATGCAGGCACACACACTTATTCCAGTTATAGGCGTGTGTGCGTGCACACACACACACACACACACACACACACACACACACACACACACACACACACACGTCATTGGCCTATCCCAATCAGACTTATTACTTTGAGAATCTTCAAAGGGCTCTTTGATCACCTATTTAAAAATCATCTTCATAAAAATTGCAAATAGGAGCTGGCCTGTAGATACAGCCATATGGAAAGTTTTGTGATTATAGACAGAAGTGGAAAGACTGACCTCTAGCAGTTCTGCTCTGTTCTGTGACTTAACTTTGGAAGAAACACTGGTTATGTGGGATATTCATACGTGAACCCCTGTGAAATTCAGAGTATGTCTGGATTCTACTCCTCTTGCCTCAGGCAGGAGTTCACCGGTTTGAACTGCTGTTGAACAACTTGCTCATGATGTTTACAAAGCACCATACAACTCTTCTGATTCCCAATTAGAGGACTTCCAAACTCTGCCAAACTGGTCAACCCCACTAGAGCACTGTTTTGGTGTTGGGATAGGTACAGGTTATAAGATGAAATATAAACCGACGGCAGTGTTCAGCTCTTGATACTGCTTTCAGGCAGTTATACAACTCCGGAAAGTTACCATGGCATCGGAATTATCAAGGTAGGTGCTATAAGGTATTTAACCTGGACTGCTTCACCGGAAAATCCTGATCTTTTCTTCTTCCCCCAATGGCGCCCAGGCTGTGCCAACACAGTTGTCTGGATGAGAAGCATCCGTTTTGTTTTGTCGATCTGAACATGAAAAGCTCAGTCCTAGAAATGTGGGCTGCTTTAGAAAGGCTGCAGGACAATGCATTGACTTATAAAAAAGACAAAGCAACTGTAGAACAGCTTGATGATGGATCTCCTTTACCAAATAGTATGTTATATCCAGCAGTTTGAACATTCAGGGCACAGTTTCTCCCAAAATACATCAATTTATCTCACTCAACTTTCCTGAGTCATTGACTCCCTTTTTCAAAAGCCACTGAAGACTCCAAGACTCCACTTTCCTTGAGTTGTTTTGGTATCTTATGAAAACCCTTCCTTATCTGAATCTGAAACTAAAATAAAAAAGTTCAAAAGTTCATAAACTTGCAGAGCTATAGCTCCTGAAATGCCTCGTGTCAGAATAGTAAATTAACCTCTATGGTCACATCACAGCCATTTAAATGTCCAGTATCTGTCCTTTAATGCTGTCTTTTTAGATTTCATCCTTTAAAAGGAACAGTATTTAACATGTATTGGGGTATATTGGCAGATATTTAATATAATATACAAAACTATGTTTTAATCAGTGTATAATCACCCAAAACTAAGAATCGTTGTTTTCCCGAGCTTAGAAAAAGCCATTTATATCTTACTAGGGTGCGGGTCGTCTTGCACGGAGTCCACCATCTTGCACCGCCATGTTTCTACAGCAGCCCAGAACGGACACATGGCTCTAACGAGAGCCTTTCACGTTTGACGTTATCTGGAGGTAGTGATGAGTTCCAAAACCCGGTATTAAATTGGCCCCGGTGCTAAATAATAGATCGTAGTATTGGTAAGCCCTGATGTTAGTGGTGCTTTTTAATGTTTTGAATTAATTTATTATCACTCTGCAGCACGCATTTGTTCTGCTCTCTCTGTCGGGCTGAGCTCCTCCAACTACACACAAATAGACACAAACTATGTGTCTTCGCAAGCACGAAGCGTGAGCAGATATGCCGTTGTGGTGAAGTGAACCAGGTGAAGTGAAAGATACGGCAACTACGCCTATTGTTACTGTACGTGCAATACAATATTTGCGAGTAAAAAGCCAATACTGTATCAATACATCTGTGAACAAGCAAAACAAAAGTGGTATAACAGTAATGTAACAACTATTTGCAATGTGATTTGCAAATAGTTGTTTTTCTTTATCCAATAAAAAATAACCAAGACACAGACTCTTTGTAGTTTTGACACAGTCTTTGTAGTTTTCCACTGATGATCCACCCAACAAACAAAAAAAACTGAATGCAATTTTCTGAGACAATGTGCAAGAAAGAGAAGGTTGACACAGAGGCTGGAGCGCAGCAAAATGTGACACACTGAGACCGAGAATCGTTGGAAGTGTTTAATGCTGACAGAAACGTGTGTGTGCATGTGTGTGTGTCGAGGTCAACTAGAATAAACACAAATTACATGACTGCAAAAGGGACAGGACTAGTTACATCATGATGGTGTGGCATGTTTTGGAAAATTCATGTATTTCAATTATTTTTTCAAGCATGAATGAGCTCACACTCACACACACACACACACACACACACACACACACACACACACACACACACACACACACACACACACTTACACTTGTAGCTGGTAGCACATTTGAGACTTTGACTGAGTCAAATGTGTGTGTGTTTCCTGACCTCCCATTGTGTGTTCATGGCCTTCTCTCCGCCAGTGTTTGCATGCTTGCTTTTGCAGCACTGTTTGTCTGTGGTTGTGTTTGTGTGGCTACTTACTGCAGATTGCATCAGCCTCGTCTGAACCGTCTGCACACTCCGGTTCTCCATCACAGCGCCACCTGGCAGGGACACACTGTCCATTCTTACAGGCAAAGTCTGTGGTGGCACATGTCTTCTTTGCTGTGGAGACAAAAGGTAACACACAACATTACTCTATGACCCAAAGTAAGGTAAAGCAGTAAAGCTACTCTCTACAGGTCGTTAATATGTGTAGTGAATCAACTCATTCCCCGGTATTAACACAGTGACTGTTATATTACATATTAAATGGCACAAAATTCTCGGGAGCACATAAAATGATGTCCGAGTCACCTTCACAAAATGAACACACTGACTGACAAATGATTAAAAACTTAAGTAAGTACGCAAGTAAGCAAGTCTGTAAGTAAGTAAGTAAACATGTCAAACGTTTGATAATCCACTTAACAAGGAGAAAGGGTACGCAGTTAAAATGTAACTTAAAGAGTAGGTCCAGAGCACCAACTTCAAAATAGTTTTGCTGTCCAATTGAATTCAACCATCAGCTTGTTTTTGTGCAACTTGTAACAGGAGACATGAGAGAACAAGAGGTGTTTTATTAGCGAGCCTTTGTTAGTGTTGGTTCTTTGAGGTGGCATAAGTGGATCAGGGCTGTTAAGTCAGGTGAGACTCTGGAAGTTTCATACCGAGACACCTTTAACTTGACAAAGATCCAGTGTGGATGAAAAAGTCTCCAGTCTCCTGCTGAATCCATACTTAAGTTCTACATTGTGGAATATATTGTTTAAATGCTTTCCATGAGGGCCAAACTGATTTGTTAGATTATCAATATTGTGGGTATAAATTTACTTGTGAAATGTGACTCATTAAGAATTTAAGTTTCATAAAGTTGGCATGGGAGTATATTGTATTTGACAACCTGGAACAGATTTTGATTTAAATGAGCTTATAGGTGGATGTTCGGGTGGAGAAGCACAGTTTTCAATCCGAGCGGTTTGCTTTTAGGCAGAGTGAACGAGCAGTGCATGACAGTTTAAGTAGTTTGCAAGAGCGCGTTGGATGTATGGTGCAGTGAATAGAGCATGTCACATGTGATCGGAGCAGCACCCTTTTAGTTGTCTGCCTAAACTGGCTCAGAGGTTTTGCGCCATCTTAACACCCCATGATCCACCTTCAGGGTCCAGTCTAGTCTTTGCAAAACCGGCTCTGGCTCAGTCTAGTTTTCCTGATAGCCTATGGACTCCAAAGGTTTTGTGCCATAGCTTTCGCCAAGAAAGGAGAAAATTGAAGCACTTGAGTCTGTCACGAGCAGAGGCAAAAAAATCCCTCTCCTTGACAGCGAGAGCCACTGAACAAGAGAAAGCACTCGCTTGCCGTGTTAGCAATGCCTTGCCTCGCCATGATGAAATATAATGTACAATGAAGGGGGCTGACAAATGGCAAGAGTGTGTGTGTGTGTGTGTGTGTGTGTGTGTGTGTGTGTGTGTGTGTGTGTGTGTGTGTGTGTAAAAGTCAGTAACAGTGACTGATACTGTTCCATTTTCTTTCACGTGAGCCTGGTGTTAAACCGCCTCAGCGACCCGTGGTTAAAACCAACTGAAAATGTGGGTTGCAGACTGAGTGTCTAAAGCAAAGTAATGTAGTGTGTGCGATGTTAACTAAATCATGTTTTTTCCTGCTAAAGCTCACTATCCTCCAATCACATGTGATTACAACACTTATAGCTTCAACTACAGAGATTGAGATTGATTTCTATGATAGAATAATAAACAAATATGAAGCCAAGAAAGAGACGAGGTAGTCTCTATCAGTTCATGTGAACAGTGATGACAGCCCAATTATTCCCTGGATGGTAATTAAACAGAATATAACATTCACTCTTCAAATAAAAAAAGATACGCAAAATCAATTTGTTGTTTTGTTGAGGTTTGGTTTGAGGTGCAAAAGCTTAACATCACAACTGTCCCTGGTCTCTCCAATTTGAAGAAAAATGCCCATTTTAAACCTGGAATTTCGGACCAGGAATTAAAAAAAAAAAATCGGCTGAAAGGGGAGTTTCTAAAAGAATTGATCCATACAAAAACAGCCTCTTCACATTTAAGGAATTAAACTAAAAATATGAAAAAAATTGTCACTACCCATTTCATTAAATATTTACAAATTAGGAATTAAATTGCCAAAATACAACACAATTCTTTAGCTAAACCCTCTCTCTCCCTTTTGGAAAAAAAAACAAAAGAAAGACCATTCATAAGGTAATCACTAAATATATTTTTCATTGTTAATTTCTCACTACCAGGGCTCATCTGTAAGTACATAATGTAATGAGAGACATCATCGTTTACAGTCACAAGTATGAAAAGTACCAGGTTCAAACTTCTACAGTATAAATGTTCACCAAGAACCTAAAAAGCAAATTATACAGAAAAGGTGTCTGTTCTGTTCAATACAAAACAGAGCCCCACTGCTTAGTGCCATATGCTTTGCTTTTACAAGGATTTAGCTGGGCAGCATCAGCACACTGATTTAAACTGCTGAACTACACAAGGAATCAGTCCAACCCTGGCACTGTGTATTATATACAGTCCTATTTCACTTAGCAAGTGAAAAGCTAGCCAACTTATTAGCTTGTTGTTTATGTGTGTAGCCTTGGATGTCCTACGGTGTGAGGTAAAAGGCAGTGTTGTGACTGATTATACAAGTGGGAGCCATAATAATGAAGAGCATGCTCGAGGAACTGACAGCTTCTCAGCTTTGGGGACCAATAATTTCTATACGTATATATGAATGCACTTGTATGGATGACAACGTATGAATGATTGAAGAAAACATAGAGACAACCACACATTCAACAGTGCAGAGTATTGATTCTAAGTAGAGTGAAAAAAAGAGTCTTAAAACAGGAGAGAGATGAAATTGAAGAAGGTGTAGACCTAGAATAAATGAAAAGTGTGTCCCTAGGGATCACAGAGCAGCCAGAGCCAAAGACAAAGGTAAATAGAAAAGAAGGGGAGAGAACAGGAAATGGGTACAGAAACAAAAGGGGAAGAGGGACAGAGGCTGTTTAGGTGGGGTCTAGTATAATGGCATCAGTCTTCACAAAAGGACTGAATAAATCCATCTCCTTCCTACCAGTATCTTAGCATAAATCCCATCTCTTCCTGCCAACCCTCCTGTTTTTTTTTCCTCCATCATTTCCTCCATCTCTGCCTACAGCCTGATGACACAGCCAGCTGTAGCCACACACAGAGCTATATATACTGGGAAGCGTAATTCACAATACTGTAATGTAGATCCCAACACAGGTGATATCAGACACCCAAAAGTTACAGTTTTCCTTAATATCATATCTCATGTCACGGGTCATCACAATACTCTTTGATTCAGTTGGGGAAGCAAAATGGTGCAGGTGACAAACCGGCTTACAACATGTCACACTCAAGAGGATTAATTAAAATGCAAAAGCCTGCAAGCGTAAGCCCATATCAATTTCCTACAACCCTTCCCTTGACTCGCATTTTTCTTATCCTGAGGACATAAAGGGAAATAATATGATTCACCTTGGCCCCGTCCTATTCTGAGAGCCAAAGGCATTGAGTAGCCGATTTTCCTCTGTGAGCAAATACAATATGCTTTTAATTAACCTTTGGATGAATGATGTTACTCTCATGTTTATTGAACAGTGGCAATGGACAAAGATAAAAAACACAGCAAAGTGAGAAACTAATTCACTGCAGGGGCGGTCTCGTGGAATGTATGATGATAAGTGGACATTTTTAATCATTTGAAAATGAGACAGAATGATTACAGAACTCATATGTTCAGTATGAAGACTTTACTTTGAAAATTGGCATTCCCAACAGAAGCAAGAAATGGTAGTGTTTCAATAAAGTCCATTATGGAAAGCTATTATCATCCATCTTGAAAACTGAGAATTACATATATGGAGTGCAGTAATTTATAGTTTTGAACACTGAATGAATGGTGATTAGTTTTATGCAGGGAAATCTTCCCACAGATTTGTTTACAATACAACATTTTGGCAAGAAAGTGTTCATGTAATAAAATAAGCATGCACATTTTTCATCTGCGACAGGCACAGGAACTGACACCAGGAATGAAGAAAACCACACTATAGAGAGAGAGAATGAACAACAATACATGTAGAAGTTCACATATTCCACACAGATGTATTCTAAATGGTGGACGAATATGAAGAGAGATCACAAAATTGTGAAATATGTGGACATTTGTGTTAAAACAAACGTGTGAAAAATCAGCATACAAAAAGAAAATATTCCCATGCTTCTCAAGAGTTGCTGATGCACACACAAACAGCCGCTTACATTTACATTCTGATGCACCGCGACCTGTCGTATATGAGTGTCATCCATATGGAACAGCCTAAACCTGCCTTATGAGGTGTGAGAGTGAATGTGCAGGAGACAAACACTAGGCAACCATGCACACACATTCTGTGCACACACACACACACACACACACACACACACACACACACACCCTTACCTACCAAGCAACTCTCCTCCTAGATTTTAAGTATTATGTTATTTTAGTCCTCTTTCTCCATATGGAAAAAGTGATTCATATTTATGTGAAATAGCACACAGACCAAAAAAGTTCTAGAGTAGATGGTTTTATCTGCAATCTCGAGTCATCACTAACTTTGTACACTTTCAGATTGCACCGTATCATATCATTCCACTTGGGATTTCTTCGACCTAATGTTTCACAGAATGCAGTACTGTTAAACAACACATGCACAATGACATCTATTTATTTTGACATTTATTTTGTCAATAACTTGGTATAATATGATTGGAGGATGCCAATTTACTTTACTTTTACATGTATTTCTATAAAGGGACATGATCTCACCATGAATATTAAACCTTCATAGGGCCATGCAAGGCCAAACCATTATAATAATGCCCATTATAGAGATGCATGTGGGAGACCATATATTCAGAGTACACTTAAAAGGTGTAACTACTGTTCACCTTTTCTATAGACATAGTGTGTTAATCTTCCACTGACATTCAACTAATGTCACCCTCTGCAGACCTCCATGATCAATGAGTGACTAGGCTGACCTACTCATGTTGACCTCCACCCCATCCACTCAACACACACACACACACACACACACACACACACACACACACACACACACACACACGCTGGCCTCTTTGGATTCTTCGTCACATACTCCTGACGACATGAACATTCGACCTGGGAACAGGTGAAGGTCAGCGTCAACCTTCAAGTCATTCAATTTACACACCTCATTACACACACACATGCCCACACATAGTGAAAGGGAAATGGAAATAAAACATCCAACAGCACAATAATAGCTAAGGGAACACTGTGTCGCCTTTAATTAGGATGTGTTGACTGCAGTCCCTAAATTGTTGATTTGCTCCAGTAACAAAAGGTCTGGAACAGACAACAGGCGCTGTAGTGACATTATTTACCAGTCTTCAGTCAGCAACACTGACACTCTTTAATCTGCTGAAATTCCAAGTGCAAAAGAACAAAGCTGGTATTCTTTGCGGACCAGCCTTTGAGTTGGTAAAAGGAGATTTTTATATCAAAGATTCAGATATTGTATGAATGGCACATTCTTTTTTAAGTTGATTTAAGGACAGTTTGGGTTCTCTGTTTGCATTTTATTTTGGTAGTCTAATGTTAGCTTCAGATACAATGCAAAGATGTCTTACTGTATTCAAGCAAATTAAATCCTGAAATGTCTTTACAGTCTGTATTATCTGGTAAATAAAAGTAATATAACTTTGAATAGCCAGCAATTATTTAGCCCGGTTGACAAAATCTCTATTTGAGTATATATGTATATACATATTTTTAACTCGATCCATGTCTGACTGAATTTGAACTGTATCTATAGTCTCCCTTTATCTGTTGGTATTCAGTATTCAAACTAAAAAATCATAAAAATATCCCTTTAATGATTCTAAAATAAAATAAAGTTCTAAATCTGTATATTAAAGCAAGACCCTACTAAATCAACCCTGGCCTTAGTTCTTTCCAAAATAAACGATACGATTTACCCTGACCGAGGCATCTAAATAGAACAAGCCAGAGTAATTCGGTTTAAAATAACCCAGTTGAAATAAACCACACTACAAAGGAGAAAAAAAAGAAAAGCCCAAACTGGCCAATTCTGTTCTTTGTACATGAAATCTGGAGAAAAGCCAGAGGAAATACTGTGGTAACCACGTCGCTCTGCTCAGGTATTCCATGACTTAGATTGTGATCAAACTACGTTGGGCTATTTGCACGTAATAGAAAAGTCCATTTGTTAACGCTGAATAAAGATCGTCTCTATAAACTGATGATTATGAAAATGAACCTGGTTTTGCCTCAGCCTTTTCAGATGGAGTTACCTACTTGCTCATTGTAAAGATTTGTATTTACTTCTCACAATATTCTCAGAATTACATGAAAGTCTAAATGGAACGCAATATTAAGGACTTATTTTGTTTTTAAAAAGGGGGGGGACTAAATGTGTTTTCTTTTGAAGGGCCGTGGGGCTGCCCCAGAGTTAATCTGGAAATGACTGTATATGCTCTTAAAAGCCAGGTGCGCGCACACACACACACACACACACACACACACACACACACACACACTCACACTTCTTGAAAACACCAGCAGAGAGAAGAAAAAAAAATAGCACAATATGTGTCTGGGTGTAAACAACTCTACGGAGGATCCAGGAAGGAGCAAGCAAGTACAAGAAGCAAAGGGAGAAAAATAACAGATATAAAGAGAAGAGAGCTAGAGAGAATGGGGAAAGAATGAATGGTGGAGGAAGAGGAGAGGAAGTAGATGGTCCTCTACATTGTTGTGATCGCCTAAAGAGCTCAAGAACGTAGCGTGCCAGTAGAGGGAAAGAGGCCGTTAATCAGCGAGCAAACTGTGAGGGAGTGGCGAATACTCTGTGAATTGTGTGTGGGGACGAGAGACAGAGAGAGGGATGGAGTAAAGTATACAAGTATAATATTGGTCTTTTGAGGAGATTAAAGGCCTGTCCAGTTTCCCATTAATCTGTTGGAGACAGAGAGATATTGTGGAGAAAGGACTAGAATACAACAAGAGCACAGTGCTGCAAGAAAGAACAGTAATTGTAAGGTAATGGAAAGCAGGGAGGGATTGGATGTATCATTTTGTTCATATTTTTCATTCGACTAACTTGAAAACCAACTATAGTGGTCCACTCACAGGGAGGATAAATAAAGAAATAGTTGAATAATATGATCCACCCATTGGCCAATTGAACATAAAAGGGCGATGACAGCGAAAGGTTTATATCTGCAAAATACAAAGTTTCCCAAACTCTTCAAAGCCAAACTATTGCGACTACAACTTAAATCTGAGGCAAGAATTGGCATTAAGTATATATGTTCAATATCATCAGAGGGGAATGAAAAAATACTCTAAGCGTAACATTAATGTGGAGGTAAAAAATCTAAGAAAGCTGCATTCGGATGAACACGGGTGTGTGTCAGATGCACACACTACAAAGGCCGGAGATGTGAAGGGAGCTCATGGACTCTCAACCCAGACAGCTGGCCAGATCAAATACACAATATATTATGCTCCTCACAGCACATCAAATACCACCTACCAGTTCAAAGAAGCTTGTTACTATTTCATGAGTCGCAGCAGGACGTAGTCTCCAGATTTATAATTTTTTTTATATTATTTTTTTCAGGCAGGTTGACAGTTGCATCATGTGGTAAAGGAGGACTCACCTGAAGCTCAATGTGGGGAAGATGAAAGAGACAGAGGCCCACTTTATAAAACTGAGATCCTTCCAACTGACTTTTACATTCATTGGGACCTTCAGACAGACTAGAAGGCAAGCAAAATACTGAGGTGAGAAACGGACCTCGCTCTGCCTCTGGAGGAAGCTCATATCATTTATGTTGTGTTTAGTGCCACATGTTGAGCTGGTGATGAAATCAGAGGGAATGCAAACAGAAAATGAATTGATCCTGAGTGCTGGTCTTGTCTGTACAGACTATGGTGGTATTGGCCACTCTATGCTATGTTTGTTTGATACTGTATTTTTTACATTACCGTAGATATACTTTAGGGCCACACTGTAGCTTGTCCACACTGTTATGATTTAATTAATATTCTTAATATGTACGACGTAAAGCCTAAATGTAACAGTATAAATAACTGTTTACTATGATGGGTTACCACCTTTTTACCACTGCACTATGCCTCATAGTAACCTACATAATATACAGTATATATTAATGTTTTTATTATGGCATATTTGGCCCTATAAAAAGTGTTAAAATACCAGTGTACAGGGTAATATTTGTCCTATCTCTTTCAATCTTATGTGCATTCTCCATTGCTGGAACAACACCATTTCTCTCTCTGGGACTAATAAAGTCCTGGTCCCAATCAACGGTGAACTCCTTCACTTTCCAACCACTTAAATAAATCTTTGGCAAGCAGGTGTCATGCTGTTTTAGAGAAATGCATAGCGTCCTTTGCTTCAACAAATGAAGAATAATTGTGCAAAAACAAAGGATCTTAGCAAACACATCAAGCCAGTAGTAACCAGAGGATTTAAAAACGGTAGACGTCTAAATAAAACAAAATAATATCCAGGCAACTGAAGACGCTTGTGGAAGTAACGCTTGTCAGCTCCTACTCATATAAAACTACTTCACAGAGGTTAATCTCTCTGTGTGAGTGCTCATGAATCTGCTTATACCTCTGCTTAAGTCTGCGACTGTTTACTCATTTCAAGAAAACAGATTGCATCACTTTCTCCGTCTTCTAAGCTTTGAGAGAAATGCGAAGAGCCTTTGTACGACTCTTTTCTGTGATGGGGGATTAACAATAGCAGCTGAGGACAGAGGCTGTGGTGCAAAATAACGCCATACGTTTTTAAATTATTTTACTATTAACTTTGAAGTCACTGTGAAGACAGCATTATGGAATTGAACAATTCATATCCATATATGCATAGAGTCGGCACAGGATACGCACACACTTTAAACACCCTGTTCATCCTGCAACCTGTTCTCTTTGCTCACACTGACAAGAGCAAAGAGAGAGCCAAGCATGCCCTCTGAGTCAATCATGTTTGCCTGACACCTTTATCAAATATTAGGCTCTAAAATGACTGCTTAATTCCCGTTTGTCCTTGTGGACATTTCCTTGTTCTGTTAGCTGTTTGACAAACGTATCTAAAGAGTCTGAGGTGCATCACTATCAAACTAGCCTGATCGTTTGTCAGAGCAAAGCAAAATACTTGATTTAAAGATGTAGGTCTTTAGATTGCAATGCAAAAAAAAAAGAAAGAGTTTCAACATCAATTTGCTGGCTGAAGGGAAAAAAAGAAAATCACTCTGGGCATGTTGAACCATTGTCCTCTTGGCTCTGTGTTTTCCCCAGATCCCTGGATTTAACTCCAAGAAAGACAGTGTCTGCATCAGCCACATGCCAAAGCCTAAGACCTCCCAAATCCTGTCACATCCTGGGTCCCCAAACCTTGTTCCTCCTTACATAAGCAAGGAATTACAGTTCTGCAAACCAGCTGAGAAGTGATGGGTAACAAGCATGAAAATAGCAAAAAAAGAGAAACCTCCCTTGCAAAGTTAATTATTTTGTTATTCAATCCAACAATGAGCAACAAAGGTAATCATTCCTATCACCCAAACATAGCTGCTATTATTAAAGCTTACAGTCCACTTTCATCACACATACTTCAGAAATTCCTCCTAAAATGTAATAAAAAATATGTCTTTGTTGCTTCTTTATTTCTTTCTTCCTCCTGAGTAACCCTTTTTTTGGACGTTGTGTGCCCGGAAGTCTCTTAGCTACCTCTTGAGACCAACAAACGTGAGTGTATTTGTTGTTCTGAGGGTGAGTGGATATCTAGTCAGAGAGATCAAAGAGCGGTCGCTTTGTACCGTGTTAGCTTCAGAGACTGCTAATTAAGTAGCAGCACAAAAGGGGCCACTGTGGGAGCACATTGCGAGGGAGAAACAAACAGGGCCAGGCCTGTTTTCATTTTTACAACATGAAGCCTATCAGCCTGGCAAATGATGGCGTCAGATGCCCAAAAGCTGTATCATAAGAAAATCTGAACTTTGTAAAAAAAAAGTGAGGCTGCTCAATAGTGTTTGGAATAGGATGAGTAAAGAAATAACACACATTCAATATAAATGACTGTCTTCTGTCTGTTTCTGCATCCTTTCACTCAATGTACCAAGTTCAGTACATTTGCCTACATTGCATGATGTGTTCAATAGGACCTTTCCTTTTTTTCCCCACTACTGCTTCATCAACAAAAAAAGTCCTAACCAAAAATGAAATGTTCTATGTTCTCCCTTGTTCTATGACAAAGAATAGATAAAAAGAGGTTGCAAAAGGTGCGTTGGCATTTGATGGGTGTGCTTATATGTGTGTGATGGTATTCTTTTCCCAGATGTCTGGAGACTCTGTGAGATCATACTTTACTGCTTCAGTATCTCTCATTAGAAGTGACATATGCACAGAGTAACCCCACTGCTCCTGTGCTGTCCACCAGGCACACACACACACACACACACACACACACACACACACACACACACCAAATCCCCCTAACAACAGGCCATCTGGGTGACATCCGGCTCTCAGACTTGACCTGCATTGATTTATTAAACACCCAGACACTGATACTAGTCCCGTTACTCACATACATACTTGCACACGCATGCACACACAGACACACCTACACACACAGACACACTTCATCCCCTCCCCCATGTCCCACTCCAATCTCATCAGACGCTCACTTTCCTAGACAGGGTCATCGTTTTAATGATATCAGCCATCAATCCTTCAGCCCGCTCCGAACCGCACATGTAAAACCTATATGGCTCTGCATTCACCGGGGGTGCTGTCAATGCTGTTTGACTGATGTCATCATGGGCAAAGGAAAATCATGAAGCAGCCGGACACAGCCTCAAGGATTTAGAGGGGCGTCCGTTCCGTTGAATGCATACTGTTAAATCATGTTTTGATTGTATTGGAGAGTGGATCGGAAAGCCAAATTGTGTCACAAGTAAAGGATTCTGTTACAAAAGTACACAACATTAATGGTTACTCTTTCCTTTCATTGCCTCATTTCATTTCGTTTTTCTTACTCACATAGGGTATAAGTGTGAAGATGCTATAATCATATTGCATAAAATAAATGGAACAAAACCTCAACACAAGAGAATAAATAGTTTTCAAAATATAAAGTGTAAACCAGACCAGCTTCCAGCCTGCCTCAAGAGGTCAGGAGACTCCTTGCAAGGTACACCGACACCGACACACACACACACACACACACACACACACACACACACACACACACACACACACACGTGCACACGAATGGATACTTACTCACATGTTCACTCACACACATAGCATAAATGTCCCAATGGGGCCATACAACCTATGTGGGGGGAGGGGATAAACAGTACTATATGAAACCTCAGTTAGTCTGACCCTTTTGTGGCTGGCCAGACGTACACACACACACAGTAATGTGTGCATGCCTATGCTGTTTTGGAAAACATACCATGAAAAGAGGTATCTATTGAATCAAGCTTCTTGAACCTACAAATGTGTGCCATATAACAGTCTAAACGTACATCTTAAAATGGTTAATCCATTTATCAGCACTTCTTCATCAGTGCATTGCTAAATGATTAATAACCTTGATAATTATGGCAATTTAATTTTCAATTACAAACCAGTGGCAATCATGCATTCTAAACCCAAATTACTATGCATGTGGCAGAACAAAATGGAAATGATAAAAATTCATGAACACTGCTTTGTAATAACTCCTCTAGCGAGTGACTGACTGACAAGCAGAAACATGCGAGTTATCAGCAACCCCCTCCAAAAACAAAAGGGAAAAAGCCTTTGACCAGCAAACAACGTTCCTGCTGGTTGTATGAATCGACGCTCACTGTGAGCCTTGTAATTCTCCTTCCGCAGGCCTGCACTTCCACCATTGCCATTCAAGTCCCAAACCGCACACATGCAGCGTGCTGCTGGTCGGTCCACATGACAAATTACTACTGGGCTTATTATCAAAAATCAGCACTCGTCGGAGGGAGTGGTTGGCGTGGGGGGGGGGGGGGGGGGGGGGGGACGTGTATGGTAGGGATTCCAACAAAGCCTGCTGAGCATCCGCAAACAAAAGAGGGGGACAAATTTATCCCGCTGCTGACAAGCAAAAAGAATTCATTTCAATTACAAATGGTTGTCGCTCAGAAGCAACAAAGAGCCCCACAAAGGTCACTAGGAGTTAGTGCATGTGTGCGTCTGTGTGCAGTTGCTTGTACAGCACTGTACAGTTTGTGCATACTTATTTGTCATTTGGCTCAGAAGAAGATAGAAGAGAAGGTTATTATTTGCCGTGGTGACAAAGACAAAAACAAAAAGCCAACCTGCTGCTCTGCACTGCTTAGAGCTTCCAGATACGATGGCGGAATGTGATTATTTTTTGTGACACGCTGACCCCGCCTCTCTCTGTGTTCTGCTGCGCTCTCAGCAAAACAAAAACGCTGTAAACAGCCTCCCATCCTTTGTCTTTCCTGCCACGCTCATTCGTTCCTTATCCGCTCCTCCTCTCCACCCATCCCCTTCTGCCTCCAACACCCTCTCGCTCCCACCTTCCCTACCTTCCCCCCCGCCCCTTTTCCCTTTGGCAAACAGCCGGTTGTCCCTTCTTTTGTCTGCTTGGTTGGTGATCGCTGATTAAGAAAATAAATACAGAAACACCTACTGGATGAAAGCATCATGGCCTGAGTTCAGAGTGAATAACAAACTCCCAGCAGGAGAAGCCTCGACGTGACAAAAAGCTCTGAATTGGAGGCTAGTATAGATAAATATTATGTGTGTGTGTGTGTGTGTGTGTGTGTGTGTGTGTGTGTGTGTGTGTGTGTGTGTGCGTGTGTGTGTGTGTGTGTGTGTGTGCGTGTATAGATGTGTATGTGTTTTTGTGTGTGTGATGTCACATTTTAGAATTCTTTGACAATTGTGTTAGTAGATTTTTAAGTGATAGTTTTGATCGCCCCTTTCCCTTTCTTTGTTCCTGGAGGTGTTAAGAACAAAGTCAGCCAAGCCTAGAGGTTTTACTCAAGCCAGTTGTTGCTGTTGGGGTTTTGTAGTATATATACTATACATAAGTATGAGCATCACTTGTACTTCTACGCTTTATCAATCACCAGATATCAGGTTGCACAAATAGAAAACTCCACCAAGGAAATAATCCCTGAATAGCATGTTACCATACAATCCTAACAGACAAATCTACTATATTGTCTTTATTAACTATTTTACAGACACATCTACTATATGGTGCGTATTTATTATTTTACAGACACATCTACTATATGTTTTTTTTTTCTTTGTTAAGGACGAGCGAGGGCTTAAATCATTAAGTTAAACAACAATTAAAAGCAAGTAAATGTCAAAATCAACTTACATATGGCCTGCATTGAGAAATGTCAATGGCAAAATCTAATGAGACGCACATGTGTTTGAAGTGACATCTACATTGTTCGTTTAAGTATGAGTAAAACAGGGCCAAAGGTAGGACGGTCAGCGTTGTGACTCACGACCATGAGAGCTTCCTCTTTAGAGCTCCACCATCATCTCAAGCAGGTTTACACTGTCAAAGTAATCATGTTTTCTCAGCTAATCCCTTCAAGGCCCACATGTCCCATCATCATCGACTGCATGAATGAAATTACACAATGACTAAGCTCTTTTCATTGGCCCACAAAGCTGCTTGATTTGTGAACATTAGGAGGGAGGAAAGAAAGGGATGTGGTAGGAACCATTTGACACAGCCTTTGTTGCGGCTTATGATTCATCATACTTTGTAAACCTGCCAAATGAGCTCATCTGTCAGATATAATCTCATGACATCTGAACTTTGAATGGATGGGAGGCTGCTGGGAGTGGCCTGTGGTTGGTTGATTAAAAATGCATATTGGAATTTGACTTTCAAATCCCACAACTACCAAATAATACACTACTGTGGTAGTACTTTATTACAATGCTAGCTGCCAGTAAATTTGAATTTGGCAAGAAAAAGTTTTTTTTCTGTTATATACTGGGTGAGGAATTTCCATTCCTTCAATTTTGTCAATAACTTCACTAAGGTAAGTTGGAATCACACCAATTGAGCTAAGAGTAAAAGCCAGCATGTCTTATAATTAAAGTTTCATCAAAATATTTAATTTCTGTATGAAGAGACGATGACTGAGGTAACACACAAAAAGAGAATAACTGTATGTGAATAAAAGGTTAAATGCAGACGGTACAAACCAAAGACATTATAGCATGTTTCAATACAGTGCCAACTCTACATCAGTAGAGACTTTGTTTTATATTTACTCAGGTTATGAAGAAGCTAAACATTGATTGCAAACCCACGCAGATATAAGATATTAATATACATTTATATTATATATACAAGGACTAAGTAAAATATTTCCAAAAGCTTCTCTGATATCTAGATGCATTTACAAAATAAAAGACCTTTAATCTTTTTTCCTGTATTGTGGGCAATTCATTTAAATTTACCACAGGGAATTAGTCAAGTGCTTTCCTTCTGCTGTTTCCAACATTTATATTATTATTATTAATTTAGGAGATGGATATAATCAACAATCCGTCTGCTGTTTATCCCAATCACCAAATGATGTGTGTGACCGAAAGTTACCTTTCACTGTGTGGTTCTTTTTAATCATCGTGGGTATCAGGGGCACGTTTGTGAAATAACTGTTTTCCCATTTCCTCCTTCTGCATGTTTCCCTGTCACCTAGGTGTATCCACGGATACCCCGGGCCACCGGAATACAAATACAACCAAGACACTCTCAACCCCATTACCGCACACACACACACAAATCCTAAACTGCGCTGTCTTCTCTCCTACTCCACTGTCTCTCACACCATCCCCCTTCATTAACAGCTTCCCCGTTTCAGCAGTCACAGGGGACTATTTGTTCAGTTTTGATAAACGGGACAGTAGGGAACCTTTCTTTCATTTGCTCTTCAAAGATTATGCATAATTTACAAAGCGCATTATATGCATTTGAGCTAACGAGTGGTGGTTGTCATTCACCTTTTGCCTGCTCTTCCCATCCATGTACATTGAGGTGGGGGCTGATTATGTATCCACAAACTGCCTTGGTTTCAGATGGATGCACACTTATTTCTGCATCTGTGTCTCGACCTATCAGTCTGGTTTTAGGTGTGTGTTGTGTGTGTGTGTGTGTGTGTGTGTGTGCTGAGGGTGGGGGGTGCCACCCCAGAGAGGGGTTGATGAAAGGACTCCCAGCAGGTGCTCTTGGCCACAAAACACAATGGTGAAATAGCTGTTGGCCGAAGCAGCTGAAATGTAGTGCCAGGAGGGTGGAGGGTGAAGGGCAGAGGGTGGGTGCCGGTTGGTGTTGGGGTGGTCAGGTTTCGGAGCCAGCAGTGTGCGGGCACGGCTTTTCGATGGCAGCGAACAAAGCGGACCTCTTCATAGCCATCCAGAGATGCAAATTGCTCTTCATCAAAGTTTCACACTCGGCTTCCAGCGAACAAAATGGAAATGCTGGCTCCTCTGCTAGAACTGTCAGTAACACCCCCATCCTCTGTCCTCTTTCACCAGTTGTAACTGGCAGTTCTTAGACGAACAGCAAGGTGAGCACACACATGCATTCACATACTCACAATCTCCGGGCCCACCTTTCTTTCCACTAGCAGTATCCAACAGGGAAGCTTGCAAAAAAGGCTGGGCAACAGCCATTAATGACATCCCTGCCGGAGGGGTATTTACACCTGATCAGTATCATCCAAGAGCATATGTGTGTACAAGAGATGCCTTTAATATTTCAGATTTTTTTTCTCTTTTCCTCCTCACTTCCTCTCTTTTTGCCGCCAGCTAGTGAAACGGGAAGATGGCCTGAAGTCTCCGGCTGAGTGAGATAACAGCAGAGCTTTGACCTCATACAGGACTGTCTTTCCATATTCTAGTGATGAAAGAATGCTTTTAAAAATGTAGACTGAGCAAACAGGTCATATATGCCTCATTAGCATTTTTGGAAAAGTATCACTGGATGGCAATGATGTTTTCTAATTCCTCTGTGTGTTTGTGCGAGTATGTTTGTGTTCTGTACAGCTTGTGCCAGGCCCTAGGGGGGGTTTGTTGAACCCGTTTGACCACCCAAAGCTCGATGAGTGATTGGAATAATGTCCAGCAAGCAACAAATAACAACCTTACAATTATTTAATGTGTTGAATTTGCTACAATCTTACAGATGTTGTCAAACATATCACCCGTCGGATATCAGCAAAATGTCCCCTCTCACCATGACATATTTGGGAGTTGACGTTTGTCCACTCATGTGAATGAGGGGGGTGTCTTAGTACAGTTGACAAGAGGAGCCAGAAGGTCAGGGGACCTCTTCGAAGTGGTTTCTTTGAAGCTCATTTGTGTGTAACTATAGACCTTTTCAATCAAACAGTCCTAGGAAATAAGGAAATAAACCTATGGAGTAACTGAGGAACTAAAATCTCCTCCAGAGCATTTAGTTTTGTGTTTCTGTTGTATATATAGACTGTATAAAATAATTGGACTTGTTCACTCCATACATACAGAAGGTCACTTCTAAACAGAAGTGAATAGGTGTGATGCTCAAGTTCAGCATTTTGGCCGTCGCCATCTTGGCTTTTTGCAACCAGAAGTGACAGGAGAAGGTGGAACTAAGTACAACTGAACGCTGTAAAAGACATTTTTAGGCAACCAAGATGTTATAATCACCTTTCATGATCTAAAAACACACCGTGAAAGGGTTGAAGTTGTAAAAACATGTAAAGCTCCCAGACCGGACAACACCATGGCAGTGACCTGTTAATCAAAAGGCAGCCAATCCCTAAAGCATACAGTTTTTTTTGTCTGTCAACTTTTGATGGGACAATAATTTACTCAATTAACATCATAATGTATTGAAGTAGGGACATTTTCTCATAGACTTTTATACAATCACACTTTTTGCAACCAGAGGAGTCGCCCCCTGCTGGTTATTAGAAATAATGCAAGTTTAAGGCACTTCAATATTGGCTTCACTTTTCAGACTTGGATGTAGCCACCTGGTTGTTTCACAAGAACAGCAAAGTTTAGGCAAATTAGGCGGATAGCAAAAGCTTGCACATGATGAGACAACAACACTGTTAACAAGAGGGTGTTAGTGACTGACCTCCGTGCAACATTGCTTTTCTACTGTCCAATTTTCCAACGTCAACGCAAACATCAGAGAAAAACAATGGAAAGGTTGGTTCAGATCTCTGAGTGTTTTGTTTTTCCTGGATCATTTCTGTTAGATCTTTTAGATTCAGTAAAGTTTCTATCTGCTTGTATGGCTCTTTCTATCTCTGTCTTACTCGTAGACAGTTTGGGTTGTCTGTTATATAACTGTTAGGTAAAAGTCAGTAACACTACACAAAAATCTCATCCCTACTCCGGATATTGACAGAAGAATCATTGCTCGCTTGCAGTTCATAGTTCCTTGCTGGAAGACCATTACTATCTCAAGGAAAGTGACCTTTTGAGGTCCAGGAACCAAAAGTGTAACACGGCTATGCTACAAACTGCGGCAGTCCAAAACAATATTATGCATCATTATGACAATCCTGAAAAAGTGTTGGTCTGTAATATCACATTATTCTAATTTATTGCTGTCCAGTTATGTTCAGTGAAAGTTCTCTGAAACGGCCCTTCACTGTGTACTCAACACAAAAAGCATGTTATAATACACACATCTCTATGCCATTGTGAAAGCCTTGCTCTCACTAGATAATAAGTAAGAGCAATATGGTACCATCCTATGTCTCCTGTTATTTTCTACCATCTTTGACTGAATAGAGTCTGCATACGGAGGAGGCCTGGCTGATTAGTATTCTTTAGAGTCTCTACGATCAGACAGGCCCACGATCAGAATGCAAGGAAGTCCTCTTGCCGGCAATGAAGGAGTGAGGGTGAGGGGGACAAGACAGCAGAGGCCTGTCTACCATGTAAACAAAGCTTTAAAGATCGCATTTACAATGCTGCACAGTCTGAAACAAAGAGACAGCAGAGCAAAGAGAAGGTCTCCACTTCATTTTCATTTCTTAACGGTGCGGTTAAGATCTTTAGTAAAAATTAGTCTATGGACCTCCATTTTGTATGGAGTAAATATGTGCCTCAAATTGAATACCCCTCTGTTCCAATGAAAGAATACGTGTGAAATGTTGCATCTGAAAAGCAAGTTTTTCCAAAGAGTAAAGAAAAGCAGACACTTAAGTATTTGTAAGCAGGAGCATAAGGAACAGTGACACTCGTCTAAGAAACAGATTAAATCTGCACCTTCCTCTAGTCCAAAACCAAAAAATAATTGATAATTTGTTTCATAACTAATGAACTTCATTTCATTTATTTTTTTGATCTTAAAACCAACCAGTCACAACTTCAAATACTACACATCCAGATTTTCTAATGAAAACGTGATGCTCTACTCTGGCACAGTTCAAATAGTCATGAAATATCAAATAGGGTTGGCGACATCTTGAAAAAAGCTTCAAACAAAAGATAAAAACAAACACTCAACACCTTTATTTTATCATTTATATGAAATGTTAAGAAGCTGGCGACTTTGTCCTGTTGCTAGATACTTGCCCATCTTTAATTTCATTTGACACATAATAGGCCTGCCATATTCCCAACAGGATTCCACTGCTCGCCCTCCCTTTCCTGCCTCCCTATTTGTATCGCCCTCCAGTACATCTTCTGTATCTCTCTCCTTGCACACTAAACAACCTCTTTTTGTGGTCCATGTCATTGCATGGCCGGGCCTTTCAGTCCTGACGGATAAGGGCCCAATAAGAGCCGACTGGGCACCGACAAAGGTATGGCAGACGGGAGCGAGTGTGGGCTGCAGCCAATTTAGCCCTCCAGAGGAATAATTTACAGCTCTGCCAAAGTTGATTTCCCTTACTACAACCAAAAGCACTCAGAGGCCATAGCACCACAGCTCACTGTTAGATAGCTGAGTATAGCAGCATACAATCACACACAAAGGAGCTGAGAGGCAGAGAAGAGGGAAAGCAGTTGTTTGAATTATTGAACATTTATTATAAAGTGAGAAAAACAGTACACTAATGGGAGAGATGGGTAGCGTGTGGCTCTGAGGGTGTGAACCAAATGACAGTGTTGAGCCCGGCTCAGACTACTTGAGTTCACGTCATTGCTTTCTGGTAGGACCACAGTAGCCAATGAGAGCGAAAAGCTGGAGCAGCTGATGGTGTCGAGCAGCTTGATAATAACAAACAAATATGTATACAAATAAGAAAAACCTGCTATCACACACAAAATAGTAAAAAAAAAAAAAACTAAAACCATGCTTGTATTCTATATTATCCAGCTGAAATATTTTCAGAAAGTGTACTTTGATATGGGACTTTTTGCTCAAACTGTTATTTCCAACTTAAATAATGAACCTTCAAACCTATCATAATCTACCAGTTTTTCTCACCTGCAGTCCAAACTACAAAGGTTTTCAATTTACAATGGTAAATCAGAGAAGAAGCGGAATAATCCTCACATTTGAGAAGCTGGAATCAGCTAATGATTGGCATATTAACTTGATAAACCATTTCAAGGAATAAGTCAATTATCAAAGTTGTTGTAGATTAATTTTCCGTTAGTTAACTGACTACTTATTACACCTAGAATGCTTGTGCACATTTAGTTAATTGTGAGGTTATTAGCTTTTGCCCTGAAGTGTGCATTGAAGCTGCTTATGTGAGCAGCTGCAGCGTACTAAACACCTCACTGAATTTTTTATTTGTTCCACATAAAAGAAGATCCAAGTCTCTTAGCAGAATACACAAACCTGTGTACCACACACACACACGCACGCACACACACGCACACACACATTCTCCAGTTGTTCTAAAAGAAGATATTGGCTTTGACATCTGCCTCAGTGTGTATTGTCCTGTTCTCATTTGTATGGGGCCTAATATCGCCTTAACCTTTACGCCGTGCACTACTTCAATTGCATCAGCATAAAACTGCTTCAGTGAAAACTGTATCTTCTCAAAAGCTGACTTTGTTTTCTTTATTTGTTGTATACAATAGTAGAAGTAGTTTGAGCATGATGACAAAGATGGAGTGGAATCTAGTTTGCTGTAGGTGCGATGGAGACATGGTGGATGCCTGTTTTTTTTTTTTGTTTTTTTTTAAAGAACACAAGCAAACAACTTGTAACTGATCTGCAACCAACATACAAAAGTTACAACATGCTCAACTTGTTTAATGCAGATTTTGCTTTAGAAAACAAACTGTTCCAGCAGCCATGATGGCTTTGAATAGGCGGAGAGGGAAAGGCTTGTTTGGTTGGAGTTTTGTTCAAAAAGTCACACTGACACTATGGCAACACAATAGCATCTCAATGAGAGTTGAGGTAGTAGTGAGAGAGAAATGACTCTGCGTGTGTGTGTGTGTGTGTGTGTGTGTGTGTGTGTGTGTGTGTGTGTGTGTGTGTGTGTGTGTGTGTGTTAGAGGGGGTAGGAAACAATTCAAACCCTTTCTTCATGTCTGTTTGCAAGAAATGGTTGAGTAGAGGGGAGAGGGGACCCAAATGTTATTACCTTCCTTTGCTCCACCCCTCCATCAATCCATCTTCCCACACAAACACACACATGAGAACACACACAGATTTTCCCAAATTCAGTGAAGCATGGAGCAATCCCTCTTTCAGCCCCTTTATTCTTGGGAAAAGCTTATGGGTCTTAATTGCATTACTGGGAGGCATCAGGGGCCAGAAGGAGCGTTCAAACCTGGTGAAGGCGGAACAGAAATGGAATTCTCATTTAACAGAAGAGGAGAATAATCCCTCGCTGACAGTCTGGAGGTTATCTCTGCCTTTCTCTCTCCTTTTACGACTGATTCATTCAGTCTTTTTTCCCCGCAAAAGTTTAATTTCCATCTCAGCACCACTGTGCAAATTACACCAAATTAGAATGGTTGGACGTAAACAGCAAATTGGATCAAACTGCTTCCACACTGACATGTTTATGCTCTGTTGAAATGAGAAAAAATGATACGATAAAATAAAGTGGAAACGCACTTGTTCGAATAATTAATGAGTGGATTGACATCATCAGCCCAATGAATGTATTAATTTAATTATGAGTAACAATTGAAAATGGTCTTTTTACTCTCTTGAATCTCATCTGCATTTGTCCGTCACAACCCCCCAGAAAAGTTAACCCTGCAGTTAGTCATATCTATGTTCCAATTACATATTGTATGGCTGCAGCATTTATTATATATTTTATTGTAACATTAGAACACATTCTACACACCTAAAGGAACATTTAGTGTATTCTTCTTTCAATACAAAGTCACATATTTGGATTCTCTAAATTTGTCCCTAACTGTGTGTTCATGACAAATTCTTCTGTTTGAGCTGACAAATTGGCAGAGCAGACTTTCCTGCACGTTGAGGAAGCTTATTCAAACATGACATCAAAGCAGAAAAGCGCCGCTACGAACAGAGAAAAGGCTACATGTGTGAAAGTACCTTTTCCCTACTAGATACCACAACTCATTCTATCAGAATGATGGCTACTATTCAAAGAGGCAGTATGAAAGGTTCACCGTGTGTTTGTGAAGATACTGCATGCGAGGCAAGAGGTGGCTGTGAGAAAGAAAAAATATGGGGACACGGTCAAAAAGTGGGTTAAAAAATTATAGAATATATTTTAGCAATGGTGGAAAAGTGAAAGAAAAGGATGTGGAGGGTTGAACTGTGAGCTCCTCGCCTTTTACAAAACACAATGCAGTCATTGTTCAGACTAAAAGCCTTTAAGTCAGTGTCACAGCCCCCCTCACACCTCCCACCCCGCAGAGGGTGACAACTATAGGCTTGAACTCTTAGATTAATGCTGTCCCCCTTTCTGTCCCTAACATGGGCCCTGGACTTTATAAAAGCCTCCTCCCCATCACTTAGACTAGACATCCACACATACACACACAGCCCCGCAACAACTCTTTGGCAGGGGAGCACAAACAAGGCGTAAGGGATGTAGTTTCAAATGCTGGACAAGCCACGACTGGGCAGTAATGGCTGATGCTGAACAAAACCCGGCAGCAGAAGTTACGAGTGTAAAGCCCCTGACGACGCCTCATGAAGGCATCTGTATTCTTTGGTCCTGAGGAGGGCCTCTTTTAACATCACCGCCTCTAAAACTGCTGGTAATGATCCCAAACAAACTACAAAACATATTTTGAGATTAACATGCAACATTTCACTAGCAATGGCAATGTCAGAACTATAGCCCCATATTTCACTACAGGACTCTCCATGGACGTTTTACTCCCAGAGTTAGTTGAGCATCGGAAAGCTTTGGTAATAAGGGTTTTTGGGGGCTTAAACCTCAGCACAAGAGAAGGATTAGTAGTGAGAGAAAGGTGGGACCTCACGCTAGTGATGAGCGCAGCAAAAAATCAAAAGTTAGGAGGTCCCTTAGATGAGGAACTATCCAATTATCTACTGATCAGATGTGAACAGCGACAGGACAATTTGCAGGGCGGGAGGAGAAAATAATGAATCCCTTCATCCATGCAGGGGCTTTTCTCTACTTTCTGCTGATCTCAACCACTGGAACAGAAGTGAGGATGAGAGGATGAGAGTTTAAGAAGAAAAGTTGATTGAGAGCAAGAGAGATTTGGTGAAGTAGATCAGACACCAATTCCAGATACTGCTGGTATAGTGCCAAACTGTTCTTATGAAGTCCAGAGTTATACAAAAATGTGCCACGTACTGAATTAAACAAAGTAAAAATTAACTGAGGAAGTGAACTGGCTGTAAAGCTTAGAGTTGAAGGAGAAATCAGAGCAAAAACGTTTGTGACAGGTACTAATGACAGTGGGCTGTTCTTTGGGCAATAAGCACCACTAATAGCGAACACAGAGATAAGCTTTGTTGTTGTGCAGCTCTGTGAGACAAATGGTTTCATCACATCCGATTGAAACTATGGAGAGAGTCGGTTATCAAGAGAGGTCAAAGAACAATCCTGTTGGCCACTGTAAAAAATATCTCTCTTTCCATTTAGCTTTTGAATAAAGCAGGAGAAAATAAAGAGACTGAGTGAGCTACAGTAAGGGAGAGGATTATAACTATTTGAGATGTCTTGCATTTCCCTTTGTTTCCCATCAAATATACTCACAGCCCATGTGTACAAGAGTATGTTAACATAGTACTTTTGGAAGGAATTCTGGTTGCTAACTAAGTGCTTTAGATGTTTTGGGTTAGCTGCTTGAATTGCTTGTTTTGCTTTGTAAATATAGTGCTGCAATTAAATCAATTTAAGAGCAAACAGAAGCAGAAACCTTTGCTGAGAAGTGTGAATGTATGATGGCGTAGCACAAACAGAATACACAGTACACACAAGCTGAGAGGCAAATGCAAACACAGTAAACTCCCCGCAAACACTCAAGCAATCAACACTTAATGCTATGGATATACAACATTTATGTGAAAAATCGAATTATATAGGAGAGCTACAGAGCAGTTTGTTGTTGCTATTTCAATGTATTATTGTATATATTGTCAGCATTTAGACAAATCAGATGTCCCCTGAGAACGTGTGCGGAGATCCATCCTGCTTATAGTAAATGCCCCCATGATGTCAGCTATATTCAAAGAGGCAGACATATTGTTTTACATTGAGATTTTGACGCATGCAACAAAGGGGGCAAAACATGCACTAGATTGGTTCCATCACGAAGGTGACAGTTTAAACATCAGCGAGCCGATGCATGGGGGATTGTTTCAATCCAATCCGCCCCAAAAATGACTGAGTTAAACTCCTGTCAAACTCCTGTCAACAAGGGCACAATATTCCTCAGAGAATGACAGAGGAGGTTGCTGACACCGACACAGTGTCTCATCAGTCGGAGAGTTGGGCAGCGTGGAGAGAGAGGCCGGAAAAGTAGAGACAGGCCGACAGATTCAATTGCTGTGCAGGTACACTGCCATAAAAAGGATCCCTCTGTTTCCTGGGCTGCATCAAATAACTTTTTTCCCAAATTTAAATTAGGAAATAATTGTTAGAAAAAAGAAAATATTAATTAAAAACTGACTGCATTTATTGCTAAAGGCTTACTTGGTATGGTCCAACTAGTAGCTGATTGTGGCTAATGTTAGCACACATTAGATAGACTGCAGTGTAAGTGAGTCTATTTGTGCTACTGTATATAATACTATATATATTTCATGTTACGCCTGGTCTGTCAACCTGTAGTTTACTTCTTCAGCAATACAACAAAGGCATGAAAGCAACTTCTCTTTGTGGAGTAATTCAGTATCATGGCATGATAACAAAGAGAATGAGTTTAAGAATTCAGGCATTTGTGTAATTCCCCATCACCATCAATATAGCTGCCTCCTGGAAAAATATACTTATTTTGCCACTGGTGACAATTTCCTGCCTTGCCCCTTGAATGCAACTGAACCTATTACTGAATATTACCTCAAGGAGCTTCCCTCAGGTGTCTAAAGTCATTTTAAACAAACCATCTGGCAATACAATTACATGTAGGATTGTGAATAACAATAAGGATACAACAAGAGCTTTATAAAGTATAAGTGCCATTTTGCTGGTAATAAAAATGGTGTTACCATGTAAACAGTTTATATCAGCTGTAAGCATTTCTACTGTAACAGTGAACATGTTTTAAGTTGTTTGTTTCGGAGGGTTGCCTTTTAAATTTTTCATATTTAGCTCTTGTTCCCATGAAGTTTGAATGCTGTTGTTGCATGTTGCTTTGGGCAAAGGTGTCTGCAAAATTAATACGAAGTAATTTATCATCATTTAATTTCAACCTCATAAAGCAGACAATTTACTGAGTACTTAAGTAATTTAAAACATGACTTTCAAAAGCCTTAATCTTGTAAACAAGCTTCGTCCAGCATTTAAATCTAAAGCTTGTTGGCAGTCAAATGACACAGCTTATGGCAAATGACGCAGACATTTAGCTCCATCAAAATCTGTTTTTACACTGCTAACCCTTTGGAAGCCAAATTCACATAAAACCCCCTCCAAAACCAAAATGAATCAGCCTCTCCAAAAAGCTCCAAAGCAGTTGTTAATTACACAAAGACTGATTCACCATGGATGATCATCCTCAGGCAAAAAGACCGGGAGCCCAGGGGAGTTAACCAGGTCAGAGGGAACAGGATGCCATAGCTTGGCATGGCAATACAGCCTGTTATTCTGCAGGAGCAACAGGAAGAGTTTGGCACAACATGGGCAATGACTACACAGGCTTTTACATCAGCCAAGACGGTATCAATTCTGTCAAAATGCTAACACCTTAAGGGGTTGACGATGAATGTGAGCAAAAACTCTTTTATTTCATTTTTTTGAAAAGATGCACAATGACCTGAAAATATGGCTTCAAGTATACAACAAATACTGGAGACTTTACAGGTTTTACAGATGCTTATTTCAATACTTGTTTTTATTCAAAGACAAAAAATCATTATCTTTTTTTTTTAAAACAACACTGCTCTCTTACAAGCAGATTGCATGGCCTTTACAGACCTTGGATAGTCAGAAAAGTGCCAAACTGTCTTCAAATGTTAGAGTCAATCTTTGATCAGATCTTGGAAGTCATTCAATTCACAGTCATCTGCCATCACTATAAACCCTTCAAGGCTGACAGCTGGTCCTTTGATGTCAAAACATGCCCTTTGGCAAATATATGGGTATATGGGGAACACTGCTAAATTATCCAAAATTTTATTTTTTCATGCACTTTCATCCTCCTCAAAAAGACAAGCAAGGTGAGGATGATATGTTCAAAGATCTTTGCTGATGCTCTGATGTGATGCTCAATTGATTGAGATTTGGCTTCAAACGAATTCCTACCATTAACCAAAACAGTGTTTTTCACTGTTTCATATGGGGATCCAACAGAATCATTTATAACATTTCAATACAGAATGTCAAGCAGACATTCCCCTCAACAGTGCTCAGCACTCGTACTTAACAATGAGCAAAAAAAAACAACAGAGATAACAGAGTTGTTCAAACCAGTGTTCTTAGAAAACAATGCATGCTATGAATTGACTTTTTTTGTACAAAGAAATCTTGTGATTTTTATTATTGTAATTTATTGAAAGACAGAAGAATCAATCACAAAGGTGTGGGAACAATGGAGCTCAATATATTGCCAGCTACACTGTCTGATCAGCAGAAACTCCATGAACCCTCAGCTAACAAAACATTTTCACAGGAGGGAGAGCTATAGTCTCTTATGCTTATATTCCTCTGTACCAGCCCCTTAAGGAGATCAAAGGCTCGCTTGTTGTAAAACTTATGCAAACAAAGCTTTTTTTTGTACACCCTAATCACATCCTACTACTGCTTAGCCAAAACCCTCCTCTTTAACTGCTTAATATCCCCATCTCATTAGAGCATACAGTATTTCCTGTATTGGCGGCAGGCAGCTTACGGAGCTCAGCTCTATCGATCCGTCTTAGTGATGGTCAGACATGCCTGTGCTGAGAAGAGGCAAGGAGGAAGAGCAGCGAGGCGTTCACTCAGAGTGAGATGTGACTTTCTTTCTCAGCCCGGTAATGATAGCAGAGAAATCTCATTTCACGACTCACTGCCATGTTTGCAAAAGCTCATCGGTGAAGGCACATCCAGAACATAGCTCCGAGGAGGCTCTGGTGCTAAGTTCAACCTGTCTGGGTCCAGGACACATCTACAAAAGAGGTGAGCGTGTTAACAAAATGAAAACCTGATGGGCGGGGGTGAGGTTGAGGGCTCCGGGACAAACGTTGACAGCACCCGCTTCTTTAGTTGCTAATAGGTTATTGATTAAGTGAAGACGCATCCAGCTTTCCTCCATGAAAATTGTCCCCAATCCCACATGGGTGAAGCAAAGTGAGATCAGATCATTCAACCCAGAAAGCAGTTGTTCTTTCCACTTAATCCTGCCGGCCAAGCACCAATGTCATTTCCTTTGACCACTATTTCTATTCTTTCTCTTTTTATTCAGAGCTTTTTAGTACAAACAAAGCAGCACCAAATGTTTTTATCCTGAGAGAAAAAATTACATTCTATACAGTCTATCTGAAATAAAAAGAAGGGAACGAAGCCATAAAAAAAGCTTCATAACTGTCCAAATACATCTACCAGTTTAATAGGTACACCAAACTAAAACTAATGCAGTGTAATACAACAGTTCTGCAATCGATATTATCTTTATGTAGGATACAATGTTGTTTTTTATTCGGTTTTAGAGAGACGTTGAAGTTAATTTGAAAGGTATAGTCTGTGGTGCTGTTGAATTTTTATTGCATTTTACAGAGAGATGTTTCTGTTATTTAGTCCACCTTTATTGATATAAATGGGGTGGACAATATGTTGGCTGCCTGGTCACAGATACAAAAGTATAACCTTTAAACCTTCAATAAAATGTTAGTTTCCAAACTGATGTTCATGAATTATTCATTATTTTACAGGCACCATATCCCTAATTAACCCTACCCATTGAGTATATGTGGCCACGGTCTGATAAAACTAACAGAACTACATCATCTGCAAAAAGCAGAGATAACCAACTGGACATTCTACTCCCATCAACTGCGCCTTAAGACCCTGTCCATGAAAACAGAAGCATTGACGAGGGACAACCCTGGCAGAGGCCGACACACACTGAAAACCTGTTTGACTTTGTGCCAGATCTACTAACACAGCTCTCACTTTGGTTATATAAGCACTGGATTGCTCATAACAAAGGCCCTTGTACCCCATACTCCCTTGTACCGCCCACAAGACTCCCCTGAAGACAATGTCATAATCCTTCTCCAAGTCCACAAATCACATGCAGAACGGATGGGCAAACTCACATGACCCTCCTAAAGCCCTGCAAGGGTAAACAGCTAGTCCACTGATCCACTAGTCCACGGCTAGTCCACATTGCTCTTACTGGATCTGACGTTTGATAATCGGTTGGAGCGTCCTTTCCAGCTCGCTGTAATAAACTTTCCCAGAGACGCTGAGCAGTGTAAAACCCCGATAGTTGGAGCACACCTTCCGGTCCCCTTTGTTAAAAAATGGGGAGCAAAGGCATCACACACTAGCTCTATAATAGTATCTTAAATTGAATTTAAAGACACTGAGTATTCACAGAGAGCATAAGCTTCACTTTTCTTTTCACAAGCAGTGTTGGTCTATACTGGTCGAAACCTTGAGTTAGATCTCATTATTATTTAAATCCATGTTGTAATGAGCACAGTGTGTGTCCTAACCTGCTCAGACACCGGGAAACTCCAGCAGTTATACTCTGAGGCAAAACCCTTCCTCTGTGGTGATTTAAGAGCTACTGTTAAGTGTCCCGGTTGTTCTGTGTGCTTTGTTCACCCGTGGAGTGAGATTAGTGTGAGCCCACCAGTAGAGAAATCATTCCTGAGAAGTGGCCTTGGCAGTAGACTAAACTGTGCTGATATTCATGACTGAAAGAGGTGAGATCATCACTCATAGCATGTCATCACATTTATGTCACATATCTATGTATCTAACTGATCTAATAAAATAATAAAACAGTCGTCATGCATCTTCCACCTAATCCCGAAGAAAACAGGAGGTTCTCTTTTGTTTTTGTCTCAATCAGCAAATGTTACAGCTGCAGCTCACAGCTCCGTATCGTGTGCAAATGAAGAACGAGGGGCAAATGGCTCCATATGCCCTGAGTATGGAAATCCGCTGGGGCAGCAGAAAGTTAGCATCCCTTTCTTTCTTCCGACACAAACCACATATTGCAAATGAAGTAGCATCTCTCTCTCACACACACACACACACACACACACACACACACACACACACACACACACACACACACACACACACACACACACACATAATATGTCTAAGTCATTTTGGCCGGTTACAATGGGATTCCTGAAGGCTTCAATTTGCACAGTGAGTGAAGCCAGGAACCAGACTCAGGAGTCCAATCCGTGTGTGAGCAGATTTACAGAGAGGAGAGGTTATTAGGGGGCATGGATCTCTGTGTGTGCATGTGTGCGTGTGTGTGTGTGTGTGTGTGTGTGTGTGTGTGTGTGTGTGTGTGCATTTAAGTGTGTGTTGCCTTCTGTTCTTGCCAGTATCGGGCAGGGGATGGATGGAAGCCCACCATAACAGCTTTTCCTCCCCCTGTACTATGTGTTTGTGTGTGTGTGTTTGTGTGTCTGTGCCTGTGCTTGCATTTGGGGGGTATGTATTAGACTTCATCTCCTCTTACCCCCCCCTTCTCCAATGCTGTGTTTCCCATTTAATATGCAGCATTCTGCTGTCTGATGACTATCTCAATCTAGGCTACAGAGCCTAGATCGCTGATCCAGAAAGGCAATTTCAAGACCATTTACAACTGCCGATACAATACAACTGTCGATTGAAGACATTTAATTTTTTTCGACCGGAATGCAAAGACAAAAACAGTACGTGCCAAGCGATACCTTAAACTATAATCTAATATTTCTTTAATGAATGCATGAGACTGGTGCCTGATATTGGCAGACAGGATTTAGCATGCAGAACTGCCAATGACTGAGGGGTAACTGCGCATACCAAAGGGAGAAATGGAAGTTGTTTTTTTTCCCAAATTTCGCAGGCGTCCCTGACACCTGACTCTAACATCCCAGTACAGATAGAAAATGTATTTCATCTATATTGCACTTCACCAGGATTAAATACATAACAGAGCCTTTTCTCAAACTGCCTAAGCCACACTGCAATGAAGGTGAAAATACAATTTCAAAGCACTCTGTTCAAAAGATGTCCATAGGTGCCTCTACCTGCTTTTGCCGATGACACTGAGGGATTGAAGAGGCACTTTCAGATCAGTCAGAATTGAAACATATCACTCCTTTATACTTGGGCACAATCTGATTTCAACAAAGTCTAGGGCACTTGAGAAACTCTCTTTCTGCAATCAGTGTGTGGTCTCACAAAACAATATCTATTCGATACAAAGTTCAGTTAAAAAAAAGTCTTAAAACAATTTTTTATTTTTTTTTTTTTTACATCAAAGAGTCCTCTTTTGATTTTCCAAAAACTCTCTTCAATGGAATAACGTTTTAAAGCTATAATTCTGCATCTTTGTTCTTCGACTGTAGCTCTCTGTAGTCAGAAACTAATCTCTCTGTCCATCAGCGTGTCTCGTTAGAAGATTCCCAGTGCTCCTTCCAATCCCTCATTCACTTCCCATCCACGTCTACTGTAAATGTGAATGGTAATCTCCCTACGCCTCTGATGGGATGATCTCAAGGTGGAAGACCAATTATTTCAGAAGTGAAGAGATTAGATGTCTCATGCAAATCCCCTTTCCATTCCTGTGACAAGGCACATTATAGGATAATTCCTCTATTATTTCCCTTAATGCTATATTTCGCTTCCTGAGCCTGACAGCGCTCAACAAGTGATGTAAAAGGGCTCCATGGGTTCATTGTCACACAGAACTTCAAATACTTACTGTGCAAGTATAAACAAAAAAGGTGTTGTGACACACGGCAGCCAGCAGCAACCCAGAATAATACAGCTGTGTGATACATCAGTGCAAGAGAAAGTCTTTTTTTTTTTTTTTTGCATGAGTGTTTGGCGCCTAAATGTGTGTGCGTAGGCAGCCGTTAGTAGGCCACCAGGTCCCTCAGGACTTGTTGGGAGTCATCGTTATTGTCATCCCTCTTTTAATAAAAACACAACCTGGAAGAGATTCAGATAGAAGAACTTACAATAGTCTGATCTCCACTGTGTGGCTGAATCAGGCCGTTTACAGCTTAGTCATTAGCCTGGTTTCTGCAACAGGTCGTAACAGAGCTAGTCAGCATTTAATCACCGGCTTATCTGCCACTACAGTACAATTACAATATTTCTTATATAACATCTAAGATTTTTTTTTAATATTTGAACCAGAAAGTGACAAAAACAGGAGATGTAGAGTAGAAGGACAGCCAGTGAAAAGGGAGACAGACAGGAGGAGAAGCCTTTGAACTCCGCATGCCCAGGAGGCTGACGGCAGGACAGAGAGCTGCCGTGACCTTGCCTTGGCACTGTGGTGCCCGCCAGCAGAGATCAGTGTCTGTGTATGTGCGTATGTGTGTCTACCTACAGTCACCACAAAACCCTTCTCACTTGCAGAGAGATATCCAGTGGCAATGGCAGAGCCTTCACCACAGAGTGTCAAGAATTCAATTGGCTGTTGTTTTTTTTATTACTATTAACACTTCTAAAGGCTGCTCATATCAATATTTTCAATTCATCTATCTATTCATCAATCTTAATTCCTAGGCTACCTGTCTCTCTCACCTCATGTATAATATTAACATAGCATTGCTTCAACAATCTAGTAGGAAGGGGAAAAACAGGCAGCAAGTAATAAACACATCTCTCTTGCAAGTAGAAATCAACAAAGACAACATTATCTGGCAGGGAAACAGATGACCCGTCAGTGTGCTTTATGGGTGGGTGAAGAAATGAGCAACGACAGCGATATATATACACTCTGTTTTTGGGCTTCTCAGAGGAGAGGGGTGAAGAAGAGAAGGGGGAGGAACGGAGAGGGAAAGATGATTAGAGATACAACACAAAAGGGAGAGGTTTGTGTGTGGGGGGAGGGGAGGGAGACAGGTGGTATACTGCAGGTATCCTAGCAAAAAAACAATTTGTATTGTATCCAGATCAGTAGGTGATAACGTCTCCTCATTTCCCTTCTGCCAGATTTTTTACTGTACACCTCAATGTCTCCCTTCCTCCTGTACAAAGCCCTGAATGGAGAACAAAAGATGAGTGGAGAGGGGAGAGGCAAACAGGGACATGGCTCTGATCTCCTATCCTCTGATTTCTCTGGCAAGATTACGCCTAACAACAGGAAAACATGTAAGACTTTGAGAGGCAAGAATAGCTGCACCGAGGTTTGGAGTAAAAACCACTGTGCCAAAAATAAATGATGTAACCTGTAAACGTGCCAGCATCCATCAAGAACAAAGTAAGTGCACAAATGCACGATTGTGAGCATTCTTACACATAGAAAAATAAAAGTAGGATGACAAACGTACTCAGGATGAGTAAGACATCAAACTTTAATGGTCACCGCTTGGAAAGTAGGTCACCTGAGCAGCAAGTATAAAGAATTTGCAATAAAAAAAATAAAATAAAAGCATGAAGATAAATAATAAACATCCAAAAGATCTGGTACGGGATAAACATATACAACCAACAATGTTGACACTGCAACATGTGAGCTAGCACAAACACAAAAACTATTTTATGAAGGAAATAAACTATGAATATATTAAATACATGTAGTAATTCCTGAACACACACACACACACACACACACACACACACACACACACACACACACACACACAGTCCTTGCATCTCCAAGTGAGTGTTCTCTCAGTGCTTTGCCTCAGCCTCAGGACACTTTACTTTACTCTGGTGGAAATGAAAGTGCATAAACACATTCCTCATTACAACACGGGGGGCGTCTGGCAAAGATATTCCAATGTTATGCAAGGTAGAGTGCTCAAGGCATGGCACAAAATGTCCCTGTATGCTAATTCAACATCATTAAATATCATCAATAATACATTTACCTGGAGTTGGTATTACAATGAATTGCATAACTGCTGTGTATAGTAGGGATGAATATTATATATGCATGATGGGCTGCCGTGACCTATTATTGGTGGGGACATAAATTGACACCTACATTTTTTCATAAAAAGCAAATATTTTACTGGTTGTTTTGTTCCATGTTTGTTTCATAAAATGGTAATGTTTTCAAAGCATGATACAAATGTATGTATAATTACACTAATCTCCACAGACACAACCTTAATTCACTATTATGATGATACAAGAAAACCTTAATACGTAAATTAAGCTACAGGGTTCAGGATTTTATGTGCAACTTAAACAAATATACACTTACATACATGCAGTTATTATTCAGGATGTCATAGTTCATGATTCATCCTGAATATGTTTCAAATACTGTTTCTGGCATTGTGCATACACAGATTTACAGTTTACAATGTTTATGAGGTCTACAACCATCCTGTTAAAATCTATGGATGTAACAAACACAAATATATCTTCATTTTTTTAAATTAAGTTGTTCTTCCTAAAAGATATGCTGAAAACAAAATTAGAATCCACACTTCCCATCATGCTACTCAATTCCCCTTGACTAGCAAATTGACATTGAACTGTAAAATTATGAGTGATCCTTTAAATTGAATAAAATCAAAATTTTCAGAAATTTTAGGAAATAAAATTAATCCTATCTTCACATTTAGGGCAAGCTAGTATCAACATGGGTCATGGGTCATGTTTTGGCTGTAGGTGAAATGCTCATTTAAAGCTCCTTGGTTCATCCTAAAGCTAAAACCTGTTTTTCTTACAGAAAATAGGCCCTGTGAAGATTCTACATGCACAAATCAATACCGAGGAGCTTTTCTCTTGTCCTGGAGGCTTGTCCCACAGGTCAAAGAGTTGCAGGGATGAGCCCTATATGTAACTGTCTGTCAGTGCCATGCCTCTATATCATAGCTGTACGCATTGGCTGGGACGTAGTAATCCTGTTTTTATTAAAGGGGAATATAAAAGGAAACCGTCTGAAACAGGTCTAAGCCCCTCTGACAGCAAAGGATTTCATTACTGCAGCTTGTGGTGTGTGCGCATGAGTACGTGTTTGAGTAAAAGAGGCAGCAGTCACAAATGCCGTGGATTACAAATAATACTTTAAGTTGCTTTTGCAAAAGTCATTTTTAACCAGCTGAACTCCAAATTCAAAATATGTCACGTTAACCAGTTTCTTCCTTCCAGATTTGTCATCTATTTCAGCTCCTCCATCACTAAAAATAAGAAGCTCTTTCTAATCACTCTGACAAGTACTAAGTCGAAGGTCACAACAAGCTCTTTGCAGTTATTCCCTGGCCTTTTGTAGCTAATTTGAGTAGAACACGTTTTTCTCTATTTCCTAGAACTTGCACAGCATACTTTGATCTTTTCAGGAATCACACCACCACCCACACTTACTCTCAAAGTGTGCTAGTGGGAGTGAGATTAAAGCCACAGTGTGGTACTGTGAGTTCTGGGTGACTGTTCATCTAGAAATTAGTATGTGAAAAGGTTTCAGGTCATTAGTGTAATAGACATTTCAACATGCTGTTGACCACCAATATCCTGTTATAGATGATAGATATATAATCCAACTATTATAGATTTTGTTGGCTCTAAATTATGGAGAAAAGCTTGTTGTGTTAACTGCGTAACTAACTGAGTTATGTATGTAGTGATCTGATCAGCTTTTCAAAACTCTTGCTCGGCTTTGAAAG
This sequence comes from Cebidichthys violaceus, assembly GCF_023349555.1. Lineage (NCBI taxonomy): Eukaryota > Metazoa > Chordata > Actinopteri > Perciformes > Stichaeidae > Cebidichthys > Cebidichthys violaceus. The sequence continues at coordinate 8,904,500 of NW_027176296.1, forward strand.
TAGAAACCGCTGTTCAAATCCTCTGGTTGGTTACGAAAGAAACAGTAGCTCATACACGCACAAAAAACGTCCAAAAAGCCCAGGCATGATCTTGAAAATTATGAGCAAAGTCCCACACAAACACACATGCTTTCAAAAGAGGACCACAGGTGCCCCGTTCCTCATACGTGGTTCAACTAAGTCGATCAAATGTCCTATTAGCCAGCTTAAATTAACCCGATGATTGAAGTCAGGCTATCTCTGTTTCCCAAAGGCTGATCCGCGCTCAAACAATCTTGTTAATTCGAACCAGACTTCAGTTATCAGGATAATTGCGCGTGACCGTCTTACTTCAAAAGGGGGAAGCGTCGATCACCGAAGCCATGATTTTCTAACAGTACAATTGCAAATAAACTCAAAGAAAGAGCCTCTTTTTTCTCTGCTGATGAGCAGGAGATGATCATGAACGCATATGAGGAATTCAAGACCATAATCATGGCAAAATCTAGCACCGCCACCACCGCGAGGGCTAGACAAGAAGCATGGCAAAATATCGCTGACAAGTTAAATGCGTAAGTGTTGGGAAAATGTATAGGCTAATTTTAAGTGCCTCATCACCCCAATCAATCAGATTATATTTCTTTAAATGTGCCTGCTGGCAGTAGGCTTAATGGAATGCATCATCGAATGAGATCTTGCTAGCAAAAATAATTATCTCAACTCTTTCAGAATAAGTAGATAAAAACAACCCCAAAGAGATTCTAATTGATACGAATTAATAGATACTTATGAGGATATATGTACTGTATGCGCTTATGTATCATGTACTATATATGTGTATAGACATGTATGAGTAGATTAGCATATAGAAGTAGGAGTTTGAATGCGTGTGCAAATCTGTGTATGGGCGGATCAGTATGTATGTATGTATTATTCATAATCAGAAATTCAATCAATCGAAGCAGTGAAAAGAAATTGTGTGTGATTCTCTCTATTCTTATCATGAGTCCACCTTATTCAGAATGGTGAGTCAATACAATATGTGCCATGGTAATGTATTGAACACATCCATAACTTTCTTAAGCGCCAAATAAACTTTACGAACAGCACGGCATGCAGCGGCTTTCCCGATGTTCTCCGCATCGCCGACACTGTACAAAAATGTACCACTCGCAAAAAAGCGCAAGGCTATGCATACAGTCTGTGAGACAGTCAATGCTCAGCTGTGGCGTGTGGTGTTCGCAATGTATGGCTTGAGAAGGTCTTGTAAATAAATGATTCTTTTTCTGCAGAATCGATAGTGCTCGTATAGGAAGTCATCATGATGTGATAACGGATCTTGGCAATCTCGAAGAACTCTCTCCCTATAAAACGCTAATCTAACTAATATCGCTCCTTCATCAATGGGATCTCTGAGGAAGGGAGCTGCCATTTTTATCCGGGGGAGTGGCAAGCTTATCCAGCTAACTTAAGTTAGCCTGTGCTGGAGCAGGTTCAAGTTTATGGATGTGTTGCTATGGTGATTTTGCCAAACTTGCTTCGTGGAACCGAAAAGCCTGTCTTATGTAATCTTATCCTGAAAATGATCTGGCTAACTCAGTTAGCCAGGTACGAAGAACGGGGCCCAGGTGTTGCGTGGATATGTAAGCCTGTATTGTCTGGAAGTTCATTGTGTGTGCTACAGTGTGTGGTTTCAGCAGGGCAGGGTGGTCTTTGTGTTTCCATTTGCTGCCATTCACTTCCTCCCTGGTGAACTGGTATTGGGGTCATTGCCTTCATAAGCCTTCATTCCCACTTAAAGAGAAGGAAGAAGGAGGAGGAGGAAGAGAGAACAGCAAAAAGTAGAGAGAGAAAGAATATAATGAGGAATCAAAAATGACATTCAGGGAAGAGAGAAAGAAAGAAACCCTCCACCATCCTGTGTGCCAGAGTAATTGTGGTCTGTCCATTGACCAGCAGGACTGCCCACCACTTCAGCTGCTCTTGTGCTGTTTACAGACTATTGTCTTGTAAGGCCTGGGAAAAGCCACCAGCTTGGAAGAATGTCTAGTAGAACGAGATGAAAGCCCGTTTCTCAAAAAGTCAACATTAGAAATGACAGCCATGAGATAACACCATCACCAGAAAGAGGATCAGGTTGAGGTGGTGCTTTAGAGGTGCTAGTAGAGTAAGTTAGCCGTTTTCCACTGACCGGCTGGTATTTGCCGGTCAGAGGTATGTGCTGGGGTCCAACGGATCACAAAACGGTTCAGATCGTATCACGGTTATCAGTCATGGATTGGATCAGCAGAAAAGGACCATTTTGGCCGATACAGATACATTTTTGTTTTTGTTTTGTAATAGCAGCTGGTAAACAAGAAACAGAAACGTACATGCTATATTTGATGTAGGGCAGAACAATTTAAAAAAAAATATTTAATTACAATTATTTTGACAGATACACACAATTACAATATAGTTTGTGATATAAAAGGATTAGAATTTATTTTCCCCATTTTCATTGAAAAAAATATTCAAATGATTGTGGTGTGATTTTTGCAGGGATTTGTACCAAACAAAGATGTTTTCTTAAGTCTGTAGAATACGATGTGTAGACCAGGACATCTCTGCAGCACAATATATAATATACACATTTTATTTTTAACAAATATTGAGCATACTGCAATCTGAAAATTGCATATTGCATTTTCAATAAAATGTTGGTGTACTGTTTAACCCCAGTTTGATGGATCTCTCTCTCTCTCAACCTTTAACGGGAGCCTTACTCAGCATCCATAGGGCAAGGGACATGGTGCACCCTGGGCAGGTAGCCAGTAAACCACATGGGCTTTCTGACAAACACAGTGACACTCATGCATGAAAGAAAATTGTTAGATTATAGGAGGGCATGCAAAATTCAAACAGAAAGCGAACAGCAAATTTGAACCCAGGTCCATCTGGATTTGAGGCGACATTGAAAAAACCATGATAATGGTGGATATGATAATCAGGGGAGGGATTAGAGACAGGATGTTAGGGGATGTAGTACCTCTGAATTCTGCAATGAATAAGTAATGCACCACCCTTACTAACTGGAAATCGAGGCAGAAGAGGAAAAATAATCTCCTACCTACTATTATACCTAACCATGGTGATGACATAAAAGAGGTTTAAATAATGATATCCCATGTAAGGCACCTGTGGAATAAGTTGTATTAATTCAGACTAATTTACAGATATTGCAAGTAAATGCAAAAATTATTGATAACTGAAATTTGACAGCGTCCATACACTATACATCTTGAAATAAAAGATTTGGCAAATTTCTTTAATTGGACTGTACTGTTTGTAGGTGATGGAATAGACGAAAACGAAGGCTGTTATGCATCAAAAGGAGAGAGGCAAGGGATTTGTTGTTCAGTCCTTCCCACCCAGCAAACACTTTTAGGCACAGACTGTCACTGCGTCTGGACTATGACTAAAGCCACCTCTTCACGGCCACACAACAAGAGAGAAATATGCTAATATTTTAACACAGCCACTCAGCGAATAAATGAATCCATGCATGGGTGAGTGCAGACTGACACCCTGAATATCATCACATTAGATAGCATGGACTTCCTCATGTTGAAATACCCAGACGCTGTAGGATGTGCGCAATAGCGGGGAGTGAAAGGCAAGTTCAGGTGCATCGTTCATCATTATAACCGCGACATTTCGCCCAGCTCCGTCTCAGAGTGACAGCTCTCTTTAACACCTTTCTAAAGAGCTGTTCTTCTAAGGTGGTAATGTGAAGACACCCAATAAGTGCTGCTATTAAGTGACCAGGAGCACTCTCGTCACACTGATAATACTCCCCAAATGTTCACAGTCTGCCAGTGGAGAGGTAGAAGCCGGCTTGGCAAACGATGCCAGTTTACAGCCACTAAAATTATGTATCTGTATCTAATATAACAACCACCCACTGAACTGAGCAAATGCACTACTGTGCAGCCATTAAACTTACCTCTATAGCTGAAACCATAATGTCTGTCAGAACATTAGTAAACATCGGACCTATATAGAAAATGTATCTTTCACTGAGTAGCTTCCACTGTGCTTAATACACATTGTTGGTGCACACACAAATCAACAGCCATTCATTTTGTGTGCAGTTTTGACAAGTGAGAGTGGAATATTTCATATGCTTGGAAGCGGCAGGTTTAATAGGCCTGAGGACCTTAAATAACAGTCAAAAGTAGCACATAAAATGTTCTAACAAGGCTATGACATCGACACTATAAAATGTTTATTATGTCTGTGGCTCAGCTGCATAATAGCAAGATATGTGTTTTATATATAAACTACAGGCTTTGAAGTAGATCTGCATAGTAAAGGGATTCTCCACTAATTTAACACATCAATCAGTTTATAAATTGCAGGGACTCTAATGTCTGCTGTGGCTCTAGAAGGAGAAGTATAAAATAAGTAACCTGAGAGATGTCAACAGGGTTATCTCAGCCTGTATTGTAGACAACAAATCTTCAACAGAAAGTCTGCAGGAGAAAGTGGGGGTGTAAATTTTTACCAGGCCGACAAGGTCTAACAAAGAGATGCTATGGAGTTGCAACACACAAAGTGTGGGATCCATTAGTTTATTGAGCTTGACTAAAAACTAAAAGACTGGATTGATTTAGCATAAATTTTGAAAATTCTTCTCTATAATCTGTCTGGTTTGAATCACCCTTAAATTGTAAACCACAATAGACACATAAAACATAGAGATGCCCAGATCATGTAGCAGCTGGTATCCAAGGCTCCAGACTTAACTCGTTTCACAAAAAATTATATTAAACGTCCCCAAGTCAGTGTGAACCATCCAAAATTCTAAATATTACCTTTTTACTTTGTTATTGTCATCTAAGGAGGTTATTTTCATAAAAATACACAATTCAAATGAATCAGAAATAAATTATTGTATTTTTATTTAAATATTTGCTTTGTTAAAAAGCATTTATTGGCAGTAGTAGTTTTAAGTCTGTATTAGTGTTAGTAAGTTGAACGGGTCATAATTGCTTCACTAATATCTATTTTATATTGCTGTGAAAACATCTCCTTCAAACCACTGGAATTATTCAAGTTTCTCAAAAACTAAATTCTTTAAGATTAAATTTGAACACATTACATTACATTTACTTTCTTAGCGTGTCACGCCTGAGCAACCACACGTGCAGTGTGGCGTGTAGTACAATTGAACAAACAATCGGTAACCACGCGGTAAAAGGAAACTCGACAACAATAGAAGTTTTTCCCTGCAGAGCTTTTGGACAGTTGTGACGATTAGAGAGATGTACATTTACTTTGCCTGCAGTGGGGAGCCGAAACAAATCAATTGATCTCTTTTCATAATTAATTGCTGCTGAACAAAGGAGCACTTAGCCAACAAATAGTAGTAATCCACAGGAGACAAGGAGTTAAAGTGTGGTCCTTAAGTATGCGTGTGCCTGTGTGGACTTGAAGCGTATGACTTATGTAGTAGTGAGATGTTATTTACGCACTGATGACTTCACTCACCAGACTGATGACCCGCTTCTGCTCAGCCAATTAAAGATCAAAACTATTTCTGTTGCTTCCCATTAGAAATAAACACGTTGAATAGCGTCACTGAAACCATTTTAAAACATAGACGAGAAGGAAAATAGGACAAAACTGAGACAATAGGGGCCAGAAGAGGAGAAGCGGAACGAGGCTGAAGATTAAGATGCGGTAAAAGAGCGCAATCTGAAGTGCACTCAACGCCTGGGGGGTACAAAGGGAAAGATAGGATCACACAAGGGCAAAGGCAGGGCAGGAGGTGAGCTTTCACGTTGAATCCGTGGAAGCAGCGATGGCAGATTCTGCGATCCAACTAATACCGAGTTTATGGGTGCGTTACATCTCAAGGAGCAAACACGCGGCCTCAAGCAGCGACTGTAACCCCCCACTGAGTCTACAGGCATAAAGAATGTGGGTGAGAGGTAGGTTGGGGAACAAGCAGCATAGCAGTGCGATAGAGATCATTTACACCTCATCACCCTCTCATCCTCTCTCTCTCTCTGTCACTCCCCCTCTTGGTGATACAGGCTTGGTGATAAGTCATTATGGCAGACCACACTTGGGTAATTGGGGCAAGAAAAGAAGAGCATTCTGTGGCACGGGAGGGGTGGCACTGTGACCTGTATCTCTTTCCATCTCTTGAAAGCCATTAACCACAGTAGGCGTTGAACTGCCTGCTGTATTTGCAGCACACATATTCGGATTTCATAAATGTAGATATTTCATAGCATAATCACTGTTATCCTGCCAGAGAGGCGTCTTTAGGGACTTGGATTCTCAGTTTGTACCTTACGAGAGCAGACAGCATGTGGGTTGCCATTAATGCATTACATTTCCCACAAATCCCACTTTTTAGGCATTTTGCTGCACTACATTCTCTATCTGTCATGAAATCCAAAATATTATTGGTCAGATTTAATTAAATTGTGAAGATTTTTTGCATCTCTGACACTGTTTTTGTACTTACGGTACAACTACAGAATTAGGAAGTCTGTCAGTTATCTGTGATGTTTACAACAGTTTGGATAATATTTATTTTATTAATGTTGTTGCTCCTTTAGTGCCTCAGCAATCTCTAGCTTTATTGTAATAATGTAAAAATGTTCTTCACAGTGTGATAAACATCACTGTATCGACTGATACTTCCAATACTCTGAGCTGAAGTGTACTGGAGGAGAAAATGTAGGATTGGTGCATCTTTAACACATAAGTTTGGTCCAGGGGTTTGTTCAAGAACTGTATGATCGTCATGTTTTTTGCCCCGAAGCCACTTCTTAGCAACATCACCACGTTCTCAAGTCTCAGCAACTTACTTGCTCACTGTAATGCTGTTATTACTGATAGAAAGGATGGCTAAAACTGTGGAAATAAGACACAAGTTGTGATAAACGAGAATTATCTTTGAAAATAAATCTCGCTGATATTTTCTCAGATCACACAACATTGATCAAGTAGCAGACAGTGACAGAGAAAACAGAACGAGCAGTGACACGTAGAACAGCGATGAAAGAGAGCAAGGATGAGAGCAGATAAGCCCACAGCATGTGACATCTTCAGGGCATCCCTTTACACACACACACACACACACACACACACACACACACACACACACACAGAGCTACTGTAACAGTGGCTAACAAAGGCTATCATGCATAAAGCCTCGCTCACTGCTCTGGCCCCCGGCTTCCGAGGATTGTAGATGCTGTCATTTCTAAATCGCCTGAGGAATCTCAAAAAAAGAAAGACATAAAGGGAAGCCTGAGGTTCAGCAGACCGGATGGATATACACTACATCTACTCATGACGTTGTGAGTTTAAGTCTGCTTCACAGTCCATTACGCTCTCAGCGACTCCTTTTCTCTCTTTATTTCCCGTTAGACTCCGCACAATGGCCCATGATGTGACTGAAGTTAAGTGAAAATCTAGACTGCACTTTGAACATCAGACATCATCAGATCAGAACAGCCCTGAGGGGTAGTGGATGGAAACTATGCTACTGATATTTGGTTTTATTTTAAAAAACACAAACTCCTGTGTCAAAGGAATACTTTTTTTGCTTGTTTGCTTGTTTGCCATGTGAAAGGATGGGTTTGAAGTTGTATTTGCTTGTGTCCTTCTGGATGTCCAGTTCCATATAGAGCACACACTAAATTAATATTGATCTTCTCATTTGACTGAAGGTTAGAGGGCAAACAGGTTAATTGCAAAACATTTTAGGAATGTTTCTTTTGATTGTCTTATATCCCAAGATTTCAAAATGTATTTCTTTTTTATCTTTCAGGCTGATTTAGATCACATTTATTGCAACTTTATTAGAACCATTTGCGGTTTATTGCAAAACAGATGGTGTGGCAATAGTTGTTGTTTTTTCTTAGCAGTGACATAAAATATTTTCAAAATGATGTGACATAATGTGGGCTAACCTTATTTTCATACAGGCCTCTAAACCAAATACTGACACCTGATTTGTTTTAAACCGAGTGTAACATCCTCCTTATATTCAGTCACTCAGTTTCAACTTCATTAGTTCAGCAACACCTTGCTCACAAAAAACAAACATTTATTCTTACAGCAAAAAAGTGCATCATGTTATAAATTCACTCATGAGGTTGTTAGAACTCCAACAAAAAAAAGATGCCCTGAATCACTTGAGCCATTTTCCACCTTCATGATGCATACAGCACATTTTCTCAAAGTCGCTGCTGATTTTTCTTTTCCTCACGTCTAATTAATGCAGATTTATTGCACATGTATGCATGCATGCACACTCTCACACACATACACACTCTTTGGGGAATAAAATGCTTACAAACACACTCTCTCTCTTTCCATCTCTATACTCCACCCCATCCTATCCCAGCACACCCACATACATACATGCACTACATGCATATCATCCTGGCTTAATCTAATCCATTAGTCATATTAAGCAGATGCGGTAGTTTATATAGACCAGACGTCTCTATCTACCATCAGCAGCTGTTGAGTTCCCCAACCAAAACTGAAACCTGTAATGCATACACACATTACACATTATATATCATTATGACTCACTTACTGTAAAGTAGGAATATCAGCACAACACCTTATTAGAAAACATAGCAAAATGCAGCTCTGTGTCACTCTTTGTGTGTGAGTGCTGTGTTTTTGCGAGTTTCGGCAGCCAGCTGAGTGGCTGTGGTGGGTATTGGGCCTGAGACAGCTGGTGTAATGACATTTTCACAGCGAGCGACAGAACAGCGTGTTATTTTCTTTTCACGAATGGTATGCCCATAGATTTAGAAAGGCTCAAACAGGTATTCTCATTCAAATCAATATTCTCAACAGAGGTCATTTGGCCAGTGCGCTCAAAATGAGATGGAGGGAAAGAGGGGATTATCAGTGTGTTATAAATCCGGGCATCAGCAAAGTGTTCAAGACTTATGTTTAATGTAATACAGAAGAAAAAGTTTAATTTCACTTCATTTCATTCGCACCAGCTTTTTCGTGTAGTTTACTCGTGCTCTGAATACACAATCACATTCCCAATAATATTTTGAAGATAATGTTCTACAACACTGACTTCTCATGTTCCATACAGCAGACGCAAACCCCACCAGGAAGAGCCGTTACAATGGATTTCAGCTGCATGATGGTGGCACATGCAGCGCCTGTGGTGTTTTTGCCACAGATGAGCGCCCTGAGTTTTAGCATCCCACTGTCCCTCTCCACCTCAGCGAGATCACATGCAAGTTTAGCTGCACCTGGGTCACATTTCAGACACACAGAGCAATTCAATACAGCACAGTCTGACGCAAGCACAGGAAACATATTCGGTTGTTAATATATAAAAACTATTGCCAGAGACTATGAGGACAGCCTGGGACAAGCAGAAATCTATCAGGTTCATAACAATGTCCGATAATAACAGCCGACTTCATCAATGAGCTAGATGAATTTAGGCAGGATGGATATGCCATACCTTGAATTTGAGTCCTGCTTGTGACCTTTGTATCCATTGATCATCACTATATGTGAAAATAGATGTATGGATACTGGGAATAGGTCATTTCTATGATAATAAGATAAGAACTTCTAGAGCAGCTACAGCCAAATTACCCCTACATAACTGCATTCACTGAAATTGGTTCAGCAGTGCAATGGCTTATCACAGCTCTGCAGTAGTAACCGATTTACATCACTGATTAATCTAGCAATTAAAAAAATGGTCATAAATAATGCATTTGGCTTATTTTGATTGACCAGTAACCAAAAACTGTTGACTATAACGATGTATAATGAGGGGAAGGCACCAACATCTTCACATTAGGAAAGTTAGTCAGTTTTTGTGTCACCAAATCAGTTATTGATATTTTTCTAAGGATTCAATCAATCTTCTAATCATGTTTAGCTCATTCCTACTGTATTTACAGAAGTACCTTTTGCATCGATAAGCTTTTGCCAATTTCTTAGTTTTTCCTGCTGGTGTGAATGGAGACCAGATAGATCAATGTGGATAATTGTTGTGTTTGAAGAATAAATCTTTATGATTTCATTGAAATCATTTTACTGCCACCTATATGGCGCTGGTAAACCTATAATTTAGTGTTCAGGCAAATGTAATGTGTGCAAATAGAGATATCCGTGCTTTAAGAGACACACCATTGTGATAGAATCATAGCTTACCCTGAATCAGACTCGGCTGGCAAAATAACACGAAATATATTGTATTCATTGCTATCTACCCAAATAGACCCTAGACTATATTATTCCAACAATATTCATATGTAGACAAAGAAGCAAATTGTTAACGACTACAGGAATGCCGTAAGGTTTGTGTTTTGTTTTGTCATGTTTTTCTTGTTCGCTAGGCTACCAATGCATTTTGTTGTGCAACCTTGTGTTGCAAAATGGCAATAAATTATATTTAAATCCTTAATTCACAACCTCTTGGAGCCTAGACTGATTTTTAGGCCCTCAGCTTGAAAATAGCATACCCATACGATAATGAGTGTAGCGTTGCAACTGTAAGGGCTATTTTAATACTTTTGGTAGTAAAATAACCCTAACACGTGTGAGATGTATTGATATGTGTAAATATCAGTATACATGTTACTGGTTAAGAGTAGATTAAGATGTAACAAGCACAAATTGAAAATTCTAATTTTTGAATGGAAAAAAAAGCAATTTCAGGATATTTCTTTATTAGAAATCATGTAGATCCAAGCTTTCCAGCTCTCCCAGATCATAGAACTATATGTTGAGGGTCTCTAAACAAATTTTTACTTTGATAAAGTGAAGCTTTATCTAGTACATCTTGATCTAGTACGGAGAGGTCAAACGAGGTCAACCAAAATGTAATTTTGTTCCAGCTGTTTCATTGTAATTTTATATACTATATAATTATATATTTCACTTCTTTTATCACTAATAGTGTTCAATCTATCCATATGCAGCAGTTTGGCATCATTTTGAGAGCCTGGATCCTCTCTGAGACTGTTAATGTTTGTCATCCATGGGATTTTATCGTCTGAATTCCAGTTTTTTTAACCTCCAGAGCCTTAAAGCCTGTGCGAAGGGCCGATTTGACCCAATGAACGTTCCATAGACGCGTCACAGCCTGCTCTGTTGAAACAACCTAACGTGACTTTGAATGACAGAATCCGTTAGCCAATCATAAAATAAAGACTACCCGAGTGTCAAATTTCTCAAATCCGATTTGCTGAGATGTATAACCCTGCGCCTTCAGCTAGAAGGCACACGAGGCACACGACGGCAGCGCCAGCTTTGAATCCAGACAGAGACGGATAAGCTGCGCAGATAGATAGTAAACATGAACGGATTCATTTTTTTTTTTGCTTCAGAACATCTTAAAGTAAGGAGCTGGTTTATGATGTGATCGATTATGCGGATTATGATGATGGCTTTGTTTTGTAAGTAAAACTGCGAGGCTGTGTCGTAGCGGAATGTGACAAAATGGCTGCGATCGTCTGGTCGCTAGCGATCTCCGGAGCTAACGGGTGTTTGCATTGAATGAATTTTTCAAAACGTTATTGGCATAAATGTGGCGAGTGGGACTGCCTAGGGGGCGCTATATCGATTGTGTTACTTGGTATTATACGTAGCTTTGTCATATGTTGTGTTTGGAGTGTGTACAAACAGCTGGGATGACTTTGTAGCGCAGGAGCTGCAGTTTGAGCAGGTATGCGGCATCATTATATTCGTTACTGATGAGTGCACGTTATGAGTGGATTCATTTTTGGATGCATGCTCCGCCCCCACCAGCGGGGGCGCTCGGCTCCAAGAGGTTTTAAGGACAAAAAAACTGGCCACAGTAAAGAAAACTTCTTCAGGCACACTTGAATACAGCAAAGAAAAAAGGTACAGTCTATACTTCAATTGTGCTGCCTGTGTTTTGATCAATTATCCATGAACCAGCTCCAGGCAGAGGAATGACAGGAGTCCAGGTTTCCTGTAAAATTCCAAGTAATTTCAATAGTAAGCTCGTCTAGCTTCTGTTTGTAGCTGATCTCAGTCCTCTTTCTCACTACGATTTTGAAAAGTAAAGAATTGCTATTAATTTGACTGATTTGCGATATTAGAGGAAATGATAATTTTTACATCAAAATCATGAAAAACAATAAAATGATTATGATGCAATTTTTTTTGTTTTTTATTTCACCTCTATCAATGAGAGATTTGCAAACTGGAGCAGGTGGTATTGTGATTTTGTTAATTTGTCATACTTGGTTCATTTTTTCTGAAATGCTAAAATATGCTATTTAAGCTAAATACTACTGAACTATTTGGTCAAATTTGAATGCAGAATAACATCTTATTAACATTCCATGAGTTTTACCTTTTGGTCAAAGCTTTGTGGGAGCTAAGTCCAAAAAAATATATTCAACATTTTAATGGCTCAAGCAGGTCCTGGCACAAAAGCTATGCAATTCACACTTTCTGAACCACTTCCACTGAACATCAGGAGTTTAATATTGTTTTATTATTTTTAGTTATATTTGGTAATTGTGGATTTTTGTACTTTTTTACTTCTTTACTGTTTATTACATATTTATAATACTTGCTGCTCTTGTTTTTTACCATGTACCTTGTTTGCACTGTCCACTTAGCTGCTGTGATCCTGTAAATTTCCCCACTGCGGGACTAATAAAGGATCATCTTATTTTATCTTATCTTATCTTAATAGCTGGCTTGCCTTACCAATTCAATCAGGTTTCATGAACTGAAGCTATATAACGGAACAAGGCTTTCATTTGAAGTTATTTCATGATTTATATACCGATTTTAACACTCAGAAATGCAACTGCATATTTTCCCGTGATGCTGCTTTCTAGGCCAAAACCGTTTTAAAAATAACTTTCTCGACAAACTTTGGTGGGAAAAAAAAGTAACTTCATGTTGGCATCTGTGTACTTTTTTTGGAGAAACTTCCTTGTTACAAATTGTATTTTTTCAGTTTGCTTTTTATTCTCTTCACTGCAGACGTTTGAGTATTTATAGGGTCAAAGCTGTTTGTTGCGACTTGGCCTAAAGGAGAGGAAGGAAGTGAAAACAACAAAACTAAAAAGAGAGACGCCTCTCCTTTTTCTCTCTTGTTGTTAATGGTGATTCTACGGCGAGCTACAAACAAGGGTGCAGACATTTTCACTTGACACATAAAAGGCCTTTCTTTCTTTCTGTCACACAGTTAATAAAATAATAAATCAATTTACAAAACACAGACTCTTGCTTTCCCTCTCACTTTCTCCTCAGGGAGAGCTCTATCAACATGTCCCTGCGGCATTATTAGTGGTCTCTGAGGATAGACACAGGCCTATGAGTGCCCCTGTATCTATTCCCACCATTGTCTAATGGTTTGCTTACTTCTTTCCATGTTTATCCACCTACCATTTCAGCAGCTGGTGTTATCCCTTCGTAAAAGAACAAATAGTCACGTAGTCGCAATTCACATATTTCTCCAGTAACGAAGGAAAAAGACTGCAGTTGAGCTGAAACGAAAAGGGGAAGTTCCTAAAAAGTAAATTGGCCACTTGGTTTCAGTGGGAAGTAATAGCTTTTTCATATAAAAGTCAAAATCAAAAGGCAAAGTAAATACTTCTACAGAAGATTTTGATGGCTTATTTTAGAATAAAAAGCATTCGATTAAGCTGTTTACACACGTGTTAAAATGCAATTTCCCATATTGAACCAAAAAACGCAATATATTGTGATAAGCTACTTAAATAGTTTACATCAAGCATGTTTTATTGGTTATTTTCCTGATGCATGTATTTACAGTTATTAAATTACTGAATATGAATTTAAGGTGGATGCAGAGGCCCAAAGTCCTCCCTCTATTCAGCAAGGAGAAGATTAATTGGATTTTGGTGAGGCAGAGGACAAATATGAACCAAAGAGAGAGGGCCTGCATGTGTTTATTCATGCAGGAGAGGTAGAGGAGCTCACGCTTTGACCTTGACTGATCACAGCACAGGCTGGTTCTGCAGCAGTCAGCACTGCAGACCATGCAGGTGCGACACTTTAAAGAACATTCTTAGGAGTAAAATTTGTGTTGGCTGCTTATTGGTGAAACATATTTTATCTTTTATAAAAACATTTCTAATTTTAGCAACGCTCTGCACAGTCTGTTCTTGACTGATCACATCCTCTGGTTGAGGATTCAGAGGAGTCAGCACTACAAACCTGTGGCAAGTAAATAACGAGGAACACAGAGGACCACCTGCAAGGATCTGAGGTTGATTTTGTGCAGTGAAAAAAAGAATCATAACACAGGATTTACCAGTATCCATGATGGCAATTAGATACATTATAAGGAACACACAAAACAGATGCTGAAAGCCAGTAAATGTAGTTGTAGCCTCTATTCTGTCCTTTTCAGGTGTTAGTTGTCTCATAACATCATCTTAATCTCCGAACCCATCAGCTATCGGTCTGATAACGGATAATCATTTTGGGGTAAGGGGCTGTATTGCTGGGGTTCCGGTGTAAGCAGCAAATATTCGGGCGAAGACTTGCCTTCCCGTGCGCTGCTCGTTGTTTACACTTGAAAGGCAAGACTGTAGTTTGACACGTGACAGCATTGTTTCTCAAGTAGCCCATTTACAAGCTAATTTTAAACCAATTAAAAACCTAATCATCGTCAGACAATAGTCTGTTGGTTCCAAGATTCTATTTTGGCCGATGTTTTCCGCCTCTTTTGCTCTCCGCACAAACCCTTTACCTTAATTCAACCAAAGCCTGCTCGGATGTGAGTGGTTAAGACTACTCAGACTACAAATGGAATTTAATGCCAAAATCCTGTCCCACTGCCTACAGATTCTGTATGTGAATCTGTTACTTTCATCTACACACCTCATCAGTCAGTGTCATGGAAAGTGTGATATTTTATACATACTAAGCAAACCAAGTGACAGAGAGTCATCTTCGTGCTGTCTTTTCCATTAACATACACACTCCCATATGCATTGTTCAGTCTCATTACAAAAAAAGTGTTCTGGGATTGCAGATGGGAATGTGCGTCTAACCTTCAGCTGAGGCCTGCAGGGGTATCTGTAATACAGAACATCATATATCGACAACTAGGCCTATTGTACTGCAATTGAGTTGATAAAAAAGATGGGTGGACAGCAGTAAAAGGAGAGAGGAAGAGAAACATATGAAGATGCCACCCACCCTAGGGGTTAAAGGATAAAAAATTACTGAGTGGTGTGACAGACGTTAAAATGGAGGTCAGAATGTATTAACTGGATGAGCAGATCATCAAAAGCTACAGGGCAGGGATGGGATGTGGTGTCATGTGCACTGGAGGTGCAAGAGCAATGAACCACATAGAACAATCTCACTTTTAATATTCTCGCAGAAGTCCTACACTGGCTCCCTTAGGAAAGAGGGAAAAAAGAGGCAATCCTCCAACAAAGACAGCTTTCTCATCATCATGATGATTATCATCGCAGCTAAATCAACTCTTTACCCTTGTCGTTTTGCGGAGCATTTCTGTCTTTAATCAACAGTTGCATACACGTTTGAATATTACTGAACCCCAAACCACTGACTAATTCATTGACTTACACCCCAAGATTTATGAGTGTGATAGTAAGAAAGAGGGAGAGAGAGAGAGAGAGCATGAGATCCCACGAAGACCATCTGACACCCCAGGATTAGTGTGACCTACTCTCTACAGACTGATACCCCATGATTAGACACAGAAGAAAGTAAATATTACAAGAATACAAAAATAGCACAAAGTTAAGTGTCAACTGAAAAACATCGTAAACGTTCAGTGTAAACATTTCTGTGTCGGGGATGGGGCAGTGGGGTGAAGATTAACAATCATTATTAACACAACACATGTCCATTAATTCTCATCATAAAGCCTGCTATTATTGCACCAAAAAGTTCAGCTGTTTGTCAGTGCCTGAGCTGCCTGCGCTGCACCACACTCCTGCTACGCTGCAGGAAATGTGGCGTGTTGTGCATATACATATTAATGGAGAGATTAATGCACACATGATATGGGTCCAAAGCAAAATGACTCACACAGCCTCATTCAATTCACTGTCACTGTTAAGTGGCTGCATAAGACTTGAGATGAGACACACTGCAATGTTGAGTCATTTGGTAACAGTTTAGGAATTCAGCAGACAACTTATAAAAATCATAGGAAGTACTTTTGGCATTATTTCTATTACACAAGATCATGACGTATGTGTGTATGATTAATGGGTTGATAAAGGGATTCTATCTCGTTACTCGGTAGAGGAGATTTGTGCGTAGGCAGCAACACAAAGTACAGTCTAGTGCTGAAATGACAAGTCAGTCCAAAGAAAGTGACTGAATGAATTGTTAAAGCCGTCTATAAAGCATAAATAACAAAACAGCCACTGGTTCCAGCCTCTTCAATGTGAGGATTTGCTGCTTTTGTGTTTTATGATGAACATATGGATATTTAGTTGCTAAATGCTCCAAAAACCATTAAAGTTGTGGGCTGAAAGATGCTAAACCACTCCACTGAGCTGAGGGGGGGGCTTCAGAGCCAGGTGATAATTTTCTGTGGGTTTGTCACGCTAAACTGTCCCTTTCACATTGCACACATTCATAAAAGTAATTTATTATATACAAATATTGATTAGCGCAGCTATAAAGATTAAACCAACCTTTTGAAAAAATAAATCAATAATAATAATTAGTAATACAGTCCAGATATGTCTGTGCGTTGTCACATTGAATCATCCTTTTTTTTTCACACCCTTTCTTGTCCTCCGGCAAAAACATAATTTAGACCAAGATTTGGTTTTCTATAAGCATACTTCTTCCTCATCAAAGTAAAGTAAAAAGATGACTAACACTCAAAACACACTTTATCTTATAAATCCAGCAAAAGCAGTGCAAAAATCAAGCTGAGTGGCTAAGTGGGCCAACTGTTTGATTCCGAGAAGTCCTCCAACTTCAGTGCATTCATTATATAATTCAATGTCCTCATATAACACTATTCACACAAAATTCAACTTATTACCATTAGAAACTAACAGTATATTATTCGGCTGACCCGAATGCTTTGAAGCTTTGACCACAGCCAATTGATGTCAAAAGTCATATTTGAATGCATAGCATAACCCCAAAAAGCAAGATTGATACAGTTGATACTATAGTGAGCCAGGCTGTACTTCTGGTGACGCACTCTCTGTAACGTTTTTAGTATTCCGCATCAGGAACAAACTTAAGTTTGAAACTTGAGGGAGTTTATACAACCAGACACTGCTCTTCAACATTAATGCGAGACAGTTATGAGCAATTATATACTGCCCAGAGCATCTCAAGGTCACAGGAAGATGCCTTCAGGGTAAAACTTGATATTTTCAATGTGATCCTGTTAAAGTTGTGCCAGCTATTTCAACACATTGGGAGAAATTTAGTTTTTCTTTAGTCTCAAGTAATATGTTGTTAGCGATGGGAGTTACACTATAACCTTACACATCTATTCCCCTCTAGGTCTGGGTACCCCATCGAGTGGGATGGCAGACGATGAGTCAAATTCCAAAAGGCTGTAGCCAGTGTTGAATTAGTATGGAAAGAAGGGTGGCCTTCATTAGGGGCCCTGTGGTTTGTCTGGGCTGATAAGGGCCTAGGCGAGCGACACATTAATCCTACACAATGAGCGCCATGTGACACGCTGGAGCCCTGACGTAGATTAAGACTTAATGAAAACTAAATCAGACGAGGAAGAGGGAGCGAAGGAGAGACAGAGACAAAGTAATGGAGATAACAAGGGAAGGATGAGGAGGGCAGCCAGTCATAGAGGGAGTCCCATCCAAAGGAAAGACAAAGTTGGACAGGATAAGCAGGTGGGTGGAGTTCACAAGATAGAGTTTTTGACTGTGTATGTGTGTGAAAAGAAAAGGGGTTGTGAATCACAGTGTCAAAAATAAGTTTAAAAAATAAGATGGAAAAGATTACCCAAAAAGGACACAGCATCCTTCAGACACTTCCCAAATAGAGTGTGGTGAGCTTTAAAGGATTAGTTCAACATTTTGAACTACATCAAAAGTTTGCTTGTTTTTTGAGAGTGAGCTTACTAAATTTATATCAATCTCATATCAGTACATTACAAAAATAGTTTGACATTTTGGGAAATACGCTTAACTGCTTTCTTGCCAAGAGTTAGATGGGAAGATCAATATGATTCTCCTGTCCATGCAGTAAATATGAAGCAAGAACTGATTCGTGATTAGCCTAGCTTAGCATAAAGACTGAAGCTAGGGGGAAACAAAAAGCCTCTCTCTTACCAAAGTTTCTAAACCCTAACTAATTAACATGTTATATCTTGTTTGTTTAATCCATACAGGAAGACACTGCACTGGATTACGCAAATGTGTTAATTAGTAACCTTTATAGGTGGTGATGGGCAGTTTTGTGAACCTTGGAGAGAGAAAGCTAGTCTTCATGCCAAGCTACGCTAACATCTCCTGGCTATATGAGATGGGTATCACTCTTCTCGCACAAGTCTAGGCAAGAAAGTTAAATGTTTCTCTGCAGGCATTTGTAAGTATGTTTTGAGCCTTCATGTCTTTCTTCCAAAAATTCCAAAAACAATGATAAACCAAAGTTTTATCATATTGGGGTGAATGCGTACATTGTCATCTGAGCATGATGGATTGCCCCGATTTAATGACCTGCAGGACTGCATTGTGCCCATATAGCACCAACACAGCATGGATATCTGCATACCTGGTACCAAGGTGGAACACAACAAGCTGAGAGGTGCGGGAGAGGAAGGCAGTTATATGATGATGGTTGGTGGGTGAGTGTGAATTGCAAGAATGTGAAGGTGTGGAGGAAGAGGATGACTCAGTGGTGAGCCAGACACTCTTGTTCAGAGACAGGCGTGTGTGTGTGTGTGTGTGTGTGTGTGTGTGTGTGTGTGTGTGTGTGTATGTGTATGTGTGTGTGTGTGTGTAACCACTAAAGCATCACTGGCACCACTATTGCTTCTTGTGGTTCGCTAGAGAAGGGCACTTTGACTGGGCACCGGCTATGCACTGTGGCCAATATTTCAAATTGGCCACAGCGCGTGGGTTTTCCTTGTACCAATAATAACTATACTTTCTTAGCAGCAAAAGCAGAAATACTGTGACCTTATTATACGACTACAAATAGTCCTAGGTAGCAGTTTGGGGTGGAAAGTTGGGTTAACAAAGCATGTGAAAAAAAAAAAAGTTAAATACCTCACTGGCGCTTTAACTTAATGGAAAACTATTGCTCTCAGGAAAACAATATGTTTTTAGTTATTACTTCACGCTACATGAGTGGGTGTAACTTAATTGCCCAACCAATAAAGTGACCAAACATATGTCACTAATACCACAGTGACATTTACAAAGGAAATATTGCACATTGCATTGCAGAAGTAATTATAGCATTTCATAGGGCCTTTAACCATGATCTATTACTAACATATCTCTAAACTTAACCTAGTAGAGTAAATCTGCATTAATTTTGTGCAAACACAACATTGAGCAGACACAGAGCAACATTAGCATTAACATGGAATATTGCCTCAGGCCACCCAATGAATGTAAGTCCAATATTCACTCACCTTTTAGCTAAGCGTTGATCGCCACAAACTCATGAGGGAAATATCTGGCTCTTTAGCTCTTAAATGCTCCACTCTTTGTCTGTCTGCAGTGTATATATAGTGGTTTTATTTGAGCTGCCTCCTACAGCTGTAAACAAGGTTGATGAGAACAATAACCGTGCACCAAAACACTAAAGTTGAAGGTCGTAAAACCAGAACAATGAGTTGAAAGTGGCTAAAATGCTCAGGAGGAAATGAGAGGAACTGCAGAGTCAGATGATAATGCTTTGTCTGTTTGTCACAACACTTTTCACTTTACAAGTACTCATTTGATCCATTAAAAATAAAAATAAATGTTCATAAGTGCAGCTCTAAGGTTACATTTTAAACACAATTAACATTTGCGTAAGCCTAGAGTGATGTTATGAAAAAATCCACATGGATGACACTGGTACTTTATATCAGCAAGTATCCAGGTATCACAATCCGTCTCCGTCTGTATCCTTTTCTTTTGTATCATGACATTTCACTACCCAATTTTCAACAAGAAGCTACAGAGAGGATGAGAGGTGCTGATTGGGATCTCTTCTTGTTTAATGAGGTGACAGCCACATAGTGAAGGATGAGTGTTTTCTCATCAGCAGTACAATTCAGATTTAGGCCTGTTTAGATGGAGGTCACTGGGCTTTTAATAATGGGCTACATGGTCTGCTGGCTTTATTGTGAGCGTGTGTGTGTGTGTGTGTGTGTGTGTGTGTGTGTGTGTGTGTGTGTGTGTGTGTGTGTGTGTGTGTGTGTGTGTGTGTGTGTGTGTGTGTGTAACAGAGACATGGGGACAAAGGGGTGCTTGGAATAGTTCATCTTGATATCTTTGCTGATTAATATATTTAGGGGGATTATACCCACTCCCCCCTCCTCACACTGACTCTCATTTTTTACTGTACTTGTGAGAACAGGAGTTGACATACATAATTTGGTTGTCACATATCACACAAACACGCACGTTAAGCGGTATGGGCTACATCTAGAGGACTGATTAGGAAGACAAATCCTAGAAGGCTCAGTGAAATCCAGTTCAATCCGAAAGAAGAGCCAAACAACTAAACCAAGCAGCAGCAAACCCCTCAGATTTACACAGACAAAGAATGAAAGAACCTGTGTGTCAGTGTGTGGAAGAAATCTGCCTGTGTGTCCATATTTACTGTCCGTTTTCTTTGTGAAAAAAAATACTGCTTAGGTGTGCTAATTTGTGCCTTTCTATATTCTCTATGTACAGTGTCTTTGTGTATATATACGTGATGACCGTTGCTACACTACTTTTTCTCAATTCAGACAAAGCTGGAGTTGCACTTGCATTGCTTCGGTGCATACACCCTGATGACACTCACACACAGGGGATAATCAGCCATTTCCCCTACCTCAGCATGGCATTGTGTTTATGTGCGTGTGTGTGTGTGTGTGTGTGTGTGTGTGTGTGTGTGTGTGTGTGTGTGTGTGTGTGTGTGTGTGTCAATGGCGCCTCCTCTCTATGTGACAGATGGGCTCCCATATTAGCAGTTCACATGAGGGTGGCAGAAAGTCACTTTTGGATGCGACAACCCTTACACCTCCCAAGTATTTTTTGGAAAGGAGGGAATTCCTGTTGAACTGGACAGAATCAAGATCTGTGCAAGTGCATTGGCAGGATGCACATGGGTGTTAGAAAACCAAACCATGCCAAATAAGTCTAAAGCGGGCCAAAGCAAATCTAGCTTCTGACCAAAATGCCTGTGCATGGAATTAGTTTTCAATATCATGTAAATTGCTTTGGTAAATATGGCATCAAATACAACTGGCAAGCACAGAATTAACAATGAATGTAAATTATTAATTGAATTTTAAATTGTGAAGTGAAGGAAGGGGAAACAGATTGCAGCCACAGAAGGTAAAGACAGAGGAAACGGACTGCCTTGTCTGTGCCATTTCTTGCTGTCACCTTTGCTACCAAGCATTTGTCTTTGTTAAATTTCGGAAAAGCCAGTCAGAATATGCTGTAGCTGCCTCAAAACCTCTCTAAATGAGTAAATCACAATACTGCCAGCAACTATTATCTGTATCTGTCGACAACAAAGCAAATAAACAATATTTACTTTAAGGTAATCAAAGATCTGATCAATAACCTTCTCTATGTTCAACCAACTACACATCACAGCTTCTACAGCTGCACTCTTATGAGGCTGTTTCACCTCATTGTTGCTGGTATGCAGTGAAAATGTCTTTGACTGACCAGGTAATGTGAACATTAATATACTATATTTTCAAAAGTGTTGAAATGGAGGGCAATAGCCGGTTTCATACCTGTGAGATCCATTATATATATACAGTGGGTACGGAAAGTATTCACACCCCTTTAAATTTTTTACTCTTTGTTTCATTGCAGCCATTTGCTAAAATCAAAAAAGTTCATTTTATTTCTCATTAATAACATGAAATGAATTTATCATTTTCTACAAACTGTACAATTTGAGACTTCTGTGAGACTCAGCACCCCATCTTGACAGAAAAAAACAGAAATGTAGAAATTTTTTCAAATTTATTCAAAAAGAAAAACTGAAATATCACATGGTCATAAGTATTCAGACCCTTTGCTCAGTATTGAGTAGAAGCACCCTTTTGAGCTAGTACAGCCATGAGTCTTCTTGGGAATGATGCAACAAGTTTTTCACACCTGGATTTGGGGATCCTCTGCCATTCTTCCTTGCAGATCCTCTCCAGTTCCGTCAGGTTGGATGGTGAACGTTGGTGGACAGCCATTTTCAGGTCTCTCCAGAGATGCTCAATTGGGTTTAGGTCAGGGCTCTGGCTGGGCCAGTCAAGAATGGTCACAGAGTTGTTCTGAAGCCACTCCTTTGTTATTTTAGCTGTGTGCTTAGGGTCATTGTCTTGTTGGAAGGTGAACCTTCGGCCTAGTCTGAGGTCCTGAGCACTCTGGAAGAGGTTTTCTTCAAGGATATCTCTGTACTTGGCCGCATTCATCTTTCCTTCAATTGCAACCAGTCGTCCTGTCCCTGCAGCTGAAAAACACCCCCATAGCATGATGCTGCCACCACCATGTTTCACTGTTGGGATTGTATTGGGCAGGTGATGAGCAGTGCCTGGTTTTCTCCACACATACCGCTTAGAATTAACGCCAAAAAGTTCAATCTTCGTCTCATCAGACCAGAGAATCTTATTTCTTATACTCTGGGAGTCCTTCATGTGTTTTTTGGCAAACTCTATGCAGGCTTTCATATGTCTTGCACTGAGGAGAGGCTTCCGTCGGGCCACTCTGCCAAAAAGCCCCGACTGGTGGAGGGCTGCAGTGATAGTTGACTTTGTGGAACTTTCTCCCATCTCCCTACTGCATCTCTGGAGCTCAGCCACAGTGAGCTTTGGGTTCTTCTTTACCTCTCTCACCAAGGCTCTTCTCCCACGATTGCTCAGTTTGGCTGGACGGCCAGGTCTAGGAAGAGTTCTGGTCGCCCCAAACTTCTTCCATTTAAGGATTATGGAGGCCACTGTGCTCTTAGGAACCTTGAGTGCTGCAGAAATTCTTTTGTAACCTTGGCCAGATCTGTGCCTTGCCACAATTCTGTCTCTGAGCTCCTTGGGCAGTTCCTTCGACCTCATGATTCTCATTTGCTCTGACATGCACTGTGAGCTGTAAGGTCTTATATAGACAGGTGTGTGCCTTTCCTAAAGTCCAATCAGTTAATTTAAAGACAGCTGGACTCCAATGAAGGAGTAGAACCATCTCAAGTAGGATCAGAAGAAATGGACAGCATGTGAGTTAAATATGAGTGTCACAGCAAAGGGTCTGAATACTTATGACCATGTGATATTTCAGTTTTTCTTTTTGAATAAATTTGCAAAAATTTCTACATTTCTGTTTTTTTCTGTCAAGATGGGGTGCTGAGTGTACATTAATGAGAAATAAAATGAACTTTTTCGATTTTAGCAAATGGCTGCAATGAAACAAAGAGTGAAAAATTTAAAGGGGTCTGAATACTTTCCGTACCCACTGTGTGTGTATATATATATATATATATATATATATATATATATATATATATATATATATATACACACACACACACACACACACACACACACACACATACACACAGTATGTTTCAAAAGCCGAATAGAGAGTGTCTCCAACCACTTTTACTTTACTCTTATAACCTGTCATCATTGTAAAAGCCCTAAACTGATTCAGCTGCATTCCTTTTTTACAAACAACAAAACAATATGTATAATTGACCCTTAGAGAAGGTTACAATCGTATTAAAAAGGAACGAGAGACAGTATCCACTCAAAACCATATGTTTGATCACCAGCTTCAAACATGTAAGCCAGGAACCTACTTTTCCAAACAGCAGGAACAGAAACACAGCAGACAGAGGCTGTTTCTAATGATTTTGTAATTAGCTTAATGATATAGCTGTATGCTATGCTAAAGACCGTCTCTCCTGGATACCGAGCTGTCTCAATCACTATACTATGGGCTTCAATTCATCATTCTCTGCTTTCTCAGCCACTTCTTTCTTTCTTTTTTTGCCCATAGACAGTGTCTTAGCCCGCTAATGTTGTTAACTAACATAAGCTAAGCAGTGTTATCTTAGCTGACGTTACTTGTTTCACTTTTCCACACTAGGCAGCTGAGAAATGCACAGGTTCTTTCCGAACTCCTAGACGTCGTTGTCACACCTGTTCTTCCCTTCTTCACTTCCTCTCTTTTTCATTATTGGCTCCGACACACTCTCCCTCTCCTTCCCTCCTCACCCATTTTCTTTATGCTACCCTCTCTCACTATTTCATCTCTCCCTCTCCGTCTCTCCCTCCTTCTCATGTAATGCCACTGTGCCAACGAGGAGGAGCAGAGGTAGAAAGGAGAAATGAATCTGGGTCACAGGAGGCCGTGCATCTCAAGTCTCCACTCCGCCACAATAAAAAGGAAATTGATCTGTGGCTCTCCTGCTCTCCCATTCCCTTTAGCCTCGAGGACAGACGGACACACACACACACACACACACACACACAGCTGAGTCAGTCCATGGAAACAGTGTTCATCCGCCTCTTGAATCCATCATCCTTCCTCCAAAGCAGCAGGTGCACCCACACTGAGAGCACACAAATGCAGCATCATACAGACACTTGCTGAGTGAGCCAAGAGTGAAAGAGTTTGTGTGTGACTGTGTAATTCTGTTTCTCTATTCAAAACCTTCCAGTGGTATAAAAGCAATTTACTAGCGACTTAAATCTACATTTTGTGTTTTAGCTAGTAAACACCCGTTAAAATAAAGTGTGCCTCTCTATCGTCTGTCACCTTGCCGTTTGTTTTTTTCTGCTTCTGTAATCTGCATTTTCCAAATACAACCCAGTAAACCAGATGTAAATAAAGAGTTGGGTTAATATGTGTAAAATTAAATAGTTAGCATCATTTGTCAGACAAACTCCAAGACAAACAAAATGATGGCTGCAGCTGATTATTTTCATTTTTGATGTATGTAATCGATTTATAAATTTTATTTTCTTAATTCTGTATATCAAATGTCAGGAAAGAATACAAATCATAAGTTCCCAGGGCCCAAGGTGAGGTTCTCAAATTGCTTGTTTTGTTTGACCAACCAAGATGTTTGAAATTGAAAATGAAAGCAGAGAGAAGCTGGTACATGAAGTTAAGAAGAGCAGAAGTTGTATAAAAAAAAAAAAGAATGTAGACATGAGCATGAGGTCGAAAAATAGATGGAGTAACAATGCAATTTAGAATTCAGGAAACCCAAACAAGAGGTAAACAAACTGTTAACCAAATCCACAGTGGCCATGGGCCTGAGACAGAGTGAGAGGAGGATGGAGAGGGCGTCAGCAGCCATGCAACCGAAAAGAAAATCTAATCATGTTGTCATTACTATGCTTCCTCGGTTAGTTGGGCTGATTTGGAGAAAACGGATTACGCTCTTCGATCGCTCCCCGCGAGTCACGGTCAACTTTCGTCGAAGCGCACTTCGTCCGTTGGAATGTTTTAGATTACCCCCGATGCTATACACCGCAGGTGAACGCTCTGCTTATTACAAGCTGAGGGACTTCAGTTAATTTAGCTGTAATGGCAACGACCCAGTATTCTCACAATCATCAAAATATAACAATCACTCACAGAGGAATTTGATTACAGATCGCTCAGCTCAGTCTGGCGAAAATGAAGACAGTTTGTCAATATAAATATTTCAGCACAGATGCACGAAAAAGCTTTTTCTAGGCATTTTGTGAAGTAAAAGACATGGGCCTGCTAGTAATAATGTGTAAATGCTTTCTTTCTATTAGATCTTTGTTTTATCACCTTTAAGACTTCAGTACACATGCACACAAACTAATATCTTATTGTTAAAAGCCAAGACAGCTTCCTGGATCAGTACGGTGCTGGGGTTGTGTGTGTGTGTGTGTGTGTGTGTGTGTGTGTGTGTGTGTGTACTCTCTTCCATTTCTTGTCCCATGAGTCTCTCCCTCCCTCATCAATGGCTGCTTTAGTGCATTAGTACAGAAGACTGGGGTCTGCGGGTTGAACGGGGAATGGTCAGGCTTTTACATTTACGACGGTGGGGTCGCTGGCTTTACAGTCCCTCACAGCTAATGACCATCTCTAGGAACACATTTTGTACACACACAGACACTCACACTCACACCCACACATACACACACACACACACACACACACACACACACACACACACACACACACACACACACACACACACGCACACGGCAGGAAACTCTCCATCATTGCGACACCTCTGAAGCATTTGCAGGCATACACACACACACACACACACACACACACACACACACACAGAGAGACTCATTAACTAACACACCAATCCATAGTCTCTTCATCATGGTGACACTAACTGTAGGAAGCAGTCACATATAAACACACACACACACACACACACACACACACACACACACACACACTAATACCAGAGTTACACAATTATAAAGGACGCAGGATGAAGTGCTTCAAAAGAAATGCATACATAAATGCAACATATAGACAGAGTCCTATGTTTTATGCACATAACTTTACAGTATTTAATAGTAAATTCAACATTATATTGTTGACAACATGTCGACTCTATAAAGAGAACATGGCTGCTTAAATGTATATAATATATCTCAAGGATATTGGTCTGGTAGCAGTATTTGGAAACAGGAACTAACACGACATTTACAGTTTTTCTTGATTGCTTTGACCTGCTTAAAGAAACTGGGATCCACTCGGTTTTCATCGTCACTATCTCAGCAGAGCACAAGACACCTCTTGCAAATGTGTTAACCCTTTCTCATTGGATTGACACATTTTCCCCACCCTTTTGCAGAACAGTTAACACGAATGTCATTCAAGCAGTCCAAACTCCATTGTTTTAGCTATGGTAACCAAAAAGAAACCACCTGTTCCTAACTATTAGAAACTACCTACATCAGTATGAAATCACTGAAGCACCTGTTTGACACTCCTTCACACAAATCTTCAATTAGCAATCAGTCTGCAGGCCTTAAAAGGTGCAGCGTCTGGGTTGTTCTTTGCCAACATGGATGGAAGAGGTCTAAGGCAGATGAGAGTGAGAGTAAGAGGTAGAGGGGTCCGAGGAAGAGGAGTCCGAGTGCGAGGTGGAGGTATCGTTGGAAGGGCTCAGGTTTCTGATGAAATTCGGGCAACTGTTATTGATCACGTTATCAATCATGGTCTTTCACTGAGAGAGGCTGGACAAAGAGTCCAACCTGTGCTAAACAGAAACACTGTTGCATCCATTGTCAGAATTTTTCGACAGGAAAACAGGTAATGTTGCTGTACAGTATATACAGAAATATCCTCAGTGATATATTTTATGTAATTGTTTCCTCACTCCCATTACATGTATTCTTTGTAGAATCCAAAGGCTACCATTCTCTGGTGGTAGAGGGAGAACTTTTAGTGCTGAGGAGGAGGCAGCTGTTGTGAACATGGTTGTGGCAAACAATGCCATAAGGCTGCGTGAAATCAGGGCAGCAGTGATCGCAGATCAGGGCATGTTTAGGAACATCAACAACGTGAGTGTGACCACCATTGACCGCATCCTAAGAAGGAACCATATGGCCATGAAGCAGCTCTATACAGTTCCATTTCAAAGGAACTTTGACGTTGTGAAGGAGGCCAGATGCCAATATGTGGAGGTAAGGAAACATTACTACAGTATACTGTAATGCCTTGTCATATCATGCAGTTAGAGTCAACTGGAGTCACTTTTCATTGTCATTTTGCCTTTTTTTACTTAGAGAATAATGGAGCTTGAAGCTGAGGGGCCACATCATGTCTTCATTTATGTTGATGAAGCCGGCTTCAATCTCTGTAAAGTGAGGAGACGTGGAAGGAACCTCATTGGGTACAGGGCCACTATCACAGTTCCAGAACACAGGAGCGCCAACATAACCATGTGTGCTGCCATCTCCAATGATGGTGTCCTATGCCATATCCCCACTATTGGCCCATACAACACCGAGCGCCTCATAATATTCCTGAATGCACTTCATGACAGGCTGATCCCACCTGAGGAGAGAGGGCTGTTGAGGCCTGGCATGCCACTCTTCGTCATTATCTGGGACAATGTGGCGTTCCACCACTCTCGCCTTGTCAATGAGTGGTTTGCAGTACACCCTCGAATGATGATGCAGTTCCTTCCAGCATATTCCCCATTTTTGAATCCCATAGAGGAGTTCTTCAGTGCTTGGAGGTGGAAGGTTTATGATCACCGCCCCTATGAGCAGATGCCCTTGCTGAATGCAATAACTGCTGCTGCCCAAGAAATAGGTGCAGAGGAATGTCAAGGTTGGATAAGGCATGCAAGAAGATTTTTCCCTCGGTGCATTGCAAGAGAGGATATTGAATGTGATGTGGATGAGGCCATGTGGCCCCATCGTCAAGACAGAAGAGACTGAGTATCAATAGTGGCTATTTCTTATACTTTACTGTAATAGATTTTATTTTGGTTTACATGTATTTTGTGTAATATTTAAAGTATTTCAGTTTTCAGCCACAGTTTGAAAAAAAGAATCAATGGAATCAATAAAATTTGCATTAAAGCATTTCTGATTCTGGATCCAATTCTTTGCAAGAAGGCAAATTTGACAACAAATGGCACTGGCATGAAAGCTACGTACAGTAATTGGCTACAATGACAAGCAATGGTGCACTGATTCGAGTGCTGTATTTTGTATTTTGTTGTCCACTGTGTAATGGTTGATTGGAAGAGCTCATACACTTGTTTGCAAGTTGTGTTGTTTGAAGGCAAAATTAGCTTTTGTTGCATATTTTAAATGTTTTGGCACAGTTAGAGCCTTTTGCAAACAAAATGTGTCATTTCGACCATGAGTGCCACTGTTTCGGCCTGTGTGTTAACTGTTTTGAAAATGTGGAGTTTGAGTTGACTGCTGCATCAAAGCAATCAAGAAAAACTGTAATAATGGTGTTTATAACCCATTCAAAGCTGTTAAACCTGCTTTTTGTAGATGATGCAAATAACTCACTCAATACAGAAAGTGACAGTAGAACTCAAACACAAAAGATAATTAAGTCAGAGAACATTCACAACTCAGATATATCAAATTTGCCTCAACTATGTAATTTCATTTAAAAACTGCTATGAATATAACTTGATTGAAGTCCAATCATAGACTATATATAAGTGGACGTAGTCACAGTGAAAGTTTGGCTGTCACCATCTTGGTTTTTTGCAACCAGAAGTGACACTACAATGTGGAGCTAAGTACAACCGAGCATTGAATAAGACATTACTAGGCGACCAAAATGGTTACAATTAACTTTGATGGACTAAAAACACACTGTGAAAGGGTTAAAGTAGCAAGACGAAAACACGGGCAACTCCCAGACCGGACAACACCGTGGTATTGACCCGTCAACATGTAACGTTAAACATATGCTGCTTTATCGTCTAATTTATTGTAGATGGGACCATAATTTACTAAATGAACATTATGCTGTATTGAAGAAGACTTGAAACTAGTGATTGAGACCATAAACTCATGTTTACAATGTTTACTGAGATAATAAGTCGTTTTCTCATAGACTTCTATACAATCAGACTTATTTTAGCAACAAGAGGAGTTGCCCCCTGCTGGCTATTAGAAAGAATGCAATTTTGAGGCACTTTAGCATTGGCTTCACCTGTCAGACCCGAAGGATTTTGCCTGAGTCCAATATCAACCATTACATGAAACTGCCAAACACATTCATCCATTCCTCATGTCTTCAGAACTAGTGACAAAAAGACACCACTTTGTCTCCTTACTACACACAGAGAATGGCATATACTCCAGTAACAGTAGTGATTGGACTTTTTACAGAAGTTTTTTTTTTTATCACAGCAGATAGAGAGATGGACAGACACAGACAAAAATACAGACATACAGACATACAGAACAGTAAGACTATGCAGGAAGATACACACACACACACACACACACAATGTGGAAGAATACATCATGTTGTGAAAGCCTGGCAGAGATCTCTGAAGACATATCTGCCATATAAATAATAACATGTATATCTCAAAAGAAACCATGACACACACAGAGAAAAGAAATAGAGCATGGTAAAAAGAGATGTAATGCTTGCTTCCTATATGTACAAGAGCACACATAATGTGACCTATATGTACTGTACAACATACATAATCAAATATCTGCCGCTACCCTTGGAACACACACACACACACACACACACACACACACACACACACACACACTAAACCACAATGCCGTCATCCTTTTATGGATTTAGGGGGGGCAATTAAATGAAACATGAGAGCAAGCACATGATTAAAGATTTATCTGCCCAAGGTCCCTGCAGCCCCTTCCTTTTTCACACACACACACACACACACACACACACACAAACCACACACCACACACCACACACCACACACACACACACACACACACACACACACACACACACACACACACACACACACACACACACACCTTTACTACTGTGACCATCTGGGGATACAGGAAGGGAAGCATTGATCTCATTAAAAAACTCTGACTGTACAGATTGGTCCCCCCCACCCATGCAAACACACACACACACACACACACACACACACACACAACTGCATGTTGGTGTAATTTACTAAGTGAAGTACAGTATAAATGTGGCATTCATTGAAATCAATTAGCCGGGGGTTGCTAACTTTGAACACATCTCCATAGACCCTCTGGAGACTTGGTGCTAATGTGATGAATTAAGGTCAGCAGCACATACACACACACACACACACACACACACACACACACACACACACACACACACACACACACACACACACACACACACCATGGTGTTTCCTACTATTGAGTTCTGCATTAGAAACGTATAGAGCTCAGCCATTTGTTGCATTATTTACCTCAACTAAAAATATCATTATTCATATTATAACAGACAAATAAAAGTGGCACTTAGTATAGCAGCTTGTTGTGATTTTACCAAGTGACCCGAGATCAGCTATGACTGCCGTTGGCCAAAATAAGGTCAATTAACATTGTAAAATACATACCTGCAAACTCATAAGAGGTGAAAAAGGTGACAATCACTGAAACTCACCGAAACTCTACGGATCTACACGATTCAAGCAGATGATATATTTTGATTCAAAACGGCGATTTTCGCCGAAAAGCGACAAGTTTGCAGGTATGAGAATATGTGTCAAGATTCTCCAAATCCACAATTCGATGTGACATTTGATTCCGGCTTTGTAATTGTTGGTGATGGAGCCTTAATTCATTAAGATCATGCTCTGACAACTTTAATTCATATTGTCAAATTCTTACAAGCAGCCTACAAACTTTATTTTTTTCTGTCAAGAAAAGCTTGCAAAAAGATTTATCAGGAACTATAGGCATATGCATTTTGAA
Source organism: Cebidichthys violaceus (assembly GCF_023349555.1). Classification (NCBI taxonomy): domain Eukaryota; kingdom Metazoa; phylum Chordata; class Actinopteri; order Perciformes; family Stichaeidae; genus Cebidichthys; species Cebidichthys violaceus. The sequence goes on from NW_027176296.1 coordinate 8,936,091, forward strand.
TGACAGATCCATCTTCTTATCTAAAAACTGATATCCCTAGGTGTGTCCTCCTTCCACACTCATTTCTCATCTCTCTATCAATCCCTCAAGCACATATGAAAGGAGACTAGATCTATTTTATCCTACCATCACCTGCAAAAAAAAGTGCTTATTTTTCCTTGGTCGATCCATTTCATGCTCCGTTATACTTACCCCATCAAACATTATTTTGACTCAACTCAACCTTTCAAGTTTGGAGCGTGAACAAAAAAAGAAGTTTGTTATCCCTCTGGATTCTTTAACAAGGTGCAAGAGTCTCTTCATTAGAAACGGATCAATGTGTCTCAAGCGCACTCAGATAAAAAACATTTTGAGGCTCTTTGAAGTTTGGGAAAACATACCTGTGTTCACATGCACAAAATCCCTCTCACATTCACTCTCTCAATGTTCCTTAACATTGCAAAAACATCCTTAAGGGTGAAAGCTTAAGTTTATGGCATCTGACAAATTGGATTATGGGTAAATGAGGTCTAGTCTTTTTGACAGAAAGACATTGTGCCATTTCAATATTCATGACTTTCAGAAAGAGCTAGAAGTGAATAGAATAAATCAGGTATAACTGTGAGGGGTCTTCATTACAGTCTGAGTCTTTCCCTCGGTCAGACCGTCAGTGGCAGAACAAAAACTTGCAAATTGGAATAAAATGACAATGAGCACTTTCGGTGAGATTTCAACTCCTGCAGAGTTATGTCAAAGGACAGGGACGAAACTTCACAGAAATAAATTAGGAGGTGACAAATCACCCTGGAAGCAGGATTTCTACTATGCCAGAAAAGGTATGCTAATGCTGTTCTTATTAATACTATTTTTTTTATATTATGTTTATATTTTTACTTGACAGATCTTATGTCACCTCTTCTGTCACCTGCATGCTCCCTCTGTACAGTTCAGTGTCAAACAATTACACACAGCCACCTGTTCTAGTAGCTGCTCAAGCCTTCGAGCACGGTGTAAAAGAGACTTGTGGTCATGTTGGAGAACAATGGGCTGCTTGCTCTGATTATGACTCACCTTCACTCAACTCTCTCTTCACAGAGAATATATATCAAAGTCAAATTTTAGCCACCTATAAGAAGGCCCATCTAAAAAAGATAAATAAGGAATATCAGTTGAAGTGTATGCTATATTTATAATATTTTCTCTTACAGCCAGCCCCCCTATTCTGATAGGGAATTGAACTGAAAATTAAACTTATCTATACTGTTTTTGTCAACGGAGCATATCAAAGTTTGGTGGCTTTGAAGAGAGCATTGATAAGTTGTCCTTTCAGTTCAGCTCCCCTTCGGAAAGGAATGTCTGACAACTAGATAAAGATGTGAAAATATTCTCAACATAGTGTATACACTTAAACCAACATTGATTTTTGTGAGTCTTTCTTTTAGGTGGCTAAAATAGGTTTTGCTGCTGCCCCCGTACACAGCTTTGCTGTCTGATTCTCCTAACTGGGGGCGTGCCAGTCGTCCATCTACTGTGCGTAAACTCAGACTATGGGGAAGAACCTCAGACAACACCGCATCAAAAACACCCTGTCCCTTTAAGGTGTAAAATCATGAACTGAGGTCTTCTAACTTTTAAACTCAAGGTGAGCGCTGAGATGTACCCCTTCAAATAAGGCGTTATTGTAGGAAGTGGTCAAAATGTGCTACATAAAGTGACAAATCAAAAAGAACTTCAGACAGAGTGTCAGGATTTAATTAAACTGTCTGATCATTTATGAAAGCATCGTCACACACAGAAAACTGGACCAAGGCCACCTCGTCTGGGCCAAAAGAGGTGGAATGAAGCCAATAGAGAAAGGAAACACATCACAGTAATAACACCACGGGCCAATTATACTTAACTACTGCCTTCTGTCACAACTGGGTCACTGGGTCTTCACCATGATGAGTGGAGTAAGTGTATGTGTCCGTGTGGTAGAGGATCTGGTTTGCACATGTGTCATTATTTAATAAAATATTTCTAGAGGCAGCATTCTGTGTTCCTGTTTTGTAAGCTTAGTGTTAGACACAGAGGTAATATCAAAAAGTTTTCCTTTTTTAAATCATATTTGTAGTCATTGCTATATTGTATTGAGCGTAATAATTTCCTTTCTTGAGATATACTTCAGAGGTTACATCTCTAATGGATGGAGCAGCTTCTATATAGCTGGGAAAGCAAATATTCATTGACAAAAAGAACACAAAGCTTATATTCCAAGCTCAAAATGTCTTTTTTCTGCTTTTGTCATTGGAAATTTGCCAAATCTACTTTTCTTTGTAACTAAAATGCAGAAATTAAGCAGAAATAAAAAGTATCCGTGGACCTTAAGCCTCAAACCTCTCCCATACAAACACATTTGTACATTTTGAAGGTACTCTGAATTTTTCTTGGGTGATATTTTTGGGATGTTAACTTGTGGGCATTAAATGTCGGCTATTTAAATGTAGTTGTGGGATTTAGTGGTGGTAAAACCTGCGCTCAGCAGGCATTGCAAAGTGGAATTTCATGGGCAGCAAGGCATGAAAACTTGCAGATGGGCCACGGCAGCCTGGGATTCACGCTCTCACAAGTTTCTCTGGCTAAACAGACTTATCTCACTATTCTGGTTGCCTTTTCGGTGTGACAGTCAATGCTTCACACATTTAGGCAAACAGGACTAGTATTATTACTCATCATGGCTCAAAATTCCATTTAAAATCATTTTCAGGGTCTGCCCAGTCAGCCCAATGGTTTCAAATAAGATTATTATTTATTATGTTTGGCCACAAAACCCATGACTACTAAATAACTTAGAGACTGCCTGCAAGTTATTGGGTGGAAGACACAGAGGGAAAGATCGGATAGTGGAGTTCAAAATGGAGGCAAAAAATGGGAAAGGTAGAGACCAAGAGAAGAGAGACTAAAAAAAGATAGAGACAAAGCTAAGACTCCTCAAAGAAAACCTTTTGAAAAGATAAATGGAAAGTTTGCACATCAAAAGACACACAGGTCAGGTATGAATCAATATCTCAAGCAAGAGCACAGCATTAGTGAGGTATAACATCAAGCAACATCAAGAAACTCTGTGAAACCAAACAAAAGCTAAATTATTTTTCGTACGAACCCGGTTCTCCTGTTAAGAGAATGTCAAAGAAAAGGTCACGGTATTCATTCTTCAACCTGCTACAGCAGCCAAAAAGCTGATGCATAAGTGCACGAATGCATATGTGTGTGTGTGAGTTTATGAGAGAGAGAGAGAAAGAGAAACAGAGAGAGAGAGAGAGAGAGCGAGAGAGAGAGAGAGAGAGAGAGAGAGAGAGAGAGAGAGAGAGAGAGAGAAGGCCCAAGAGACAGAGTGAATGAGACAGGGAGTGCAGGTATACAGAAGGTTTTTTGCATATGTGCAGGCTTGCTAACAGCAGTATGGTTATTTATAGAGATGCACCAATTGAAATTTTCTTGGCAGATTTCGCTTACTGCTTTTATTAAAGTCTGACCTGCCGCTTCCAATTTTTTTAAAAACTGTCCCAAAGCCGGTGTAAAAGTGTTTACAAAAACACAGTTCAAATGATTAGAAAATCCATTTTTGTATCTTTGTTTAAATACTTGCCTTAAGAATAAAAATCTTGGCATTAGTATTTTTTATCATATACTATAAGCTGAAGTATAAGTTTACCAGGTTATATATCTCTCTCTAATATCCATCTTATATTGCTGTGAAAAACAAACTGTAGTTTTCAAGTTTCTTGCCAAAAGAGTCATTTTACAAGATTACATTTGAACACATCATGATAATAATATAATTTAACTTCGCCCAATACAAATTTTTACTGAATAGATTGAACGCATCATCGCGAGTCAATGTAACCTCTGTTAACGTTAGCTGTTTATCTCTGTGCTGTGGGCAGACAAGAATAGGATTATTTATATATATTTATATATATTAAAATATTTTGGTTGTCCCTGCACTGTTTATTTTGGACTTGCAGTTGTGACAAATTGTGAGCTTTATGTCTTCTTCACTCTTGCTGAAGAACTTACACAGACAACATGAGGCTGAGGCGGTGAAGTGTCTATCTGTGCAGCTGTGTGTCAATGTAAAACATATCATGTGGCACACGTGTGTAAATGTGTCCGGCAAAAAATTTATGAAACTGATTGGCCAGTCACCGGTCATGTCCGATGAGCTGAAAATTGGCCAGTTTTTATCGGCAGCCAAACGATCGGTGCATCTCTAGTTATTTGTATGTGCCATTTTTTTTGTATGTGTGTGTGCAGCACTAGCCTCTCTTCTTCTTCCTACTACAGACATGTGTAAAATGTTTAAGCCAATCATCTAGCTTCTTCATTTAATCTTACTAAACCTCTGAGAAAATGCAATGAAAACAGACATCAATAGCAACATGGGAAGCAAAAACCCCTCAAAAAGGTTTCAGGGTACACTTCACCTCGAGGAAATTATATGCAAACACACATTTACGTCAAATATAGACAGGTTTAAAAAGCTAATGAAAACACGAGGAGTTCTGTGAAAATAACGAAGAAAATGTGTATGAAAATTCTTGCAAAGAGTATTGAACCCAACAGGATAATGCAGTTGTTGCATGCAAGGTCACATCACTATCCATTATGCTCTCACACACACACACACACACACACACACACACACAAAACAATGCATCTTTTTAAGTGCGTGTATGTGTGAGAGAAAGAGAGAGAGAGAGGGGGGGGGGGGGGGGGGGGGGGGGGGCCTCTCAGGTCCCATTGAGAAGGTGTCACCCTTCTTGCAAACATTCAAGCTCTGCTGCAATGACACATAATAGGGTGTGGGGGTGGAGGGCACAGAAAGAGAGGGAGGGTTGTCGTTGGTTAAACGGCCTGTGAACACATGCCAGAAAAGAAGAAAGACGGAAAAGAGACCTTGGATAAGGCGAAGATGGAGGGAGAGGACGAAGCGGGGAAAGGAGATCTGATGAAAAACATTTCATCCTTCACTACGCAACAAGCACGACAAACAGAGACTCAGTCCTCCCACCAGAATATGCCTTCCCCATCTACATCTGGTTCATCCACGCAGCGCAGCATCTTTAAACTGTGAGTTGAAAGCTTTGCAAAGCATCCCAAACAGCTGAAGTACGTTTTGAACGTCAATACGTCCTGAGAGACTCCTGATGCTGCTCCAGCAACTACAGCACAACAGCTTTTTTACTTCAAACACAGTCCAATAATCCCCACATCACAACTCCAACAGAAAGGAGTTTTTATCAGGAGTTTCAGAGGATAATCAGAATGGGAGGCGTTCTATTTTTTGCTCCTCAAACAGCAGTGAAAAATGTGCTCCTTACAATTGATTCCTTTGCTATTTAATCACCCCTCCGCTCCTCCCCCGCCTCCCCAGCCCCTTCATGTTGACAGCGTCAGTGTGTTGTGATAAATAAGCATGCTGCAGGTAAAAGTGTTTGATTGTGAAGCCTAAAAACAGAGGTTCTACGAGATTTTGTGTCACACCAGACATTTTTTGTGATAACCGGTATTACTGAGCACTAGCTATATCATCAAAGAGTGACCCCCCCTCCCTCCCATTCCCGCAGCAAATGACAAGCAAAATCCCCTCAAGGTAAAAGACCCGTTCCCAGGCTTAGCTGGAAAGGCGTGTGTATAAAGGAGATACAGTACCTTATGTGTGTGTGTGTGTGTGTGTGTGTGTGTGTGTGTGTGTGTGTGTGTGTGTGTGTGTGTGTGTGTGTGTGTGTGTGTGTGTGTGTGTGTGTGTGCGTGTGTAATCTACATAAACAGCTCCCTGCAGGAGGGTAGGGGACGAGAGGAAGAGAGCGAGACAGAAAAAGTGAGAGAAACGGTGTTGGGCAAGGTGGAACATGCAAAAGAAAAATATCTGAAAATATGTTAACTACTGCTTGAATCATTTTTTTCAGCAGTATTATTGCTTGGTCTATAAGTGTGAAAAGTCCCCATAAGCAGTTCCCAGAGAGCCATGGTGGATGGAGGATGTGCTCTGCCGTTGGTTTAGCTCCTCCAAAACTGACAAGAACACAGGTGTTGCATTTGAAAGGAATATTTGGTGTGATATTTGTGGAATAGGTACAAACATTAGATTAAGCTAACATCAGCAACATAAGATAATGTAGACTGCTGTAATCTGTTGTGCAAAATTGCAAACAGTCTTGTTTTTGTAATAACGTTTTGTGCAACAATTGATATGCAAACACTGCAGAGAGAACCCAACATATGCATTATGTCTGTATTTGTTCTTTTCAACTGAATAGAAGTGACAAAACTGATTTTAAAGAAAGTTGTGTAATTATGTATGCATTAACTGTTACAATTAACAGTAAAGGGCCAATGGGAAAAGAGCTCAAAGAATTCAAATCAAGCTTACATTTCTGTTTAACTTGTCAACAAAAGCACAGGCTTCACACTGACACTTTGAAAACCCTAACAAGTGCTTTATTATTATTATTATTATGATGATGGCTTTAATTTATTGGCTGTAATTATTACATTTAGAAGAATAAAAGCTCAGCATTTCAGGTTTGGTACTTCAGATTTGTATGACCGCAACTAAACCTGTATAATAAGGATACAATTTTAGCATCTTCATCAGTTTGTGTTTTCTGCTGCCTAACGATACAGATGATATTTGGGTGAGATCTGAGTTTATATTCGCTTTCGGAGTCCTTTTTTCTTTTTTTGACACCTTCAAAGCCTCTTTCCATCTGCTTTCTCTCTTCAAGAGTTAGTCCAGAGAATCAAATCTAGTTTCACCAATCTGAGAACAAACACGTGTCAAAAATTCCAACAAACTTGCACAAACACACAGATGAATGCATGAACCAAATTTGCCAAAACCTTTACTCTTACTTTAAAAAATGAAAAAAAAGATTTCCTGCTTTGAAAAACTGTCCTGTATTATTTGACAGGAGACACTGAAGCAGAGTGGGATGTAATTCAATGTAACTCAAACTTCAGGATAAAACCAAGACGGAGAGGAAAGGGAAGAGAAATACCAGACAATACAAGAACAGTAGAACTTAGAGCAGCAGAGCGAAGAGAAAAAGTAGAGTATAGAGAAAGAAAGGAAACAGAACAGAGAAAGACTGAGGGATAGCAACTGGAGTAAGAGAAATGTCATCAGAAAAGGGAGTCTAGTCTCTTTCCTCCACTTTGTAACTTCCATGAGTAACTTCTCATGAAAACTTTTGACATGGAGCACTCAAGGGCCGTGTTTCGGTGTCAGCCCAGCAGACTGGTATTAGCAGCCATGTTTTATTCATCAGCATTCTAAGTTCATTCGCCGCTCCCCAACTGCATATACCAGGCAACAGAGCGCAAGGTGAAAAACAGGATTACAGCAAATGTAAATAATAAAATGGAGGCACATGAAGATATTCTGTTAATCTGAGCTGGGGATTAATGCCATGATACCCTGTCAGACACGGCTGGGTTGGGGGGGATAACAACAGCTAAACACGACAACACAGGCACAAAGAGACACTAGAATGAGACACAGCTAAACATACACACACACACACACACACACACACACACACACACACACACGCACACACACACACACGGCAGGGAAATAGGATTGTAGTGTTATTGGAGGTTGACTTTGAACGATAAGTGACTTTGCAGCAGAGCAGACAAACAACACAAGGTAATCTGTCGAAAACCGACGAGCTAATTCTGACAGAAAAGACAAAAAGGAGTGGGGTGATGTGTACAGAAACGGAGAGAATAAAGAGAGCAGGAGAGAAAGAACAAGAATTAAACTTCTGAAAGAAAGAGATGATTATCACTCAACCACATTTTCCCTTTCTTCTTTAGCAGAAACACAGTTTTGTTTTTGGTTTATTGGCTCCTCTAACAAATTACTAACTCACTTGTTTCCTCTCCGTCCACAATATGTTACATCTCAAATAAGTTTTAACTGTCTAGTACTGTTCTGCATTGGTCATAAGGCCAGAAGAAGTTATGCTATGTTCAGGGTCAGCATCATTGTTCCTCAGGTGAGAGCCAAGGCCAGAAACAAGTCTTTATTTTTACTTTATTTTATTTCTTTCAAAAACACCTGGACTGTCTGTGAAACCAGGACTATGCTACTGGCCCTGACCGTCTGTCAGCTGCACTCTTGCTGTTGTGTTTGTGAGACAGTGGATGTGATCGTGGGTGAGATATTCAGTTTTTCATCTAAAAAAGTTGATGCTCTAACATTTTTATATGCTTCAATACATTGACGGAATTCACACTGCAACCTCTTCATGAACGCTTTCAAATGTGATAATCCACAAACTTAGTATTAAGGGTTGGTCTGTTTTAATATGCAGGCTTTCGGCGCATTACCAGCAATCACAAAAAAGGTTTTATTGTACACACAGAAATACTACACAACATCAATATCTTTAAAAAGGAAACTCAAAGTGGCTATTTCGAAGATGTTCATTTAAGTTAATTAATCTATTATGTCACTACACATGACCAAATTAAGTGACACAATGGTGATTGAGCCTATGGCCCACTGATGAAAAAAATGCAGAATTTTTGCAGTATGGGGAATATATATATATATATATATATATATATATATATATATATATATATATATATATATACACATATACATATATATATATATATATATATGGCCCACTGATGAAAAAAATGCAGAATTTTTGCAGTATGGGGAATATATATATATATATATATATATATATATATATATATATATATATATACACATATACATATATATATATATATATATATATACATATATATATATATATATACATATATATATATATATATACATGTATATATATATATATATATATGTATATATATATATATATATGTATATATATATATATAGTAATAATCTAATATAAATAATAGAGAAAAGCAGCAGAAATGCTGTATTGTGTTGTGCAAACCAAACATTTCCTACTGCTGCAGCTTCATATTCAAATAATTTAACAGAGTTGACTTTTATTATGAAGTAGTCAGAGGAAATGCAATGCAATTGTTACTGAGCTTAACATTGACTGCAAAAAAATGCATCTGCAAAACAAGACAACTGCCATTTTCGGTATTTACAGTATTTGACAGTGGCTCAGTTTGAAATGGAACAAGAACAAGCAGCCACAGTGAGCTGTTCGATGAAGAGACAGTTCACTTCACACAGGAATTGATGATAACTATCTGAGCTGGTAGCTGAGAGCTTCCTGTTCAAGTTGGCAGCATTCCAGTGTGCCAACTAATGTCTAGGACATTAGAATATCACTTGGAGAAAATTGGAAATATTTCAAAGATACTTTTGAACTGTTGCGCAATGAGTTTAAACCATCCTTTAAACCATCATCCCTCAAGGTAACCATCCAGAACCTATGCATTAAAAACAGAACATGACATTTAGGAATGTTATCAAACTCTTTCAGTTTCTTGACGCTGTCCTTACTTGTTTCCCCTATAAACAACCCAGTAGCTGAATATTAAGTAAACTTTGTTCTGATAAATATGCCTTTATATTAAATGAAGCGAGGAGGAATACAAAAAAAAAAGAATAAAAGAGAACAAAAAGACAATGTAGCATTTTTGGGTGGTTGTTTTTTGTGTATTTCACACCCACAAAGACAAAATAAATGAGTCCTCAGGCCGAGGCAAGCTCACTTTGCTTTCTCTGACACACACATACACTTCTGACAGTGCAGATTCTCACCCACTGAGACTCACTAATTGGATTAGAAGTATGCAGATGGAAAGTGCAGTCTCACTTTTATCTCTCTCTCTCTCTCTCTCTCTCTCTCTCTCTCTCTCTCTCTCTCTCTCTCTCTCTCTCTCTCTCTCTCTCTCACACTCTCACAGCAACTGCTTCCTCCTTGTAGGTTTGCAGCATTCCATACCTCTGCCCTTCATCTCAATACAGAGCCACTACACCCAAGCTCTGGAGAAAGAGAGAGATGGGGTCACAAATGCAGAAAAAGGGAGCTAGAAAGGCAGCAAGAGGTAGAGAGTGGGCAAAAATTAGAGAGCAGAGAAAGAAAGAGAGAGCAAACGCCTCAGGCTAGCACTGACCTCAGCTAAAATTACCCTGCTGCTGTTTTGCACCGCAGCACCCAACACCTATTCAGCACACCAGGTATTGTTAGCTTGTAGGGCATGATACAGTGTCCGACAAAGGTGCCCTGCCATATTTGGGGTTTGTCAACCGTCAGGCTTGCAATGTTGCACGTGTCTACTTGATTATGTTAAATATTCAATCTTCAAGGAATGCATAATGTTGTAGAGTGGACTGGCCAGCTGGCAGTCTAACTCTTTAATATGTCAACAGAGGGACAGAGGAGACTAGCATCATGTAAAAAAAGAAGCCTGGCATTTTTAACAAGAGCTTGTTGATTGGGGCATTAATGTGAATGAAACACAACATAAATAAAGGGCCTAGTATAGCTGATGAAAGTTTTACTTTTGGTACTGTTTTTGGAACAATTTCAGAAAAACCTTTAGTCACTACCCAACATGATAATAATAATAATAATAATAATAATAATAATAATAATAATAATAATAATAGTCATTATCATTTAAAATCATTTCTATATTTTATGTAATGTTTATCAAAACTCTTACACAGAACTGTCAGAACTGTCAGATGCAGCCCTTGTGTGTTAAGTGTCAGCGTTTAACTTCAGGGCTGCCTAAGATTCTAAATTATTTTGATTGACTGTCATCCCAACATACAGTAGTAAGTGAAAGTGTTAGCATGGGGCATGAGGGACACACACATGGAGTTTGTATTCATTTTCTCCTCACTTAAAGCAGCATTTCCTTTATGCCCCCCAAAGAGGAACCAATTCATGCTAACAAAATGTGAACACATTTGAAATCTTCCTCATTGCAAAGGGAAGTTAGCACTAATTACCAGACAATTTTTTCCAACACATAAACAACTCGGACAGCACATGTGCCGATACTGACATATCTGTAATAAGCCAATACCGGCCAATTAAATTGGCTAACACACACACACACACACACACACACACACACACACAAAGAGAGTCCCACAGTGCCTCAGTCGTCACAGAGCACAGCAGTGGGGTATCTTCCCTGAAGACAGGAGCACTGCAGCTGCGTACACTCGTCACATATATGCACACACACGCATACACACACACACACGCATACACACACACACACACACACACACACACACACACACACACACACACACACACACACACACACACACACACACACACACACACTTGCGCACAACAATACTTTGTCCAATACAGTGTGGTTTCCTCATGTGTTTGCGTGTGTGGTTGTTAATGGACGGAGGTGTGTATATGCTTATCTGTATGTGTGTTTGATGGAGTTAGACACAACAGAAGAGAAATAAAACCTGTTCACAAAGAACTACCGAGTATAAATATGGTCAGTGTGTGTTGAACCCCATAGTTCACCTCAGTGTGTGTTCACATATTTTTATTTTGGAGTCTTTGCCACATAGCTCTGCTAGTGCACACTCATTGTGTGTCAGTGTTTGCGCGCACAATAGATTAAGCTATTGGTCTCTTTGACCTGATACTCCATTAAAAGTCTGACCCCAGCTGTGCTACAGTGAGCAGTGTGTGTGCATGTGTGTGTGTGTGTGTGTGTGTGTGTGTGTGTGTATGTGTGTGTGTGTGTGTGTGTGTGTGTGACAGCAGGTGACCAAAATATGTTTCTGTGAGCCTATCAGCACAATGCCTTTTATGCCTGAAGCGCTTCTCTGCAGTCTCTTATTACAGTGTTGTGTGTGTGTAGGTGTGTGTGTGTGTGTCTATGTGTGGGTGAGTGCGAGAGAGAACGCCTGGCCCTCACACACAAACACAGGGCAGTGGCGTGAAATGTGTTGTGATGTCTTCTCTATGGGAAGCAGGTCTCAGACTGCAGAGGAGACGCTCTCCTTCTCAGACTCATTGTCCTGCTGTGACACGCACGCACGCACGCACGCACGCACGCACGCACGCACGCACGCACGCACGCACGCACACACACACACACACACACACACACACACACACACACACACACACACACACACAGCTCAACAAGCACTTTCTTCCCACCATTATGGTATTCTCTTTCCATCCCCTTGTTTTTGACTGTTGTGAAACAGTAGGGTTTCATTGTTCATTGAGGGTTTAGGATCCAGAATTTGTTCCAATCCTACAGCTTGATGTGTTTTCTAGCACAGTGTGTTACTAAGGCTAAAACCAACTCCTATTTCCATTATGATTGCTTCTTTAGTGTTTAAAGTGTCACGCACACACAATTTTAACAACCTTCATATGGCTTGGTTTATCAATCAAAAGTCAAAAAACCCCAAGACAAATTTCTCCAAAAGCAGACAATGAAGACTAATCTTATCTGATCTAAACACTCAATAATATATAGATATTCAATAAACAATGATATAAAACAAAGAAAAGAAAACCCAAAAAAAATTTGCCTTTTTTTTGGAGAGAAAGGAAGAACAATTGAAAGCTAACATGAGGTTCCGATATGAGATGATTTTACAGTGGCACTTTGGATTAGGCATGTTTAAATCCACTTAAATCCGCTGAAAAAGCGATAAGGCCTTTTTTCTGTATATTCCACAGCCAAAATATAGGTCATACAGAGCCGTGCAGAGGTGGAGAATTGCAGTGCATATGCATACATGTGTGCAGCAGTGTTGTGTTCACCACAAATAAAAGAACACGCATGCACAATCCCCCCCCAACCAACCATCACCATCATCACCACCACTTTACCGTCTCCCAGGGCAACAAGAACAAAATCTACCAAGAGGCATGTTGAGGATGAAGGAGAGGAGGGGAGGAGAGGAGGAGGAAGAGGGAAAGGGAGAGTGAAAGAAAGGAGAGATGAAGGCACAAAAGACAACCAATCCTAGCGAGACTTATTCTAATACAGGTGCTAGAGGAAGGATGTTATAGGGGTAATCCCTGCAGCGACAGACCTGTGTGTGTGTGTGTGTGTGTGTGTGTGTGTGTGTGTGTGTGTGTGTGTGTGTGTGTGTGTGTGTGTGTGTGTGTGTGTGTGTGTGTGTGAACAGGGAACTAGATGGGTGATGTGAATACTGACAGGACCCAATGTCACAATGATAAAGTGGTGTCATGCCATGTTCTTATGCATTTGAAATTTCCCCAACAAGTACTCAAAGCAGTTTTGCGCCGCAAACGCCGGATGGAGTGTGCCGTTCTACAACTGCATGGAATGTTTCCTGCCTCAGATTTGTTTGAAAACCAATTTCAGTGAGTTATAAATGCATTGTCTCAATCCAATACATTTTATGTGAGAACAGCTACAACATCGAGCGTCATTTTACCACAAGTTCAGCTAATTAATCTGCTCGTAGTCAAGTGCAGAGTCTACAATCTTTAACTGGTTAAAGATTGTGGAGATAAACATCAAAAGTTAGCCAGCACAAGAAAGATATATGTTGATATATTTTAAAAACCTTTTTCAAAATGATCAATGCATCATATTTAAATGTATCAAAAATGTTAGAAAGTGTATCATTGTTAAGGTAATATATCTAAACGTGTGATGATATATACTTTAGATCTTATCATTAGAGACATGACAGCTTTTCCATTATAGAGATCATATTTATATATTCAATTTGGAAGTCAGAAGCAAAGACCAATGACAAAAAAAATGAGTGTCAAAGTCCTCCAATAAGATGTGGGAAGGATGCTTAGTGAATGAACGCATCGTGATTCAATTGATGTACAACCTCCTTTAAACGGCACCAATTTAGCTTTGCAACACCACCACGAGTGAATAACAACGTGTTGGGTTTGTTAGGTAAAACTTACCCTCATTTTCTTTACAATATCTCCTCTCCTGTACCCCCCCCCCCCCCCCCCCCCCCCCCACACACACACACACACACACACACACACACACACACATTATCCAAAATGTTCCTATTTTGTCACGAGCTCTCCTTTATAATGTCCTGTTCCTCTCAGTCAAATCTGTCCCATCTTTTCTGGTCCTCTCTCTCCACCTCTTCCTCCTCTCCGCTGAGCTGTGCTGGTGATATTGGGTTTTGGGCAGGGGGCACAGTAGCAGTGCTGGCATCTGCTGGAAGGACTGGCACGCTGCCAGCCACTGAGCATCACTCCGGCAACCAGAGTCACGCTGTTGGATTTATCTCCAACCAACCTGTCAGCTGATGTTCTTTGTGGGCATAAGACGAGTGGGCATAGCCTCTTTGGCACTCGCACTGCCAAGGTGCCCACAGGAGATTTAAAAAAAAAAATGGAGGGAGGAAAAATTCCTTAGTGGGTGCTACAATGCCGGGGATGTGAGACAGCTTTTAGAAGGCACCCAACTTTCAGCGCAGGCTGATGGCTGAAGCACTAAATGACTACAGAGCGTAAGGTGGGTAGGAAGGGATGGAGGTAGCAAAAGTGAGTATAAGGCACAGCAAGAGGTCAAAAGTAGATAAAAAAGGTAGAGACTGAGCAGGTGGAGAGGTTGAGAAAAAGACAGGAAAGCATAACCACTTCTGAAGCTTACAGGATATGTAGCAAAAGGAGTGAGGAGAGACGACAGTGGCAGAGCACATTTCTGCCAAAGACAAAGTGGCTCAGTTAAAAGAACAGTCTGTCACCTTGTGGCTTAAGTACCATTTTCACATTCTCTTTGAGCAACCCTTCAACAGAAACAAGAAAGTAAACCACACCTGCTGGAGGGAAGGAGAGCTCATTAAAATCTAATTCCACTTCCACCAAGCGTTGCCCAATAAATGTCCAACAATCCCAATCAGTCTCTGCAGTGAATGAGACATGCCTGTAAATGTCACAGCATTCATCCAGGAAACTCCAAAGATATTCAGCAGCCACCCTCATGGTGGGCGTGTGAGATGAGAGAATCACGGGTTTAGCGTGCTGGTCCCCAAGATAAGCAATAAATCAATTGGCCACTCATATAACCATACAAGCAATTAGTACCATGACAAATTCATAAGGGATGATTACTCGGCTGGTTGTCCATGGAATTTCCTGAATGTGTCCAGTCAAACCAGAATCCCATACTATGGGTCTTTTTCACATATTCCTGAAGGACATAATACAACATCTGATTGCCCGATATGATATATGCAATTCTGTACTGGAAACTCAAATTACAATCTCCCTGTCTACAGAATCAGAGGCACCCTTGAGAACAGAAAAGCAGCCAATTTGTGATCGGCGACATAACCGTATTTGCATTAGGGCATGCTGCATTACTCAGCAGCGAGTAGTCATACACATACCACTGCAATTTGATCATACTATTTCAGATATGACACAATCTGTGAAGCCATTATATAGCCAGAGCATTAGGAGACAGTATAGCAGGGTGAGCTGATAACAGGACTGGCATTATCTCTGCAGTCACAGCAAGATAAGAGTAATAATATCATGAAATAGCCCTGCTCTGACCCGGTAGGGCCACAGCTCTCTTGTGTCAGAGGTTTCATGTAGAATAAAATAAGTAAGAAATTTGTTAAATTCCTATGCCCATGTGACCTGACCAATGATCCAGGATCAGCAGTTTCTGCACTGACGTCTGCAGACTAACAACTGAAAGGGAGATTCCAGAGGGGCCCAAAGCAAAATAACAAGCAGATTATTCTCAGAATAACTTCATTCATTTCAAAGTTACAATGTGGATCTAATCAGGCATCTACAGCATATGCTTTTATCCAGTTATGTACCAGCTTATATCAAATGGTAGGATGTGTGACCATCATCAAATAATGGTCTGGTGTCGAAGGTGTCCCAATTTTTTGATACTTCACATAAAAACATTTGGGGTCCCTTTTGTAGCAAGCAAAGGCAACATTAAGTTTATCTGCCAACGTAGCAAGAGTCTGGGCTACTTACGACAGTTCTCCTCGTCGCTGCTGTCTGAACAATCATCATCATCGTCACATCTCCACAGGGTTGGGATGCAACGTCCGTTCTTGCACTGGAACTGCCCTGTTTCACACTCCGACTCCGTATTAGTTCCTGTGTTGTCATAAAGAAAACAAAAAACAAGTTGTCAATCAATTCTTTGGTCCATTAAGTGATCAGAATGTGAACATTGAAAAAAAGTAGATATCACATTAACTTAGGAGACTTTTAATAACATAAAATGTAATTAAGTCACTTTAAAGAAAGTCTATTAAGTACCATGGTGGGGGTATTATTGACATTTAGAGAAAGGAGGCAGGGAAAATGCTTTATCAAAACCAGCTAACTGTTTACTGGCTGTGTTTGTTGTTTGTGAGATGAACTGGAAAATTTAAACTATCTCCATTTTTCGAAATAGCCTCTAAAAGACGTATACCTTTACTGCAATAAAGCAGATAATTAATTATGTTCTGGGTATTGTGGGTTGTAAAATGGTAAATAGTTAAAATTGCTCTAAATCTTCTAATACTGTGAGTAGGCTTCCTCCATGATAATTGTTGTAGTGTTTTTCTAAACAATTCAACATTCCCACAACATGATTTACACCTTTCCTGTTATAATATGCTTATGACGGACTTGCTTATATTGTATATGTAGCAATAGGCTTTGGTGCGACCGCAAGTGCCTACCACCAGTGTGTCCTGCTGGCACTTCAACACAAAGATGTGTTTTAGGCAAATCTATTTAAGCGTTTATTTAATTTGTTTTGGCTACAGCTACAAAAGCACCAAGCACAGAAGCTTGCAGCCCTCCCATTACCTCATGCATCCTATTACTAGCAATAACATCAGCCTACTGCATTTAGACACGTGCTGGGGTTTTACGGATCTTTTCTTCCGCGTATTGTCGCCTCATGTCACCGGAGATCGCGTTCACTGCGCGGGCAAAAAGTGGCGACCCACGTGCGAGCCACAGCATGCATCATGACAGAAGTCTTTGAAAGACACATTAGCGCAGCTCTAGGGAAGACGCGGACTACACGGAGAGACGATCCGCGTCTCAGCTGGCACAACGATCCCCCAAAGCGTCGCCGTCCGCGATGTGATGCACATTCAAATCCTCGCTGAGACAAGTGTCTTACCTTTAGCGCCGTGGAGCTCCATGAGTAACAAATGTAATAGCACGAGCTTTCCGACTTCTGTCCACATCTTTAGATCCTGGCGGGGTCTACGGTTGTGTTCATGCAAAGTGAAAAGCCGCTGAAGGATCCCCAACCTCTCACTCTCGCTCTGTGTGTTCCTCTCTCTGCCTCTGCTCCTAAGCGTGTGAATGTGTGCGATCAGAGGCAGGCTCTCCGCTTCCTCTCCCCCTGCTGCCTCGGCTGCAATTTGAATCAGTGACGCGTATGGGCGGGATATCTGAGGATGATGCCATGCAGGTTAATGTAGTAGCTAGAGAAACTACATCTAACTGGGTTCTTAACCTTTGTTAACCAGGGAAGTCATGTTTGCAGACGGTGCGGAAGTCACCGCGTAACGTTAAACAGAGGACGCTTCTCAAACTTGTTCTTTATAAAGACTGTCAAGGGCCTGCAGATCACTGTTGAAAACAATAGAACAAAATAAGTGTTGTTATAACACATATTTCAACCTTTTGGGGACATTCTTCACTCTAAGAGTTGAACAAGAACATTAATGCCACTCTTTTTCCAGTTAGCTTATGTTAGCTATTTGAAGCTATAGCCAAAAGGAAGTAGCTTAAAGATTGTAAATGAGAGGAAACAGCTAGCCTGGCTTTGTCTAAAGTTCAAAAATCCATCCGAAGCTCACAAATTATCCATACAGCTCATGTAATATTCACACCATACATCTTGCTTGTTTAATACCTACAAAAGCGTAACAATTGCAACTTAGATAGATGGAGAGGAAATCAACAATCTTGCAGAGTGTTTCTCTGAGAATGTACTTCTGCACAACATCAGTAAAACCTAGGAGCAGTTTGTTGATTTTAGAAAGACGCACATCGGTGTCTACATCGATGGAGCTGAGGGGGAGCAAGTTAGTAGCTTTAAGTTCCAGCATCACAGACAACCTGACATGGTCCTCACACATCTCCATCCTGGTGAAGAAAGCTCATAAACACCTGTATTTCTTAAGGAAACTTAAGAAGGCACAATTCTGCACCAAGTTGTTACATTTTACAGAGGAGCAATATGAAGCATCCTTACTGAAAACATTACAAACTGCATGTCCACGGCTCAGGACAGGAGGGCTCCACAGCGGGTGATTAAAACCACCCAGAACATCATTGGTATACCCATTTACTGAGCATCAGTGATATTGTTAAAAGAGCCTGCGAAGAGCTGAAATTATATTAAAAGACAAAAAACCCAGCCCAGACACATCCTGTTCACCCTGCTGCCGTCGGGAAAGAGATACAGAAGTATCAGAAGTACCACCAGAATTCAAATCAGCTTCTTTCCTCTGACTGTGAGCCTCCTTAATTCATCCTCTAGTCTCCACATATGATATAGTTTTTTTCTGTGTTTTTTTGTGTAGCAACATTATTGTGCAATGAAAAATAAAATATCCTTGTAACTTGTAACCTGGTAACCTCAAGGTGACAAAACTCCAGAAAATAATTGCACCTGGCCAATAAATAGTCCTGTACATAACCCCCTAACCACAGGTTGTAATTTTTACACCTTGGTTTACTTTGACTAAACAAACTAGACTGGCTGTTTCCCCAAAATACCAGCCTTTCTGCTAAAAGAAGCTAAGTTAATGTCTCCTAGCTGGAGCTTCATCTAGACAGATATGAGAGTGGTGTATCAATCCCCTCATAACTTACAGCAAGAGAGTCTGGAAATGAGGGGAAACAGCTAGCTTGGCTGTTTCCAACAACTAGTTGTGTGTATATATATATATATATATATATATATATATATATATATATATATATATATATATATATATATATATATTGTGTAGTAATGTCTATCTGAGCAGAGAATGAAGCCTCTCTGCACGTGTGTGTTGTGGTCCGAGCTTCTCTGTGCTTGACATAGTCTGGCCGACCAAGGGTGCTGGTGGTCACTCAGGCTAGCTCACGGGGGTTAAAGCTGATAATGCCATCCCAACATCGTCATCGCAGAAGCGTAGCACCCACTGTCGGGTTCCCCCTCAGATAGACACTGTCAGCTCTGTCATTATTTTTGCTGTTCTTTGCACTGTTGGTGCCGTTAGCACTGTTAGCTACGAGCCGCCATGTTGAGAGCCGTTAAGAGGCAATAGAAATGCTCCCAACGTTATTATTCTGTATTTAGCACCTTTAATGGACTAATAAGAGAGTGGTATCAATCTTCTCATCTGTCTCTTGACAAGAAATTGAATTAGTGTATTTTCCAAAATGTGAAGTCTTTGACTGTTTTTCAATGTATCCTATTTTACATTTTTGCTGGAGAACCCATTTAGTAGCAGCAATGGGACTGCAGCACAATGGAATTTCTTACATGAGACCATACATAGAAAATATGTTACATGCTTAATCAGATGGTAAAGTTTCAGTTTCAATGGGGTTTTTTCTCTTTATCTGCTTGTCTTGGTGTTCCACCTGTATTCGGTCAATGTTTTTCTTGCTGTCTCATTCTTAGTCTAGTCATGTCATATGTTCCACAAATTAAATTTAATTATCAACAACATTATAAGTTTAAATCCATAATTCAATCATATGTGTAAACTTTACACTAACACTGATGCTGTCAAGCTCCAGCAGCTTTTATGTCTGTTACTATGGGAACCAACATGAAGTATCAGAGAAACAGGGGCACCATTGTCCATGTAATGTTGTATCTACTTTTGTTTCTCACTAGCTTCAAGCTGGAGCTGTTTCTTTTTTACTTTCGAAGGCATATAATAAGGGTTTCTTTCAGTTCACGTCTTCTAAAGGAAGCTTATTAAACAGCTGAGTGACTGTAATGGCATTTCTTTAGTTGAAAAAACCTATAAGCACTACATTTGTCATACGTCCTCAGCAATATTCGGCTTGCTGATTTTCAGTTGGCTAGAATTATCATAATCACTGAGGCAGCCAATGACCATTATTTAGTGAAACAGAGTTGGGTGCATGTAGAGTCATATCTGCAATGATACCTAAAGGCGGTGAAGTAACCAAACATATTCAGAGTATGGAGAGAATTTTCAACTCAATGAAAAGTGTGTGCAATGAAAGGGAACAGGCAGGTCTGTACTGCTGTATGCAGGAAGAGTTCAGATTTGATTTGCTGCAGTTCAACATGGCTCATGTGCATGAAATGACTTTAACACATGAATCAACACATGAATAATGAATAAACTACTGTATAAATAGGGAGGAAAAACACAATTCTTGCCTCTTATACATTATTCAATAAAATGAGTGTGAATGAAACATTAAAAGGCTGGCACAGGTGCAGAAAATGGTCATAATGAGTCTTTGCATCATCTTCACGATGACCGCTACCTGAGTGTAGTTGCAAAGTTTGTCCTCAAGGGAAAAAACCCCTCCATAAAAGGAAAGCCCTGTTATTTTTGCAGACTATATCCCAGTTCACTCAAAATTTGTGGTATAATTTTTTTATATAAAAGCTGAGTCTTTTTGGGATCAAATGTTGGCACATGAAATCTACTTTGTGAATGCATTATGGTGAGTAACTGCTGACATTATCACTTCTATTCAGACTATCATATGGTCTGTGACATGACCTAGAACAAATAAAATATACACAGCTGGTGTTACATCCTCCTGGTTTTATAGTATATCTTTGAGTTGTTCACAATATGTTTCATGTATGCACAACTATACATGTATGTCATCTTTTATCCATCAAGCCCGGAGGATTACATGTGTGTTGTACCTACAGTGCAGTGCAGCCCTGCAGTAAGGATGAGCTCAGAGATGGGCATGAATTAGAGCAGAAGAGCAAGAGCAAGTTTTCTGTCCAGACTCTAGACAGCTGCCAGCAGCTACGTGCTGAAATATTGCTGGAAAAATATATGTCACTGGATAAAAAGGCCACATGCATAAAATTACTGGCTTCCTGAATTTACACGATTACATATTATTTTTTTATTACTGCAAGCAAGTAGCAGAAAATATACATGGATTGCAAAAGGTGCAACACACTGTGGGCTAGGTTTTGAGAACCACATTTACGTACTGTGAGAGTTGATCAGCTGTTTAGATGGAGAAGTGCCTCAATTTACATTGCAAATTAAGTATGATTAACATATAGCGTATCATTACCAGAGAGTAGCAAAGAGTGTCTAGTGCATAGAGAATCCATTACTGCATAGAAAATGCATGCGTATAAATAGCATTAGCACACACGGTATGTTGAGTAACAATCTCAGAAAATATCAATAGCTGATTCAGCAGTTTAAAGCAACACTTGATACTTCTATATGAACAATGTCTCAAATGACTGTAGTGTGAAAGGTGTCACTCGTAGTTATGAACCCACCGAGCATTATGACTTTATTTTGCAGTTCTCCTTAGCTTTAATGGCCCGCCAGTTTACTGTTTTTGGTTCACTTTCGCCATTCTCATCAGCATCCATTTCAGACACGGCAGACTACTTCCCCAATACCAACATAGTGGAGAATTTAGCAGCCAAGGAGCCAGATATTTCCCTCAGGAGTTGGTGAAGTCCAAAACAGAGCGAAGAGGACTGAACATTTGACTTTCATCAGGTGGTGATGAGTTTAGCAGCAGTGACAGAACTGGAGCAATTCTGACAAAAATGTAATTCACCTCTTCTTTACTGCTGCTTAGTGATGAGGCCAGAGCAGCATGTTCGCAAAATGTTTAGCATTTAGAAAAAACTATCATAAAATTAAATAAATAATTATACCAAGGGACTTCAGATTCTTTACCGAGCTCCACTTTACGGTACCAACACTATGTTGCAGATAGTGACTGACGCTGAATGAAGGTTATTGCTCAGTGTCTGCTGGATGTTTTAAGGGAACAGTATACTAACATGTTTGCCATATCAATTTTAAAAGGAGATCATATGTCTGTCTTGTGTTTACAGGGTATTGTGCTATAACCAAAGCAGCCAAAAAAACAAAGTCAAAGTAAAACTTAATCAGTTCACAACAAAGGGGTTCTGATTCACTCCTGTCACTAACTTATTCTATAGCAATAGCAGCTGAAACTCATGGATATAATGTTTCGTAACTACCAAAGTGATAGAAAAGACATGAATTTTGACCTCACAGAAACAATGTTGACATATTGAAACTGATGGCTATAACATAAAGCTATAATATCATTCAATAGTCTCAGGGACCTGAGAGTTTCTAAAAGAAAACTTACAGTGGTGAAAAATACTTGAAAACCTATCTCATTACATGAAAACATTCTCTCCCATTGTAGGCTAGTTGTAGTACTACAGCATTACTATGTGGATATGTATTCTTTTCTCAACTCCCAGAAGTGGAGAAAACTATGACTACAACAGATTTTGCTGAATTAATCAGTTAGGAATAATGGCCTCAGCAGTTCCAAGAAACACAGAGAAAATACAACAGGGAGGAGGTGTGTTGCGGTGAGGCGGAGCAGCAGGGCAGTCACATTGCAGTACCACACTGTCATCGTGTTTCTACACTCACATTCAACTGTTTCAGATTTTTACCCCTGGAGGTCAATGCTGAAATTGTGTTCATCTTTCATCCCTGCACACACAGCTGGAGCTAACTCTTGCATTCATCTTTGCCGCAGGACAGTGAGTGAGTCTGACTGGGACCTTCAGACCTTTAAGATGATTACTTTCCTCTTCTGTCTCTTTATCTCTCGCTCTGCCTCTCTCTTTGTCTCTGCCCATGACTGGGATTGTTTTGCCTTCCACTTTTAATCTCTCTCTCTCTGTCTCTTTCTCTTCTTTTTCTTCACTCCCCCCCGCCCTCTCTATCTTCCCTCCTCTGTCTTTCTTTCTCTTTACCTCTCTGACTCTTCTACCCCCTTTCTCTAGCCCGAGACAGATAGTGCTGTCGAAAGAAGGCAACAGAGCCGGTGGTCAGCAAATCTTTCCCGCTGAGCATCGCCATGTGTGTGTGAATGTGTGTGTGGCACAGTGCTGGATACAGGACAGGAGAGTCATCCGCTTTTCTGTCACAGCTTGTGACCCAAAAACCATGAGTGAGGTCTGGTCGATAGCTGGCCAGGTGCCTGCTACAGGGGGAGAGGCGATGGATGAGATTTGGACGTCGCTGCATCATCAGACAGTATGGCATCAGAGGCAGGGCAGGGTTGGGAGGCTTACAGTCAAATGTTCTACAGACGATGCATTACTGATTACATTTCAATTCTAATGCAAATCCTTTGACTTTGTTCATTAAGTAGGAATACATTAAGTTTTGGATTGCTTTCAATTTAATAAAACTAAAATCTTCCTCCAATGAGCTCTATTTTGAATATTGCTATCAAATCATTAGTTTAATATTAATACATTAAGAAATATATATGATCACAGTCTCACAATAAAAAAAATGACATTCATGTGTGCAGTATTTCAGAGTGGGTTACAGTTACTTTCTTTTAATCAGATTACTGTGAATAAGTTTAACTTAATAACTTCTGTGCCATCACCAATGTCTTCAAAAGATATCAGTTGTCTTTAATCCTACTAACTGACTTAGTAATAAACTTTAGGGATAGGGTAACATCTGACTCTTGAGGTTGTGATTGATTAGTTCTTAACATCAGCTGATGGATTTAGCCCCTTCCTAAAAAAAGCAGTGTGACTGTGCATGTGCTGGTATAAAACTTTCACATGATTCCACGGGTCTTCACCCTTTGTTTGGTTTTGAATCGGAACGTTGTCATCTCCCAACATGTGATCTAGATCTCCTTCACACCGGATTTGGACGGCAAGGCAGTGAAAAAGTGTGGGTCAAGCTGACAGGATGAGTACATCTGCTCAGTGAGAGCAGCCAGGCCACAGCTGGAGCTGTCAGAACTACTGTTTCAATCAAATGCAGAGTGGTCAGCAGCTGTATCCAGTGACTGAGGAGAGAAAAGTGACATAACTATAAGTGCATTGCATGATACAACAAACAAAGTGAGAGTGTTGCCATATTTCAAAATGGCTGCCACAGAATCTGGAAGAACTTAAGAATTTAAGAAATTAACAAATGTGCCATGTCCTCTTTTGATTTCTGTCTTTATTTGTTTTAACAAATAAAGCCGTGTTTTTCATTTGTATTCTTCTGGATGTAGCGACGTTTATTTGGCAGGCAAATTCGGTCTGGGTCCAACACAACAGTGCCATTTCTTGCCAAACAGCCTGTAATGGCTCGTACAGTACATGAGCGGGGTTGAATGAACCTCGCTGCCTTATTTTTTCCTGGCAGAGTCCTCGGTTTTTTTGTGAAATTGCCAGAATATTCTTTGTGAGATTGGTATCTGGCAAGTAAGTAATCATCATGTTTCAAACTGTATTTTTCAATGTATTGTCTTCCAATATCCCTCACGGTTTTTGCTATGCTGAATTTCATCTATATATGTCCTTTCTCGTGCTTCACCTGTATGCTGATAACATTTGTGGACCATCTCCCATTGGAGAACGGTGTCTGGCTTAAGGGATATGATCACACTGGAACTCATATCTTACCACATAACCCCCCGATACATAATTCAAAGGCAGCTTTTTTTTCTCATGCTCTAGTAATCTGGTTAAATAATTTGGGATTACATTGCCTCAACTGCACACCAGTAAGGGGATCAGTGCTCTGCCCATGAAATGCCCTCTGTTGTGTGGTACAAAGGGCACCTCAGTCGCCCATGTATTTGCAGTCTGGATAATCTCCCATTGGCTTTAGAACCAAACGCAGGCGTGGTTTCATATCTGGGAGGCTTTGTTAACAGCTAATAGGTCTGTTTACTCCACCCCCCCAGGCTGAGCCGTGACTTTGACGCAGATAATTTAATCTGGAGCAATCACGCTGCGATGCAAACATAGCATGGTTGTTAAAGGGAAAGCTTATAAATTATTTGGCTTTTAATTTGAAGCAATAAAAAGTATGCCAAAAAGAATGGAGTGAACAGAAATGTTCACATTTATGAGACCTATTTCTATGATACATTGAATAACCCTCATGAATGTTACAATTGTTGTTAGTATGACAGAGAATACGCTTATTCTCCTCTATCTTTGGAGCATTGGAGCCAATTTCACACTCAAGCTCTTGGCTGTTTGAATTAAATACGGACTGCTTCCCTTTTCCCTATTGTCCATCTGCCAGATGCCACTGTGTGACTAGTTTAGCTCTCTCTCCCTATTGCCATCAGTATTCCTCCAACATAACCTGCTCCATCAGCTCCCAACCTACACATTAGGGTAAAGAGAGAGCGGCATTGCATATTCAGATTGGACTCTCTGGTGAATGGAGATAGAGGGAGGCAAAAAGGAGGAAAGCAACCAAGAGATAGAGGGAAGATAGATAGCAGAAGAGAGAAAAAGAGGACGACTGGAGAAAGTAGACAGGGGTGAAGGTGAAAGGAGACAAAGCAGCCGGAAAGGGCAGACCCAATCTGCCCTCTTCCCTCTGAGTCCTCAATCGCATGATCCCCTGGGAGACAAGAGAGAGGGATGGAGAGGTGGTATGGAGGGAGGTAAAACAAGAGGTCAGATCATTAGGCAGGCAGAGGTGAAAGGTCGCAGCAGGGGGTAGTCTGGAAGCAGTAAATCTGTGAGGACAGGAGAGGAGAGGAGAGGAGATGAGAGGAGGAGAGGAGATGAGAGGAGGAGAGAGGAGAGAAGAGGGGAGAGGAGAGGAGAGGAGAGGAGAGGAAACAGTGATGAGTCAAAAGTTCTCACAGCTTGAGCTGGCTTACCAGATATTGATTTGTACATCCCCGTGTCATGTCTAACACGACTTAAAAACTCTTAATCCTAGAGACATTTAGAGACATGGACATTAGGGGAGACGTGTATTCAGAAGGAGAAATCCACAGCAGAATTCTCATGTTTTACGGAGGCACACAACCTACACTCATGCTCAGCAAATTCTTAGATCACACGTTTACCTTGTGAGTGACTTAATTTGTTTGCTTGTGACTTTGACGACTTTCTTTCTGTCTTCCTTTCTTTTTCTTCTGTCACTCAATGTAATGTCAACATTATTCAACAACAGTAATCATATGCCAATGCCAATATTCAAAACGCAACTCAACCAACTCACATCAGAATTATAGTACTCACAATACTTTTGTATAAGGCAACCCATGAGCCTTTATTTGCTTCCAAATATTTTAACTAACAATGACACCAGCAAATACAGCTATTATTGGCTTGTGGTCTCTAAAAGCACAACTGTGTGTATATAAATGAACCAGGTCTTATTTCTGATGCACTGAACCTTGCTCGGTCTGCTCTGCCAACTCTCTCTCACCTGCACTATTATTTCCCACAGGCCTCATCATTACAATATCAGTACAAAATGAAAATCTGCTCATCTAAATGCAAATCATAAATGGCGCTTCCAATTATTTTTCGTAAGATGCTGTGTCTAATTACAATGTACGCACACAAAACTTTGTTGCTTTCCAAACAGGTACATTGATGTGTAATTTCCTGTAAATTCAGTTTGTCCTTTTTCTACCCCAGGCTTTTCTCATAATATGGGAAACAGTTTCTATTGATTTTTCAGTTGTTCAAGGACGTGTTTTTAAAAATCCAAAATGTCAACAGATAACACCTATTTTTACTTTTCTGGAAGAACCTCAACAACACACAAAGTAACAACATTTGTGGATACATCACATTAAATGTAAAACAGTATTTCCTGTCTTTCATGTGGTTAAGATCAGTGACGTGCGGTGAGGATCGTGGCTGGTGAGGCACTGACACTGGCAGTTTGCACATTGACTACTGGTTGTTTTTCATATTTCATATCAGCATTCTTTACACACACATAGGTAAAGTACATATTTGATTCCACTGGGAGCGTGTGCGTTTCAGAAGCGGAGCACTCGCGGGCGCCACCCGCGAAAATCGTGAGATTCTGCGATAATCTGTGTAACAACCACGGATGTATAAAGAGAACAACAAACACATAAAAGGTTACTTTACCTGTCCGACGTTGAATTGCTGTTGATTTGGTTATATTTCCTTTTTTTTTTAAAGCTTGGATATATAATCTTACATTCTTGTGGTCAAAGCAAAATATAAGAAGAAGAGAAGTGTAGAAGAAGAGCAACGACAGAACAAGCATCAACCCGACCCGTGGACTCTCGCTCGCCCTCTTCTTTGAGGCAGAGTTTGCACTGTTTGCCTCCCCTCTGTGCTTTTTCACTGCGGTTTCTGTCAGATCAACAACACTAAATGTGTTCTACACATACGTGAAATACATTACCTATTCTATGGAAAGAAACTACATATAATAAAAGTGTCTACAAATATTACAGTGGTGACAAACAATGAGAAAGCAAAAGGCACACGCTCAACCCAGTTTGTGAGGGATTCACAATCTGAGGTGAGGAACAGCTCGTCGCTGCCTCACCTCACGTGTCTCCTCTGTTTGAACAGGACATGCGCTAATTCAGCGATTTTGATTATAAAAATGCTTGAAATGATTGGAATCATACAGAAATTACATTTATTGCACTGATCATCAGAGAAATATGAATAATTATTTGATTTTAGCATTATTTGTTTTTTACTTTTCATGATGCCTTCCCTGACCGCACGTCCCTGGTTAAGATAAAGGTCAGTGATTAACAACTTTCTGCTGGTTAATTAATGCACAATATCATATACAAAACTGAGATGTCACATGTTGACTCTTTCCTGCGTCTTTGCAATTTTGGTACAAGAGGACAGAAGAGGCGAACATGCAGCAGCGGTCAGAAGTCATGACACCATGAGTGCTCAAACTGTCTTTGCCTACTAAAACACCAGAGACATCCAATTAGTTGCTATTCAGCAGGGATTTAACTGGAGAGCATCAACAATGTTAATGAAGTGAGATGGAAAGTAGGCTATAGGGACGACCTGGCTTGTGTTCAGACAAGCATTTAAATGGAATTAAGAACAAGGGGATGAAGACGGAAAATTCAGATCAGGCCTAATCCCTCTGTCCAAGCAGTAAACAGCATCAGGAGGAGAGCAATAAACAAGTAGTAGTCTCTTTCCTCTATATAGCAAACTGAAAAAAGTGGTACCAGAAATGAATTCTTGCTGCCTTGCATGTAATGTTTTTCTGTCTCTCGCTGGAGCTGGAAGTTTCCTATATGAGCCCTGGACTCTTGAAACTCTTTAATTGCTTATAATAGTATGTGTGGATTTCTTACTTCTTGGTGCTCCTCTGCCCTCCTGAAGTGTCTTTAAACAAAACACTGAAACATAATTGTTTTTTTTCTGTACTTAGCCCTATCTCTGAACTACAATTGGATATTTGCATGTCTAGTGCTTCGAGGACTGATTACATGAATACATTTCCAGACC
Source organism: Cebidichthys violaceus (assembly GCF_023349555.1). Lineage (NCBI taxonomy): Eukaryota > Metazoa > Chordata > Actinopteri > Perciformes > Stichaeidae > Cebidichthys > Cebidichthys violaceus. The sequence goes on from NW_027176296.1 coordinate 8,964,537, forward strand.
TGATATTGTTGCCCTCAGTGTTTGGGCTGAATTATAATAGAGCATTTTGAATCATTTCCGAGATGGTCGAGCAGAGACGAATGAGCGAGAAAAAGGATGATAAATGTAGCGCTGGACTGAGAGAGGAAATCATAGACGTTCTCTGCTCAATCACACACCAGAGTGTAAGAGAGAGAGAGAGCTGCTAACTCAGCTGACCATATACCAGGGTTTGGCAAGTGCGTGTGCATACACATGCATCCTTATTTGTGTGTGTGTGTGTGTGTGTGTGTGTGTGTGTGTGTGTGTGTGTGTGTGTGTGTGTGTGTGTGAGCGTGCGTTTGTTTTGTTCCAAGGAAGGAATGAGTCAGACATGGAGGTAGATTGATGGAGGTTGTGTGGAACTGTGAATATGTACAAGCCAAGTGATGTGGAGAGTGAGCTTCATTTGTGAGAAGAGGAAAGGTAAGAGGAGAGCGCAGTGAAGCGCTGGCAACACACTGTGGTTGGTTTTCTCCGCAGTTTTTTTTTTGCTATACTCTTGTAGTGATATGGCTCACAAACAACCTCCCTGGGGGATTAAGTGGAAGGACTTAGACAGCGAGAATGGGGCTCTGGTCTGTTCTTCTGCTGAGTCCCTCCTGTGGTCTATGATAGGGGTCAGCTTAGACCACCGCGTGCTGGCACCATGGTGCCTAAGCCCAACAAGAGGCGATTAAAATAGGTCAAGTGAAGCTTTGGCAAGATGGCCTTTGTCAACCCTTAAACCCAGTCTGAATACCTTAAAGAAAGGGGATTGGTGGGAAAAGAACACAACATCCACTTGTTTGCTACAGCCAAAAAGGGTTTCTCTTGATTGTTTTGGACATTGTATGCACATATTTGAGGATACCAGAACTGCACAGATGAAAATCTTACACAGCGGAAAACAAGACAGATGTTCCATTTATCAACATCGTCACATATATATTTTCTTTAAGCAGCAGAAGTGTCTGTTTTGTAATGCAAATAGAAGCAATCACACATGTTGGCTTGTCTTTGCATTAACAGAAGAGAAAATAGGAGAGAATTGTGGTTGGCGGATTTCAGTTAGGGAACCTTTGCTCCATGATACCACAATAAACATCTGCCTCTAAACAAAACGGTTTACCTCAAGCTCCCTTTTAACAGCACAAATACAAAATGCTCCCGATAAGTAAAAGCATATGCCCTGGTTTCTTAAACTAATGGTCTGGAGCCACAAAAATGGGTCGTATGTGTATTCCTCTTGGGTCTTCACATGACAGCAAAGCTATTTGTTTCATTAGATTGGTTCCCAGGCTGACTGACTAAATTCCTTTTGGTTTGAAAAAAAAAAATCTTGACCATATGGTGTTTGCACAGTGCAGAAAATCCCAAAACACACAATGTATGGTAAGGTGTAGGGTAAGCTGCTGCCGTACCTGCTTGTGTTTCCCATTATAAGCAGGTCTTGTAATATTAATTGCATTTACAGAGACAATATGAAGCTTGTTCCCTGTAGCAGCACTTCATTTTTAACATCAATCATAAAAGCAGGCAAGACGCATACATATTTCAACCCAATCTAATAGAAATATAGTAATGAGCAGGAAAAAGCTGAGTTGAAAAAACACAGACAGAATCCAAAAATGATTTGGCTCAGAGTCTTTTTGAAACAGAGCAGAGACAAACAATGTTTCAATTTAACCTTGTGATCCTAGGCTGTAGGATGCTAGATGCTTAGCCAGTTCATCTCAGGATCTTGACATGGTTGGAATTGGTAGTTCCCTTCTATGTGAGAGGCTTTGCCCTCCTCACCTCCATTATCCTCTTAACTTCTCACCAAGTGCTGGAACAGGTACTACCAACCAGAGTGCCTGAAGGGCACTGAGCCTTAAGTGTTCCTTATACCTAGTTCACACTACAAGACTTTAGCCCTGATTTGTTTCCCACCCACGTACAGTTTTTGGAGCTCCCCAACAAAAGCCACAGATCAGAGGCAAATCGCCGTTGGCTCACCACTCACAAATCTGAGCACTATGGGTGAACTGTTCGAAGAAGTGAGCCAAGGCATAGTCCAGATAGCTAGCATGCTAAATATCTGGACCTATAGGGGAGTGAATGAAAGCTCAAGACACGGGTTGAGGGAAGACCTGGCGGAGGTGTCACCTGTAACAATAGGAAAGTATGTCTAAATGTGTTGCATTTGCAACAAGGACCAAAGTTGTTATTTCACCTAGAGTAAACAGGCTATGAATAGTAAAGGTGTGTGAAAACTGGCTAATTTTTTAACATGTGTACCCAACGAAAACATCAACAAGCATGGCTATACGGGGAAAGTTCCCAAGGATTGCTTGAACTGTAATTTACAGACAGAATAAGTAGGATTTTTTGGTTGCTGTTTGTAAACACAACATTTAAAGTAGGCCTCTCCTCCATGGGTCAACGACACCTGACCGCTGTTAGCGTTAGGGTGCTCCCCATTGGGTGGTTCGCCTTACTATATTTGTGCCATTTTCAAAACTTCCTCTTTAATGTGTCTACAATGTATCACCTTTAGAGGTTAACACCCAAAAATGTCTTACCACAGCGAAATAAGAAAATACAGGCAGAGGGCAGGGTCTCTGCAGATATAGACACACGGCATTACAAGTAATGATTGAGAGGGATTCTTTTTGAATGAGCCTATGCATTGTTATTAAGAAAATCCTACTCTTTCTACCTTTAAGAAACATTTATACTATTTCATTAAAATTCCACCTGAGAAAGCTACACTATTCCTCCAGCCTAAACATATTTGGTCAAGTCCAAATGTGTATTGTGTGTTCTGTTACTCTGTTGTGATTATGCAGTCCCTTTATTGTAAAACATTTCCAGGAAATCAATATTTTTGTGACATCTATTCGGGCAATCAAATGCTCAGCTTTGCACTTGCATGTGGGTTACGTTACAATGTGCACAAGTACCAAAAACCATGAGTGCCACATGCAGCGGTTCAGGAACATAAACTGCCATTGGCTGCCTTTATGACCTCAGGGTCATTCTTCCACTCATCCATCCATCATTCAGTCCTTCATCTAATCAGTCGATGAATCAATAATCCAATACGGCAAAGTTCTGTGAGTGGAGCAGAATTTGCATCTGAAAACAGCAAAAAGAGAAACATTTGACGGGAAAACATTAGCATTTGGAACATGATCAAGTATTATTAATATCCATCATAATCCAAAGAGGAAAAGAAGTTTACCAAAATGTTTACAAGTCTCCTCGTTTATGCAGTTTGAGTTCTTTGGAGAAAACGCAGAAACTGAAGCTGGAGCTGGAGTTTGTATTTCCATCAAATTTGCCTCTATGCATATTGACTGATGGACTGCAGCACTGGGCTGTGTTTGATTTTGTCATCATAATGGACCAGCTCAGTGAGCATCCAGGAAGTGTTTACTGAGATTAATAGAAAGACTGTGACAATTTTAGGGCCTCCGTAGAATTGCAGATGACAGACAGATTCAGTGCTGGCCACATTTACTGGCACATGTAAGTCAGTCTATTCCTGTTCCTCTCCCTCTGAGGTGAGGATCTTAGAGAGCTCATTTATCTCAAACAAGAGCGTCTGTCACTGCAAAATTCAAGTGGAAAAGAATTAATTTGAATTGGAAGCACTTGCATAAACTGCAGCAACTGTTATCTGGTACCATATTTTCCAGCTAGTCTGGGATATTGCAATTAATTGCTTTGTCTAAATAGTTTTATATCACTTTATTTGCATTGTGGGATCCTTCCATAGAACTCTACACACAATACTCAGCACAAAAACTGAATGACAGATCGAGCATGATCTTGGTACGAGCATGAATGGAGGATATAATGGGTATACAGAACACGATGAGATCTCTGACAAGGATGACGTTGCTTTATTGTTATATAATGTTGTGTAGAACCTGGAATGTGGGTGTCTTTGTCTCCCCTCTCTCTCTCTCTCTCTCTCTCTCTCTCTCTCTCTCTCTCTCTCTCTCTCTCTCTCCGTATCGCTCACTCTCTGTAATGACTATGATTACAAACCTGCCAGATAACTGTAACAGCATCATCACGCTTATCTCCTGTTGAAAGTCTCCCAAACAGACCGACAGGAATCGTACGCTATGGGGTATTTAAACGTACACATGCGCACACGCGCACACACACGCGCACGCACACACACACACACACACACACACACACACACACACACACACACACACACACTCTCTCCCTTTCTCTCTCACACACACATACACACACACCGAACATGTCTAACACATCACACTGCTCCATGTCCTCCTCCAGCTCCTTTTATAAACCTCCTGTTCATGCAGAAGAGGAGCTGCTTCCAAATGATGTCACTCACAGTTTCAGCCAGCTCGGCCCATGTCGCTGCTAAATCCCACTTGACAGAAGCTTTGTATTTTAGTTTGGAGCTCCCAAGTAAATGGGCAGCACTGTGTGTCTGTGTCTGTGTGTGAGAGAGAGAGAGAGAGAGAGAGAGAGAGAGAGAGAGAGAGAGAGGGAGAGGAGGGGGGGTTAATGGGTGCACAAAGATAGTTTCTCAAAACATTTTTTAAATAATAAGCCGCAGCCAACATAACCGCTATCTAAATTCATGTCAAAGAGCTTATATTACAGCTCTTGGCACCATGGATGTATAGTTCTTCTCTCATCAAATCATTTTCAACAAGATTGTTGATTGCTCCTCTCACAGACATCGCACAACAGCATCACTATCATTTCCTCAACTGTCCAAACAGATTAAGTCATGCTCAATGAGGGTTTATTACAGTCCAAATTTAGGATTATACCTGACTGAAGAACAAAACGCCTTCTGACAGGAACACAATCCTATACAGAGACTGAGAACATACTTTTTTTGTTAAAATGAAGATTTTTGAACCAGCAAAATGATTTCTTGCAAAAAGCATGCACAAAGATCTGGCTGCATGAATCCACAGACCGTTTACTAGTAAAGACATCAGTGCCACTAGATGCTCAAGACAGACCATGACATTCAGCTCCATATTTGGTTTATGCAGCCAGCAGCCGTATTAAAAGAGATTCAGTACAGAAAAAAATCTATAAATAGCAACATCACCTGAAAGTCTCAACGCTCGGTCTACGGCACTGATGCCAGATGTGCCTGCATGTGTATCTCTACTGAGCATCATGCAAAACATTGAAATAGGGCAATGTTTCCGCTAGTTCAAACAACTGTATTCACTCTAGCAATGTATGTGTGCATGCTAGATGATTAGAGAGGTAAAGGAGAGGATGTAATGTGAGAAATATACTGTAAAGAGGGCAGCTTGCACTGGCAGCTTGGTTCAGTAAACAATTCTTTCATGTAACGAGGAAAAATCAGTATACGGTCACACAAAAATGCAATAATTTGCAATGACCTGGTCGATAGAGCATGTGTCTAACTGCCAGCTCTGGACTCCTGATAATGTCCTTCATTATTATCATGATCATCATCATTACCTTTTGATTAGTGTAATGTCACCCACAATCTGATATGAAGGTTCCCAAAGAGTAATAAAATCATGCCACAACACTTTTAGAGAGAAAGTTTCAGCTATTCTTGATCTCTATGAACATATACACTGGGTGGCCAGAAAAAAAAGAATGATATATTGGTGTTTTGTTTTTGCGTATGATGTAATGCAATGAAATAGTCCTGCAATAAATGCTACCTTACTAAAAATGCGCAAAGACTGCTTTAAAAGTTTTGTGTTGACTCAATTCTGTGGTGGATTTTGAGGTTGTGCTTTGAAGATTTTTATAATATTTTGCCCAATTTATTGTGGAGGAAAATAAAACTCTACAATATTAGCGGATAGGAAGAGAGGTCAATTCCTCTGGAAAACTAAACACATTAAGACCAAAAACTACAGCATCAAATCAAATATAAATAGCATACAGTGCAGATAGCTAGCACAATGTTAAGCATACAGCCATGCAGAGCACTGTGAACGGAATGTATTTGGTAACCACTAACGTGTAAACTGCTTAATCGAAAGTAGACATCAGGCTATTAAGTACGGGTACAAATCTGCATTTTCAACCAAGCTTGTGTATTTCTTACTGCTGAGCAAAAAAAAAAGCAATTTGGGTTGATTAGTGATTTTATGGTGATTAACTTTTTATGGGAAATGTGTGGAAGAAAGAGATGTTTATGAGGGGAGCAACATGGCACCTGTATATCTCCCTCCATCAGTAGCTTTAAACCTCTTCCTGCTTTATTTATCTATACCTATTTGCACCCTGTAATGAGACCTCAAAGAGAAACATGAAAACAAGAATCAGGTGAGGTGATCTCACTGAAAATATTATCAAGGGATTTCCACCGTCCTCTGCTCCACGTGGCTTATAAAGCGACATTTAATCTTTCTCTCTCATACTTTGTTTTGGCCTCAACTTGCCTGAACGAGCCAAATAAGCTGCTTTAACAGATACATGGCCCAGATATACTGTAGCTCCAGCCACATATTACTGCATGTCCTGCTTTGGTATTTTCATTATGGTGCTTTTTTTTCAGTATGTTGTGAACATTAGCTGCTTTATTGAATGAATTGCAGGATACTTACAGCTTTAAAATGTCCAGGTTGAAGTGCCACATACATTAGGTTCTGTGTCTAAAATTGGAGCCATTTTTATTAGATACAAACAGTATCACCTTTTAGGAGCTGCAGATTTCTGCTCATGCTCTCATTAGTGCTGCACATTGGCCCCACATCTTGACAGTACCTCACTAATTTTAATCTAACAACAAGTGAGGTGTACAGTTGCTTAGGTATTACTAAAAAAGTGGCACACTGGATGAGAAGTGATGTCAGCCCCTAATGGTGCAAATAGATGGGGATGAGGAGAATAAAGGAAGGAGGGAGGGGACAATGACACAGGCTACATCCCAAGTCTCTTAATTGTAATTTCCTCGCTTGAACCGTAAGTTATTCTGCGGCGCCATATTGACGTCCGTCCCAAAGCTCTTATTTAGCTCGGAGGAGTGAGGATTGAGGAGAGAGGAGGGATCTCTGAGGAGGCATGAGCGAGGACCCATGAGAACAGCCTCCCAGAAAGTGTTTTAACGGCAGGCCCGCCCCCTCTTTGTTCATCAGTTATGTGATTGGACGCTGCAGCCGATCTGACTGATAAGATTTTTTTCAACATGTAAACAGTGAAGACAGATCGCAGATTAAACTCAAGCTTTATATTTGATATGTTTTCTGATTCACCATCTGGTTTAAATATATGTTCATTGTAGACTGAACAACAAAAGGACCACAAACAACTTTCTTCATCTGTTAGAAAGATTTGTCTTTTCATGATCTGATATTTCCTTCAATAACTTTTATAATGTATACAATTAAAGTCAGAGAGAGCTGGAGAGAGGAAATACTTTTTACATCATTTATCATCATTTCATTCAGTCACGTGAGGCTGATCATTCCTGAGTGTCGGGTTTGATGAGTTATATAATTTAAGAGAAACCATAATCATATTCTGGGTTATATAAAAATCACGTCACAGTCACAATTTTAAAACGTACAGACACAAATAATTCAGAAATAACTGACACAAACTATCAAAAGTCTCTCCAGCTGTTAAAGCCGACTGACAGCTGTGATCAGCTGTGATCAGCTGTGATCAGCTGCCGTCTCATATCTCTTAAAACATATTTCCTTGTTTCCTCTCTCCTCGCATGGTTTCCTCCATGCATCCCTGGTGGGAGGGACTAAGACGCAAGGAAAGGACCCAAGTGAAGGAAACGGGGATGCAATTAGGAGACTTGGGATGTACCCATAGAGAGAGGGAACATGTTGAGGGTGGGGTGAAAGAAAGGGATGGTCCTCCACTTTGAGCAACCTGGGGGGGGGGGGGGGGGCTGCTCTCATCTCTTCCATACTGATAGGGATGAGCGATGGGATTTAGCTCTGAGCCTGGGCACTGATCCAGGCATCCACCCTCATGCTCTCTCCAGCCCCAATCCCTCTGCTACACCACCGGAACATCAGCCCCAGAATTGGAGCTTAATGATGTGACATCCGATTCAATATATTTTTTACTCATATTTGGTCTCAGTTTCTGTAAACATGGTGGCTCGCTATAACTTACACACTTTGTTCATATATATTAAAAGAGTAGAGATATAATATACCATGCACTTTTTCTTCTGTAGTTTTTTTTTAAGGAGAAAGTAATCTAAATCAACTAAACTGTTATTGCATGTTTGATGGAGATAAATGAAACGTCCTAGTTTAACTAATCACATACATAATTAAGTACGACTTTCTACAGGTGTGTGGCGGCTGCAAACTAGCCAAACAAGCAACTATGAAAGACACTTGTTTTGACTGACTTTGGGTACATGAGCGAGGACCCACGAGAACAGCCTTCCAGGAAGGGTTTTAACGGCGGACACGCCCCCTCTTTGTTCATGTGATTGGACGCTGCAGTCGATCAGACTGATACGATTTTTTTCAACATGAAACAGTGAAGACGGATCAGGTTAAACTCTAGTTTATATTTGATATGTTTTCTGATTCAGTATTTGGTTTAAATATCTGTTCATTGTAGACTGAACAACAAAAGAAGCACAAACGACTTTCTTCATCTGTTAGAAAGATTTGTCTTTTCATGATCTGATATTTCCCTCAATAGCTTGTATTATGAAAACAATTAAAGTCAGAGAGAGCTGGAGAGCTGGAGACTATATATATACATATATATACATATATATATATACATATGTATATATATATATACGTATATATATATATACGTATATATATAATATATATATATATATACATATGTATATATATATATACGTATATATATGTATATATATACATATATATATATATATATATATGTATATGAGCTGGAGAGACGAAACACGTTTTACATAATTCATCATAATTCATCATTTCATTCAGTCACGTGAGGCTGATCATTCCTGAGAGTCTGGTTTGATGAGTTGTATCATTCAAGAGAAACCATAATCATATTCTGGGTTATTTAATAATCACGTCACAGTCACAATTTCAAAACGTACAGATGCAAATAAGTCATAAATATGACAAACGCATTCTGCCGTAGAAATCGATCCTGTGCTTATAAACAGGACACAGTTTATTAAAGAGGTAACAGGGAAAACACCTCTACAGTGATGATTACTGTGTGTCTTTATTAGTTATTAGTTACTATTATCAAGTACAGTGATCATGTGTGCAGACACAAACTATCAAAAGTCTCTCCAGCTGTTAAAGCCGACTGAAAGCTGATCAGCTGTGATCCGCCGTCATCAGAAACAGACGTCACTTCATGTGACTTCATGGGACTAAGACGCAAGGAAAGGACCCAAGTGAAGGAAACAGGGATGCAATTAGGAGACTTGGGATGTACCCTTTGTATTGCTAGATTGAGTGCACGCTATCCAGTAATATTGAGTTGAGGTCAATGGAGGTGTTAACTTTCCTGTCAATGTGTTGCAGCCGACCATCCTGGCAAAAGACTGAGTAGCTGCATCATACCTCTCTAAGAGAGCAGCCTGGATAATTGGACTGTGCCATTCTGCAGCAGCAAGAGGGGTGTTGTCGGGAACCTTTGCATCTGCGCCACAGGGGAGGAGTGTCTTCACACCTGTGCAATTGACTATGGGCTGGGCAGCCTTGTATATATCCTGCAGTTAGGAGATGGTGGATTTAGTGTCCCTTGATCAGAAGAGCACTCACTATGTTGTTTAACCTATACATTCTGTTTAATTATGTTGAACTTAGATTTTAGTTTTCTTAGAATTTGTTAAATTTGTACAGTTCTTTTAATTTGTCACTTTTGCTTGATTTTGTCACCCATCCTAATTATTGCACATATTTTGGGTGAATAAAATTCCTATTTTTCCCCTTTACCTGCTCTATGCTCTATGCTTTATGCGTACCCTGGTAGTATTATTGACTTCTGAAATGTTGACAACTAAGATAAATAGCACCAAGGGTCCAGTTATACAGTAATACTGCTGAGGGGATTTAGGTTTGAAGGACATAATACACAAGTGTAGAGAGAAAAGAAATAACAGTGATTAATTGCCCACATTGCAGTTCTTCTGGTTTAGCTTATTGTTTTCTGTGTATTTTTTCTGCCTGACAAATTGACTAGAGGCTAATTTTGCTTTGCTGAGACAATCTGCCTTTGAATCTTGCATTTGTTGCCACTTGAGGAGTAGCTAAAAATTGAGAGCCATATTCATAACTTTGAAGTTAGATATCCATATTGGTTTAAAATGATCTTTTTGGCACAATATGGATGTTACATTGGATGAGGAAAGTGGGTCAGCAAAACTTTTATTTTCACTCCCATTTTCCATGAGTTGAAATTAAAGCTACATATTTTTAACAAAAGAAAAACAAAAAAGGCTTATTTAAAAAAACAAAACATTGCCAATAAGAATAGTGTTTTCTCTTTTTTTTTTTAGCAAAACCAATAAATATTATAGAAATTACGTTTTAGGAGGCAAGATTTGCTCTTGTGCAAGTAACTGAAAATCACAATTGCACGGCTGAAAATTACATTTCTATAAACGAGAAAATATAAATACCTAAAAGGATCAAATTTAAAAATCACAAAAGCAAATTTCAATCACAAGATCATTTTCCCATGACTGACTGCAACCAAACCTCAGTGTGTGGGATTCAGGCTTATATTGAAATGACAGTCAATGTATTGTAAAAATAGCAATGCGTTGGATGGCAGAGAATACTTGTTTATTTCATCAGAACAGATGAAACTATTTGCATTCACAGGAAAGAGGAAGCCATCAGCTATTCCTCCAACTCCTATTCCATCAAAAGCATCATCAAGAACAGAGGGTGAGGACAGAGAGCAGAGGGTGGTTGATGGTAAGAGATGGGTTGAAACAAAGAAAAAAGAGGTTGTAATATTTAGAGAGAGACAAGGAGTGAGAATAGAGAAAGAAAAGACCGGGGTTAAAAGTAAAAAGATGGCAGAGATGAGAGAGGAATAGATATGTGCAGACATTATTGTGACCAAAATTCTGTAAAACTCTCAATTATGCTTGAACAGCAGACAGAGAGAGTGTGTCAGGGTATGAGACTGACAAAGTGAGAATTTTGGAAGAAAAAGGGACGAGACAATACATTGGAGAGAGAGACAGATGGAGATGAGGACAGAGCGATAGCAGTGATAAGTTTGTATTCTACAAAACCCAAAGCATCAGCAGAGAAACAGGTTTTCAAGGAAACAATTACTCTGCAAGTAAACAGCTGCAGTCTAAAGGTTATCTTCTTATAATGATTGAATTCTTTCTTCTCCTTCTTCTTGCACACTAAAATTAAGAGAGAAGCGTGCAATTTGATGGTAAAATGAGGAGAGATGGAACAGAGAAATTTCCTCGAGGCAATTTCTCAAAGGCGATGAATGTTGATGATATCAAATCTCCATGTGAAAATGAGGCCTCAGAGGAAATGGTACCACAACCACTCCTAAATCACACAGGCCTCCATTCAAATGTCATTTTTTCAAGCATTTTGAAAAGACAGATTTTCTGTCTTGATGATTTCTTGACGTTTAACATAACACTTTAAATGACTTGGTTTACTTTCAGGGAAATTAAACAATGTTGCCCATTGGAAGTTGTTACTCACTGAATTCTTGTCTGACATACAACAATATCAATAATGGCTGAGATATATATATTTCTCACAAAGAAACTGCTGTATCTCATGTGAGTCAGTCCACTTAGGCAATTTTAACACTGCAAACTAATACCTGACAAGTATATCAAAGCTCCTCTTTTATCACAATCAATGCATTGCTACTAACCTATAAAAAGTGTTTCGAAAGCAGTCATGTTATCATATCAACAGTCCAAAACTCTTGGAACTGAACGGGTTAGTGTATTTAGCTGATTACAAAAATACGGTGCATTGTTGAAATTCATATTTTATTTGGTCATCATCAATACAATTTATTCAACAGGAAATCATCTTGGTTTGGGGCAGAGGAAGGCTACTAAAAACATGTGCTGCAAGACATGGGCAGACATGAAGTATGACTTACAGTATCTGTTCTTCTGTTGTGTGTTTTATTACCTGATCAGAGTGATCTTCAACAGACTTGAGGAGCAAAGCAGAAAGAGTTTAAATGTGAAGATGACAATGCAGAATAACTTGTGCAGCAAACACAAACGGTATAGCCTATATGTGCAAGTATTCACAAACATCAACAACAGTGCAAACATATCTTGGCACAACAACCATCTGTTCATGTCTTAGCCTGCACTGAAACGAGGAAAGGACGGATGAGGCACAGATTAAAAAAAAAATGACTCAAAAACTCTGTGGAGAATACAATTCACAAGATAAAAATAGCAAACATGTAAAAGTCTGTTGTTAGATAGAATTCACTTGCAGTGTTATTTTTCTTAAGCGGTTAAATGTACATTTTCATACATGAGCCAAAGCTGTTGACCATCTGATACGGGTCATGGTAATGTCATCATGTCAAGAAAGGAAAACTTTAACAAGCAGCTGGATTGGGAAAAACAAAAGATGTACAAATATAATGTCACATTTACAAAAAGGCTTGATCTTAAAATGAATTGTTTGACAGTTGGAGCTGTAGGCTACACTGTCTCACCTACTTGCCGAGGGTTAGAGAAGAAGATTGATACCAATTCCATGTCTGTAAACTATGTCTGTAAACTAAATATGAAATTACAGCCAGCAGCCTATTATCTTAGATTAGCTTGATCCCCCTGATTTCCCCCTGATTTACACATGAGTGGATTAAATAAAAAATGAGCCAGGATAGTCGTTTTGCCCTGCTTTCAGTCTTTATGCTAAGATAAAATGATGGCTGTGGCTGCTGATTAACACATACAAAATATAATGCGAGTGGAGAAAGGAAGGGGCTAGATTGACAGAGAGGAAAAAAGACAACAGAGTGTGACCTAGAGACGATTAACGGAGAGCGGATAACAAAGGTGGATCTAGGACAGAAATAAAAATGACACACCATGGGGAATTGAATAGGGAGCTTAGAGAAGAAAAGCCGTATGATACTGTAATTGGACAAGTTGCTGGTCAGAAAGAGGAACAGAGAGAATCATACTGACACAACGTCAAGCCAACGCAGGGACTTACTGACAGACGTGTGAAAGCACAGCACGTGTGCTCACACACTCTCACTCACACACACACACACACACACACACACACACACACACACACACACACACACACACACACACACACACACACACACACACACACACACACACACACACATGCCCCAAAGCACTGACAAAAATATTGCAAATGATCCAGAGGATGCAGGTCTGGGACACATGAGACTACTCTAAAGAGTGTTTACCCTAAATCCAAACTTCTAAATACCATGTGCCGGTCTGAGTCATGGAAGAAACTGCTGCACACCAGTTGCAGCTTTCATTTTGCACTGAAATTGTGCTGTCATCTGCTTATAATCACTATGATTTTAGAATTGAATACACACCAAGTGTGCTACGTCACACACACTCTTGGTTTCTCATTTGCTTTTTGGGAAAAAACCTTTCGCATTTAAATACTGTGCAAGTTCTGCGAGCCTTTGATGTGTTTCTTGACGAAATGAGTGTCCAATGTCAAAATTTATAGTGTGACCAAAATGTCCCAGAAGTCACAAAGTAATGAGCTTTACAGATTTATTGTGACTTCTGATATTTACGCACTGACTCCACCACCTTCAAATATAAACACATTGTATATTACACACACACACACACACACACACACACACACACACACACACACACACACACACACACACACACACACACACACACACACACAGCCTCATTAGCAGTACAGGCATGCTGCAAACCAGCTGCTTTGACTCTTCTATAAATAATCTACCGCTTCTCTGCTCACAATGCCCACAAACCTGAAAGAGTTCTCATTTGAGCTCAATCTCAAGGCACACTGAGGTATGATGCAATAGTATTGACCACCCCTCCGTAAAGTAGACTCGACACCTGAATATCAACATCACACAGCATGTTTCAGCCATTGTGTATTAAAAATTAATCATTCAAAAAATATGAATCTACATTTGTAAATTACCACTGAATCAATGAGTTGTTGATGAATCTCAAACATGTTGTCATCAACAAACCATTAGTTAAAGATCAAATGACAAACTGACCGTACTAATGTGTCAATATTGTGATAAAAACCATGTGTTATTATTGAATGTGTTACCCGAAACATCACAGGAAGATAATGTGAATAACGTTTTATAGCTCAGTTTGTCATTTAAATTGCAACATTGTTGTGTCTAACCTTTGACACTAATAAAAAAGAGAAAAGTCGCCAAAGACATTACTGCACATTTCTGTGCTATAGAAGAAGACATGTTGAATTAATATGACCAGACCTGCAGTCTGACTAGAGCTGTGATTCTAAACATGATGGATTGAACTATCTCTCAAGTGACATCAGTAAAATGTTGTCCCCAACACAGTAATTAATCTAATAAACATAAACACAGGTTCAACAACTGTAAAGGTAAAAACAGTTAGCCCAACATTAAATAACAGTTGATAATATGTTGCATTAGCCTCATAAAGCTAGCATAATGGCTAGCTTGATTATCAGTATACAAACAAATTGCAGAAAAATAAAATGAACAAATAAACAATCACAAAACAGCTATAATAGATAGAAATATCACACAAAAAGGAATGGTGCTTTCTTCGGTATTCACACCCATGACCAAATCACAGCTGTGCTGATATTCAGTACAACATCACAACCTTGAGTGTTATATTGCTTTTACACAACAGCTCTACAATTAGTTATTAGTAATAAGTGACAAAAGATTCTGATTTGTAGACAAATTGTTCTGCAATTGGTGTAATGGTAATTTTTTACATAGTATTTCTACTCAGTATATTGTATTCATGCATAAGTAATTTTGCTCTGAACTTTGTTGAACTTCACCGTGTCTCTGTTGTGCAGAAGAAGGATTCTCCCTTGCCTGTTCACATAGATAACTAACTGTTGTATGAGAATGTCCCATGCCAAGGCCTTTGGGCCGCTTGTTTTGGTTGCTGGCCGTTTGTTTTCACTTCTATATGTTCAAAGTGAATATCGAATATGATATGTTTTTATCAGTCTGAGACCAAAAGTCTGAGACTGAAATGTCTGTAACGTTGGCCATCGGCCCGCAACTTTGCTCATTCTGTATAAAGAAAGCTTGTTCACTTTTTTCGAGGTTCTTCCTCACTGAGACTGTACGCATTCTGTTGTGATGATTGAACCTTCTCTGCGCAGAGAATAAATACTTAAAAGACAACCTGGTTTTTGGTATTATGTATTTCAGCATTAGAAGACTCACGCAAAGCGGGTATAGGAATATTTTCCAGCACACTGGACTGGAACGACAAGATAGGCAAATATTTTCCTGCACACAAGAGTAACCACAGGCCAGCTACTTTGCATCATCTGTGTGTTTCCTGTACACACAGTGAAATACCAGTCTGTTGGTGGCATGTGTGATTCTGATGGATTAACAGCTTGATCAGACGGTACGTTGCTCCATCGTTTCCTGCCCTCAATGGATGCTCAGACCTGCAAGACAAACATTACATTACGATCATTTAGCAGACGCTTTTATCCAAAGCGACTAACATTTCAGTATCTATCTACACACCGTAGACGCAGCTACAGGAGCAATTTTGGGGTTAAGTGTCTTGCTCAAGGACACATTGACATGAGACTAGTAGAGCACGAGCACGAGCTAGTAGAGCACGAGCCGGGAATCGAACCGCAGAACTTCTGAATGAAAGGCGGCCCTGCTCTCCACTTAGCCACGATCACCCCAAACAATTGTCATGTTTCTTCTTTTTATGTTCTGCGACTCATTATAAATCACAATTCACATCACAGTCTCTGTTGTTTGTACAAAACATATCACCTATTCCCGCTCACTGCCAAGTGCCCCCTTTAGACAGTTTCTGTATGGCAATGGCTCTCAGGCTGTGGTTGGTGTGAGACGTGTGTGTCCCTGCCTCTGCACATCTTGGGTAACATCTGTGACAGCTGGTTTACTCCCAGGGGAACGGCGATATACCAGAAGCTGTCTGTTGCAGCTGTTACTGAAGTATCCAGGACTCTTTTCTTCCCTTCTTACTCTTCTGACGACCACTCATAATTTAACTCAAATGTTATTTATGAAAATATGTTCATAGATTGCTGCCGCTACCAGAGCACTATCCAGTGTCACAATGTCACTCCTCCGCATTCCAAAAGTGGTAACTTCTGTTTATCGGTTATGGCGACACAGTAAAGTGTTAGTGTGAGAGGCTGCAAGGGCTTGAAATGCAATCGTAATGGGCTTGAGTGTTGCTATGAATTGTGGTTAATTCCCTAGGGCAAAGTCTGCAGAAATGCGGACTTACAGAAAGTGTTAATAAAGGGCTCAAAATGTCCCCGAGAGAGCCCTCAAACACGATTTGACAGTGGGAGAGCCCTAAACCCTCACAGACTTTGCGGGAACGTGTCACAAATTCCATTACATCTTAGATTGTCTTGATTCTGCCTGCCTGTTTCTCTCACTCTCCTCTCGTTTCAGGTCCTCCCACTCACACCATGTCATCACTCATTCCCCTCACCTGGTCTTCCACGCCCATCTCACCTGTAGCCCATTCACTCACTAGTCCCTCACTATTTTAGGCCCATTCACTTGCACTTGATCCCTGCCAGATTGCCTTGTGTGTTACTGCCAAGCGCTCCAGCGTTATCCTTGTTACTAATCCAGATCTGCTTGTTTTCGACCTTGGATTCTCTGCCTGCCCCTTTTTGGATTGGTTTGCCTGTGTGACTGATTTCCAGGTTTTGACCCTACCTGAACTCTAATAAATTGAACTGTCCTTGGATGTTTGTCTCTGTGTTGTGCTTTTAGGTTCCCGTGTGCCAGTACTAGTAACCATTACAGAACGAGCCTCAAAGTCTGTGAGTCCGTAAGTGTGGAGATTGGGATTAGGCCAAAATTGAAACAGGTGAGCATGTGGATGAGGGAGCTAGGTGACTGGAGCAGGTGGTCTGAGGGCATTTGGTGGACAGGTAGAGAACGACAATGAACCCCTTTGGCTGGAGATGATGGGAGCGAATTTGGATATAACACTGTCTGTGGAACTGTGTTAGTATGGTTGCTACTTGCAACAGGATGTTCAACTGAAACCGACTGCTGGAATCAAAATGGTGTGTTTCCTCTCAGGCCAAAACAGCTCACAGTATTTTGTCAGTCAGCTTGCATCTCTTACAACCAGCTCACGTCTTTAATTTTCTATGAACCTGCAGAAACCTTGTATCTCCACTATTGCCTGTTTTCTGTTTACTGGACATGTTGTAACCCACACTGATTCGAGAGAAAAGCCAAAACATTGAGATACGATTGTGATACGTTCAGTCATTTAGATGTTTCTGACTTTATTAATTATTTTAGTAGATACAATATTTCTGTTGCATGCTGGTGATTTAAATTCAGTTTGTGTCTCTCTTTTTTCCATATGTCTCATCCATAAACATGGAAGAGAAGACAAGGTAAAGGGCAGAGCAGAATAGACAGACATTCCAGCGTGCAGGTCACCATTATGGTGTGTTGAAACTGGCCCTTGGGAGAGTTAGTGCAAATGGCTTGACAAACATTATTTGATCAATACCCACAGTAACGGAAAGAGTGCAATGCTACTAGATTGGGGCTTATTTTTTTTTTTATTTTTTTTTACAAAATATCAATATGCATAGTGATGCTGGAGTTGTTTGAAAGGGTTGTCAGTAATCAATCTTGTATATCAATACAGTAAAAGAAATAAAGACATAAATGTCACTGATGTGATCATATTTTACTAAACGTTGTCCTCCACTGGTAAAGCCATTAATTCTTGCAGCAAAGATAAAAAGCTAATTACGTAATATGAAATCAGAGCTGCCTACTGTAGCTCTTGTCAAGGGGTATGTCTGTGGAGTTCACTTGACTGCGCTACACTTGCTTATCTCCCCACAGACAGCCTCTGCCACAGCGCTCAGACAGTCCATCAGTTTGCGGACACTGATCATATCTCTCGGCCCCGATGTGACTCCTTAGTGTCACTTTTACAGACCCATGGGTGGGCGGCGAGTCAGTTTAAAAGCCGGATCGATGACTACTTGCACAGTAGTGCCGGGCAATATGGAGGGGCCTGAGCACTCTCACCTTTTAACCCTGTCACAGCATAATGAAAGCATGCAAGTCAGGAGGGGAAAGTAGGATATAGAGAGAGAGAGCCATGGAAAGAAACAACATATGAGAGGCCTGATGTGAAGGAATGACAGGTAGCAGATGGATAAAGAAGACCTTAGCCCTCCACTCATCTGCCAGCACAAACACTCACTCCATCCGTCATTCAGCTGGTGCACAAACAGCCCTGAGATAATGTGGAGACGTTGATGCTTCTTGGAGATGAATGATAGCAGAATGACAGAGTAGCAGTAAGAGAGGTCGAGGCAGACGAAACTACTTAAAACCTCTTTTTGGCCGTCAGGGGGCAGAAATAAGCGGTGAAAACAACACTGACATATTATAACCCTATAAAGTTAATTTGGCAAACAGCTGCTTGTTTACACATCAAAAACAAGTCCAATAGTTTCTCTCTTTTCACTATGTATTATGTCTTCACCAGCTCCTTATAGCTATAGTTTAGTAGTGCTGCAGGTAAAGTACAATGTGTTTATCGAAGCTAAGCTGAAAGACATTTAAATGCACCGCCAATGTGCGTTCTTCTTGCATACACGTAGTCATGCCCTCCTAGAAATGTTATTAGCAATTTTAAGTGAAATAATATCTACTTTTATTTTAGCATGCAAATAAAGCGTAAATTATTTAAGAATATATAATGTATAACAATATCATGTCTTACATACAATATGAACAATGTCAATAATTTTCCAAATACAAACGTGCCTAAACTGCTATAAATAAATAGATAGATAAAATAGACGGATAGCAAATGTAAAGTGATTCTTTTGAGGAAAGCATGGACAATTCCAGTTAATCAGAACCATCAAATATCAAAATCAAACTATTGTGTCTTTCAGATCGTGTGTAGCAAGCAAACATTTTTTTCAACCTTTGTAGAAATACAAAAATAGGTGTCTCTCTTTTTTTTAAATGTAGAAGTCAATATTTTGATTCCTCAATGGAAGCTCTCTAATTGAATCTGGAGCTCCTTGTCTTTCATCAACGTACTTGACAATCCCAAATTGCAATTTGAATCACACCCCTATCTTGACAAGCAAATAAGCAGGTGGCAACCCAAGTGATTTCTGAGGAGTACATATTTATTATCCTGGATTCATGGAATAAAGATCTCAATTCTTACTATAGTGAATCAACGCTGAGGAGGCTGACTGTGCTTAATTAAGGAGTCTGTGTTGGAGAAAAAAACATAAATTGACATCCTCCAGAGTGTTTTGTCTGTCTCTCAGTAGAGACTAATCAACATAAACTGCACAAAAGCAAGTAAGCAGCTGCCAGACTATTACAGCAGTTCATTTCAAACTGTACTACTAATGAGGGAAATTTCATGAATGGAAATGCGTACAATTTTAACTTTGAATTAGTTGTTGAGCTCTGTTTGCACACAGAAAGAGGCCAGACTGAGACTAATAACACTGCATGGGAAACGACAGAACGAAGCAGAGAAAAACTTAACCTGTTAGCAGACAGGGAAAAGCCGCAGAGAGATACAGCGACAGACAGCGAGAATGTGAAAGACTAGAATTTAAAGTTTATTTCAGTGCAGTAGGAGTGATTCATACTTCTTCCCATTAGCTTTAATGTGTCCATGTAGTCACAATAGATGACAATCAGCAGAAAGTCCTTGGAAAAGCCATTCATTTGGATTTTCAACAAATCTCTTCATAGGCCCTAAAAAAGGGTTGGCAGGGTGGAAAAGGCTGTGACACTGTGACTGGATCAGTTTGTGCTTACACCAGTTGTTATATATTCAATTATCTAATTATTTTATTATATTTAAGTTATATGTTCAACACAATTTGCATAGAGATTTCAGGAGTTGCCATGGAACATTCAGGTGGCCAAGGACCTTTTAACTGTTCTAAATTGTGACATATGATTATTTTTGTAGAGACTGTATACAGCAATTAAATGAGATGATTGTGAGGAATGCAGAAGCTGTTCTTTTGCACTTTGCATTTCCTGCTTCCATTGATTCACTGTTACGGCACAGAATGCTTCAAAACATATATTTGAAAAATGAATCAAACTGGAGACTATTATACTAGATTTTCAGACTCATTAACAGTGCCTGCAGGGGAGATGACTGACCCTGTGTGTGTGACTCTTATTAAACCATTTCACTTCATGTTCAATGAGATTACAAATGACTGCTCTGTGAACAAGCTATCTGTCTAAAAATCTTCGGGCCCCTGAATTTTGAATATACATGCAGATGTTTTCCATTTCTACACACTATAACCACTGTTATCGTTGCAGTTTGTCACCCCAGATGTCCACTGGATGCAGCTGTGTTACAGTTGTGCCACGGCTCTGTCACATCTCTGTCACACTTCCAATGTCTGTGGGAAGCTTTTCAGGTGTAGTGTGTCAAAAGTGCCTGCCCTTTTCCAAACAGTTTCCAATGACAGCTTCTCAGATGGTTCTGTGCAAGCCATCTGGCGGGAGCATGTTATGTAAAGATAGCATGGAGGAGAAAATAGCAGTGTGTGAGAGGCTCTGCTCACAGTTTTGGTGGACATCGCCACGCTAGGTGAAATGGCACATCCACATGGATACTTTGACAGGTACTGTGCTTTCACGCTAAATAAACCACGTGAAACGATTCTTTACATTGTGTAGGTAGGTCACAAGTAAATTTTATTTACTCTGATGCAGAATGACATCAAATGAAAGTTGGAACAAGTTGTCCTGCGTCATTGGATTTATGTCACCCATCATCTGTTCATGTGAGAAGGGACAGTTGGTTGCAGGAGTCATGAAGACAGCATAATATCCATGTCGTTTTTTCACAAGGATAATCCGCTGGAAGATTACACAGCAGTTTGAAAGATGATTTTAACAGGAGGGGAGATTATATCTTGAAACAAACCCTATCAGTTAGCATTGTAAACTGCCGGCTAAATCTCAAAGGACAGAGAGAAAATTAATTTCAGATGACCTGTTTGGTTTACATCTACGCACAGACCACAGAGCTGCACGTTAGCGAGGGATTGGAAGAGACGGATGAAAACCCCTGGGCAATACACATCTGTATGACACTGCCTGCATCAATTTGACTGAGAAATGTGGATCAAATGGTATGCGTCATTGGCCAACAGACTAACAATATGCATGCACTTGGTTGGAGATATACTACACACACACACACACACACACACACACACACACACACACACACACACACACACACACACACACATAGGCCATCTAACCAAGAAATATGCATTTATATGACTGTCTGCATACACTTCGGTATGCAGTTCAAATGTCACATCATAAAAAAAGGAAGCCGCACACACACACACACACACACACACACACACACACACACACACACACACACACACACATACATACACACACACACACACATACACACACACACACACACACACACACACACACACACACACACACACACACATACCTATACATGGGGACACTCAAACCACACAAGCTCTCACTTGCTCACATGCAACTCCATGTAGTCACACACTGACTCACTGACACACTCATGCATAGGAGCCAGACTCCGAACACCCACAGGACTAAAGCTACAGGCCAAATGTGTTTAGCGACTCCTTTTACTCAGACGCCTTTCCGCGTGATATGGCGGCTAATGCGATATAATTAAGACTGTGCGGCAGAGACACGTTTTCAGGGCTGACACACAACTAGAGGGCAAAAAGTCCCTTCATTCTGAGCGCAGAGAGATGATGAGGGGACTGAGGGAAAATGGATGCAGAGCAACTAGGAATACGTTGTCGATGCAAATCAGCAGTGGAAGTAGGCATGAGTGTGCAGGGGAAAGTATAATGTATTGGAGCCTGAGTGCCTGCTTCACAGAGATAAAGAAAAATGTCATAGTATAAAATCACTATTTAGCCAACCTCCTTTTTGCTTTGCAGAAACCTCATAACACCAAGCTGTTATTGTGCTGCTCAGGAGACTCGCTGGTTTCTGACTCCGATTGATGCCAGAACTTTTAGTTGATTAACCGATTAGTCGATTGACAGACGCTTAATTGTCTACAGTTTGGAAAATGTGCTTTTTGCAGCACCCATTGTGAAGACTTAATGCTTTTTCTCATTATAAATGTTGTACCTTTATACTGTTTGTTGGTCAAAGTAAGCAATTTAAGGACATCACTTTTGGACTCTGTAAACATGTTATATATATTCACAATTGTATAGATAGATATAGGCTATATGTGTATGCATGACAGATTACAGACAAATCAATTGCAGGGTGTTTTCATCTCCAAACTAGTGTGTGGTGATAAATACAACACTGGAGATACAAGGTTTCATCTGCAAACAGACATGATGTAAACTTATCTTTAACTTTGTCAGTTGAGTGTAGCCCACTTGGTGGCTTTAACCTTAGTTTGCCAGGCATACAACTCTCCTTTTTAAAATCATGAAGAATAGGATGCAGTGCTGTGCAGAAAGATATAAAAGGAGAGATATGAAGTGCCGAAGTAGAAATAAATATAAACCTGGGTAGTACTGCTGTAATCTCTCCTTCATACTCAAAGGCCTCTCATCTGTGTTGGCAACATGTTGAGGATGCCCATCAAGGTACTCGTGACCTTCTTTGTCATCCAGATCAGAGTGCATAACAATCTTAGGGATTATTTTAAAACACACCGTGTTTCGGAGTGGTATCTCAAGAACTCCTAAACTGCATTTTCATTTTCCTCTTTATGCCTGCCGTCCACTCCTACCTGAGTGGAGATCCTTAGAAATACAAAGCAACCCTCACTGACTTCACATTTGCACATGTTGAAAGACATGGAGAACTCCTCAAATCAAATGCTCAGATACATATAAACAAGGTGCAGTTTGTTTCTAGTTTATGGATACAAAAATAAAAATTACAATATTCAACACTTGTTTGTTATGATACAAAACAGTATTATGGATGAGGCCTGGTTTTCAAAAACTCCTATTATTCATTTAACACATTTTGGAATAATATCCAAATTTAGCATATGTGTGGAATTATTGAGTCTGATATTTTGAAATGCGGTCACATTTACCCCTTTGGGGATGTTATTCTTTTCCAAAAAAGGTCCCTCAGAAATATTAAAAGAGCCAGTTGTGAAGTATTGTGTAGGGATACACTACATTCAACACAACTAATTGTTCTTATACAGTACATGTCCAAACTTATTCAGCCCTTACATTCCTCATACCTAAATAACAAAATAGTTATTTTGTGATTCCCTTCAAAAAATGTTTCATATAACTTATGTGTTGTCATATCTGTTGAGCCTACGTTCAAGTGTATGGTTACAAATATTTAGTTAAAGTCAGTTCAAAACCACCTTCATAGATAATAGAAATCACTCATTCCGTGTCCTCGTAACATTTATCAATATCCATCTTGATTGAACAGAAGTTTAATGCAACACTGTTAGTTTAAATTAACATGATAGTTACCACTATGATTCAATGTAGATACAAGTTTCTTTTCCAGATCTCATTTTATAGCATTACTGACATAAAGATTAAAACCAGATAAGAAAAAAACAAATAAAGTTTGCATGGATCACACAGCTCCCAGCCATTAGATGAAAGCACTGGATGTTGCATGTCTAACTTTGGTAGAAAATATTTTTTATTCATAAATATTGACTTCACTGCCATGCATTAAATGATAACATATGCTAATTCAACAAAAAATTGGATTCCTTCTACAAGACTTGGTTTCGCAGACAGTCACTATCTCCAAAAGCAAGACAGAGGAGAGGGTATGTAAATAAGTCCACCCAACTCAATATCTCCACGCCACTCTGTTTTGTTTTCGTCCTTCACCCATCCCTCCATCTTTTATTTCATTCATCTCCTGCTACATATTCATCCTTTAACTTTACCCATCCCCAACGACTTTTCCCTTCTTTCCTCCATCCATAATTTCTTCATTCCGCCCACCCCATTTGTATTTTTGTCCTCCTACTCCTTTGATGACTCCCTAAATGTGTCTATCTCCTTTCAACCAATACACGTATCCTCCTATTCTGCATCTATCAGCTCATCTACATCCCCACGTCATTCACCCATCCTTCCCTCCATTCCTCCCTCCCTCCCTCCTCACCTGCACCTGTTATTCCACATGGCCCTATTATCATTTCAAAGAGGGAGAGTGGGCTCGTGCGCCGAGCAGCCTTCCCTTGACATAACATAAGGATTTTAAATCAGGCTCTCCTTGAGCGGTCAACAAGGGGCTAGCTGGTTTATCATGACAGATGCAACAGGAAAGGCCATGTAACACAGACAGGCCAGCTTGGAGCAGCATGTGACGGTTCCAGCAAGCTGTCCAGTAAGACCAACAGTATATCAATTCCACACATTCAGAAAGAAGAGAGATGTTACTTGCAGGACCAATCTTTTTTCAGAGGACTTTCAATGGGTGAACAATTATTCTTGGGAAAATTGTATACTGCACCAGTTGACAATTATTTTCTATATTTTTATGCTTTTACCAGTTTTGTTAAAAACAAAGCTCCAGCTATCTGGGGACAAGTGCCTGCCAGTCTCAACTCAAAATTCAACTGATCATCACATTTAGGCTCAGCAACACAGGTGTTTTCACTTGTTCTGATTAGGCCTCTTCTCTGTGCATTGATAGTTCACCTGAGCAGAGGGCTAATCAGCCACATGAAATTAAAACACCTGTGAGGGTTTATAGGACGAAGTTGTGCTATGTGTAAAGAACTGGAACCCATTATGAGAATTTTATGAAAGTTTGTCTGCTACATGTGGTCGTAGCCTAGTTCAAGAAGTTGAATCATGAATTGTTTTAATAATTAAGCACTTTCTGTTGGCCAGCGACTGAAGGATTACATGGTGAGACCTAACTGACAGTCTACATTAAAGGGAACCCAAATTATTGCAAAATACATAAAAATTTATCTAGAAAGTCAGCATCCAGGACTGTTTTTGAACAGAGTTGTTATGCATTGACACAAGTCACACATTCTGATCTGACCCCACCATTGACAGGAGAACAAAAACGGTTCTTCTCAATAATAACCACTCGGTTATTGTTATTTTTATTTATTTTGTTGAACCATTCATCCACATCGACGTCCTCTGTCTGCTGACTTCTTTGCTCTATATTAACATCACACTTCTTCGGACAAAGACTTGTGTCCTTCGGGACCATATAGGATATAGTGTGACAGCCACTAGAGGCTTTGTGACTAGAAATGAAGCTTAAGCGCAAGTTCAGTCAGGAAGACAAACATTCGTAATCTCTGTCTCTCCTCTCCTTGTAATTACTCTATCAGCTAATTGGGGGCGTGCACGATTAAGTAACCAACCAGATTCTGTTCACGGTTTCTTCAAGCAAATCACATCGTTGCTGTCAAACTTTAAAAAGTCTTCTCCTCTCTGCTGCTGTCAGTTGTCATTTCAGCGTTAAGCAGATGCGACCCTCCTCCACCCCAGTCACCTCCAGTCAGCATCACAGTCAGGCTCCTGATTCATCATCAGGTTGCAGCAACGCCTTTCACCACCACCACCATCAGTGTCTGGACTCCAGGGGGATTAGGCCTATTGGACCTCAGTATCCCTACCCTCGGTGATATTACTTCAGGATGGAGTCCAATCGCCAAAGACTTTGCACTTTTCATATTTGTTGCTTGTATAATAAATCATTGTTAAATTATAAAACAAGTCTCTCCTGATTGAAATGACATTCCAGCCGGCAACCTCCTGTTCTGAAACGTGAAGCCAATGTGGAAGAGCCTTAAACTTACATTCTCTCTACTGGCCATTAGGGGGCAACTCCTCTGGTTGCAGTAAAGTCAGATTGTATAGAAGTCTATGAGAAATGACCCTAGCTCTTACTTGATTTATTTCCTCAGTAAACAATATGAACATGATATTATCACTAGTTTCAAGTCTTGTTCAATACAGCATGATGTTCCTTTAGTAAATTATGGTCCCACTTAGAGTAAAATAAAAGATAAAGCAGGGTGTGCTTTAAGGCTCGGCTACCTTGTGATTGCCAGGTTGCTACCCCTACCAGAGCTATATACGTCTCTACGTCACTCCTCCATGGTCCAAATATGGTGACTTCTTTTCGCTGGTTGCAAAAAAACAAGATGGCCACAGCCAAAATGCCGAAATTGAGGTTTCAAAATTGCTGTCCACAAACCAATAGGTGACATCACGACGGCTTTGTACACTTCTTATATACAGTCTATAGGACGTGTGCTGAAACAACTGATTCTCTGTGATTCACCAATATAATTCCTGCTATAATAAGGAATAGATAGCTTGGGTCTTGTCTTGCAGAGGGGGAGTGTTGAGAGGGAGGGAGTTTTCTGGCAGCAAACTACAGACCCAAATCATCTTATGTGAAATAACCCACAGTTCCTCCACATAATCCTAAACACAAAAACACTGCTGGGTGTTAATTCACACACATAAATACATGTTGATGACCCAAGACCCTGACAGCTTCACAGGCTGTGTTTGCCGTTCTGCTTTGAGTCGGACAATCGCTCAAAGCATGGCAGTGTTTCCAAAGCACAAAGAAATGCATTAACAAGGCAACAGATGTTAAACATATATGTCTGCAACCTAATCGTCTAAGATTTATATGGAACAATTCTGCCTTGGTGACATCCGTTCAATGGTCCATTCAGCAGCAAAAGGAAAAGCTGTGGAGGTCACATTGGTGAATGACTATCTCTCTCTCTTTCTCTCTCTCGCTCTCACACACACACACACAAACACACACACACACACACACACACACACACACACACACACACACACACACACACAGTACATATATAGATATAGACTCAAGCTGACACATTTGCATCTTTAGCTTGTGTGACCCCTTTTCCTCAGTAAATTAGGGTGTGGATCTTGACAGCATGAGAGTGTGACTGACATATGTAGTTGGGCCCTGAGGTTAGCATGATGGCCTTGTCCCATGTCACATCTTTGTTGTCCCCTGCAGCACGCTGTTTGTGTGTTCGCATGTATGAAATGCCCCAGTGTTCAGAGACATCGGTAGCATGCAATGATGGGAGGCAAAATTATATTGGCAATATCATTTTTTTGTGCTGTTTTTCATTTTATTTTTTTCTGTTGACTTCACAGCAATGGGGGGTGGCTTGTGGGGTAAAAGGAAGACTCTGCTTTAACCAAACAGTCTCTCATATACATACATACACACCGCTGGGCAGGTATAGGTCGATGAGTAAACAAGATTGCAATCTTTGCATGTCACATCAGAGTGACAGCCACAAAGGACACGTCGGCACTGTCTGCACTTGTCAACGACTGACATTTAACTGAGGCGCAGACGAATTGGGATGAACCCTAACGACACATGTACACACGCCACATCTTTTGCAACCAAACACACACACACACGCACATACGCATCCACTGTCCTCCAATGCCTCTTTTCACAGACACTTTCACTCTTCTGTTCCTCAACACCTTCCACCGCTATACCACCTTTTTTTTTTTTTCTGCTGCTCAACCTTTACATCTCACAATGGCTGCATCCTCACTTTCCTTCCTTTTATAATTATTTTACTTCCTATCCATCTGATCACATCTATGTTTGTGGTGTAACAGTGATTATTATGTAACAGTGTGGTGTGGTAGTATGGAAGAAAAGTAGCTGTGCCAACTTCCAACCTCTCTCAGAGAACCCTCCATCATTGCTAGCTCGTTTGTGCTCTACTCTGTTGCAGGATGAAAAACATGATTCATCTAAAAATACCTCAACACTGAAATTGCATGCCTCTCATATAGATCTGATGCTAGTGTGTGTTCATGCAACTACATATAGAGTTTATTCCGTATCCTAAACACACAACCCAAGCAAACACACTCAATGTCCTACTCATGGGATTTTTTTGTTGGCTAGCATTTTCTGCACATTGTTAACAACCCGATCATATCATGTAGTAGTATTAGTCAATGTGGGTGGGATTATTTATAATTAACCCTTTAACACTTTCTAAAAAGTGACAACAATATAACCTCTTCATTGCCTTAGTGCAAACCATAATAATGAGAAAACTAATTATTTCCTATACATCACCACAGAACAAGGCCAGGCTGCTCAGGTAGCCCCCCTTCTTTTGTAGTCCTTTTGTTATTAAAACCCCAATTGAAATTATTGCTTATCGAAATGTCCAGAGCTGGAAATGTGTACAAAGTGCACCTTTACACAGAGGACTTTCCACTTAATCTCTTTGAACCTTTGTGCTCCATTTTCACATTTTAAGTGTCTTTAGTGTGTTTTATAAATGCTGTAATAAAATAGCAAGAATTCAAGCCTATTTTGCAAAGCTATTATGGGCAATTGCTATTTCTAACTTTCAAAATTATTTTTGGGCAGCCAGCATTGATCACCAGCTCACTACAAGAAGACAAAGACAAACCTTTGCAGATGAAAAAGCTTTGTTTTCTTAGTTATTTCCTCTTCTCCTTCTGATCTGTTGGAAATATTAACATATGGACTCAGTTAAATAATTCTTGGATAAAGTTTAGGAACAAAAATTAGCCTCCTTTCAATGTCCCTTTGATAGATCAAAACAATATTTTTCCAGATATTACTGCAAGATTGTACATGAAATGTGTATCTTTTAAGGATTCATTGGTGTTTTCACTTCATTCACCAAGTTAAAACAGAAATATAATCCTGCCTACACAGAGATGTTTAGAGATTAGAAATGTAACTCTAATTAACCTGGCCCAAGTCCCTCAATTACCAAATAATACTGCTTTGAATGACACAAGTGCAGGAATTCCCTGGGAAGAACACAGCTCAAGATAGATTAGGACACATGGGACTCTTACTCCTCATCTATTTGTGGGAGACTCTGACTTCATTGCCTTTGCTTTTCCAAGGAAGACCTTGACAACATGTATCTTGAAGAGATCCTTATAGCTTACAGGTGGAAAAATCAAAACATGACATTTTCTCCAGTAGCACCAAACAGATGAACTTTTTGTAACTCCTCTAATTCCATCTCCACTGCAGCAATAATTGAATTTAAAGAAGCCAATGTTCCCCAGTTTGAATAAATTATTAAATTATTTTGCCTTTGCTTCTCTGATTGCCAGGAGGCTGATTGTACGAAAGTTTAAAGATGAAACATCACCCTCCTACTCTCAGTGGATATGATATCTGATGGTGTTTGTGCAGTTACAGATGATTAGATTTACTTTAAAGGCTTCCACTGACAGATTTTATAAAAACTGATAACTATACATGACTCATATCCAGAAACTATAGGTTAGATAGCTTAGTGTAGTTTTGTTTTGAAGTGCAGCAAAATACTACTGACTATATAAGATGTATAGTATAGGACTGATCAAAACCAGCCTATAATCAAAAATGAATTGTGCAACATTCGATCACACTATTATTATTTACTTTTTCCTTAACATTTTGAATAACTTTTGCTTATCTGCTTTCCCAAGAAAATAACTCATCCGAAGTGTAGTGTGTTATTGCAGTGAGAATCTAGGTTGGTAGACAAGGGGAGAATCCTATCTTTCATTTGATAAAATGAAATTCAATGTCATCAACAAGACACACATTTTTATTTTTATGTATTCCATCAGCAACAAAACATAAACAACTTTAATGGTGAGGTATCTCAAAGCAATCAAATCCTGTCATGTATAGAAGATCACGTCGCTACTGGCAATCTTAGTCAAACAGGGAAGAATATACTGTACCGATAATCTGTCAAACACAAATTAGCATTTAAATAAAATGTTACAGCTAACGCAGATATTATAGTTGATAGATGTGGCTTTTCTTTATCAGCATGCAGCAGGAAAGGTGGGTTCCTGTTCATGTGTGTCATGTGTGTCTGAGGTTTGTTTTGTAGCTTACATGGATCTTTGTATTGTTTAGTTCCACTAAGATCAATGATCCCTTTTTCAAGGAAGACCTGGCAGCGACAGCAGCAACACATGTAGTTTGACAGTAAAAAAATGTCAAGAGAGATGAAGAGCAGGGAGACTAACAAATGCTTCTGCAGGTTTTGTTTTTACCTGAAAACCTGTTTCCAAACATTTTATGTGAGTAATCTAACATTTCCCTCTGAGTTTAATTGCACTTCCCTTTGAACATAATAAATCAACGCGGGCAGCTTAATGGCACTAGGAGTAAAAAGGTGATAAAAAAATAAGTGGTAATGAAGTGATCTTTGTGGAGCTTTATGGAAAGTGATAAGAGATCAATTATTTTCACAACCCTGTTCTTTTTTCGATGTAATAGAAATACCAAGAAATCATCTCTCACCATCTCCCTTTCGAGTGTGTAAGAGTAGCAAGGTTTTGCCACATATTTTATAGATCTGTATGAATATGAAGGAGAGATGGAGTAAGGCACATAACAAACCATAAATGAAGAGAAAGAGGCTCAGGGCTGAGCTGTAGAGCACCCTATATGATCCTTATTTGAAATGACATATCCACCACTGTCTGATGTGATTGATTTTATCTCATTTTATTTCTCCATCTGCTGCGGCACTGGCCTCTCAGAATATGTACGCGACAGGTCCATCTCTAACCTCAACAAGTCCTGAATCGGCTTATGCTTTGGTGAATCTCCGCAGCTCACAATCCTCTGTTAAAAATAGTATTTAAATTTTTTTTTTTTATTTAATTTAAACACAATTCACTGGCAGGACTAAAAACAATAAGTTGCCAAAACACAACAAAGATACTTTACTCTCCTGTGATGCAAACAATACTGGCAATGTATACAAAGCATAATCAAGTTCATGAAAAATCACCTTTCTACACTGTATACTTTCACATTCAGTGTGTCAGGTGTTGGGACTCTCATGGTGGTCTCCCAAGATTAGAATCTGCACATTGATCTTCATCATTGACCAGATGTGTGTCTCAGTGAACTGATGTTGAATTGTGAGGACAATAGAGTTTATAGCTCAGATTCAGGTACATCTAATGAATGTCAATTTAAACATGTGTTGTCATGTATCCAATTGTGCTGCTACTGACAATTTTGTTTCCAATTTTTATTTGCAGCTTGGCCCTAGTTCTGTTTCACTGAGAGGACTGTTACATTGAAACCTGACTAAATGTGTCTTCTCTTGGTTGTGATAGTGTTGCTAACCTAATTTGGCTTCTCCAACATAATGAAAACTAAACCCACAACTTACCGCCATGACACGACCATTTCTATGGACAGATAGTTTCAGGCTTTTCCTTTCCGCTGAGTGTGACACTGGAATGATATGCAGGATGTGGGCTTAGACATAGGATAGTGGGCCTGGAACTGCATATAAACCCAAATGTTTGCTTTTGCTGTTGGGGGATTTCACTGAAACGCTTGAGGAGATTCAGCAGATTTGATGGAAGAGGGAGTTAAAGCACACAGACTTTGGTGTGAAATTCATGCTTCTTACCCCTCAGAAGGAAGTTGGAGACCAAAAATTAAACAGCCACCACTGCAAAAGTCATAGTGTGGTTGTGCAACAGAGGGAAACATGGAGGTTTAGAGAGAGAGAGAGAGAGAGAGAGAGAGAGAGAGAGATATTAAGATGTTTTGCAGAATCAAAGAGAATCAGAGAGAGAGAAAAGGGTTTAAAACATCTTATTTTCCTGCTCTTTCTTCTGTGATATACTTCATTAGAATACCTTTCAAATTGTCCCTGATACACATTTATCTGCTAATATTTGAATTTTAATTAATGCTGGTTTGTAAAGTGAACGCTTGATCATGCAGATAAACTGTGTAATACAGTAATATCATGAATCAAACACGTCAGTTAGTGTTCTCATAATTATACACTGGGCTCTTTCTGTAGCTTGTTACTTACATGTACTTCACTTTCGCTGGATGTGACGTTCATCGAGATTGTTACCAATTATGTTAATTCTGATATTCTACTTGACAACAGTCAGATGCAGTGTGTTGCAATCCACCTCGGGGCTGAAGCTGTATGGAATCTGTTTCATTGTCATGAAGACGGATGAGGACAACGGTGGCCACAGAGCACATCGTGTTGCTCCTTTAATTAAGATGTTTTCTCGCAGCAGCACACTCCCAACAAACTACTGCGAGCACAGCTGTAATAATCAATGATTACTCACGCTAAGTGAATTATTAGGCTTGCTTACTAAAAACAGAATTTTGGACTCCAAAATAAAATCCAGTGTTCCAGTGTGTGGGCAGGTCTAATCCTCGATAATGTGTTGAGAAAGCGACACACCTGCAATTGTTCTCTCTGTTCTGTTCGCTCTGCTCTTCACACACTCTTTTCTAGTTCCTTTCCTCATATTTCTCTCTCTCTCCTCCTTTTCCCTTGACCATTTTTATATGTAGATAAATCAGCTGTGCACTCATATTGTGATGAAAAATGTATTCTCATCTCTCATCTCATCTTCAACCGCTTATCTGGGATCGGGTCGCGGGGGCAACAGCTCCAGCAGGGGACCCCAAACTTCCCTTTCCCGGGCCACATCAGCCATCTCTGACTGGGGGATCCCAGGCCAGTTTGGAGATATAGTCCCTCCACCTGGTCCTGGGCCTCCCTCGGGGTCTCCTCCTAGCTGGTCGTGCCTGGAACACCTCCTTAGGGAGGCGCCCAGGTGGCATCCTCACCAGATGCCTGAACCACCTCAACTGGCTCCTTTCTACGCAAAGGAGCAGCGGCTCTACTCCGAGGATGACCGAACTTCTCACTCTATCTCTAAGGGAGATGCCAGCCACCCTCCTGAGGAAATGAATGTATTAATGTATATGATATTAAACCATAAGACACTGCAAGGAAACATCACTTATGCATGATGCTTAACCCTCTAAATTCAGAGGGAATGTTTAGGCCTGCTGTTGGAGTGTGACGACCCAGCAGTCACAGAGAAAAAATTTCGGCATTGTATGTTTCTGCAAACCACGGATACATTGAATCGTTTCACCACACCAGGGGTCAGCAACCTTTATTATCCAAAGAGCCATTTTTCCCTATTTTCCACCAAATAAATTTTGTCTGGAGCCGCAAAAGCTATTTAATATCACAGCTTATAAAGTTTTATATATAGTTATATTATACATACAAAAACTATAGTTTGTTGTATTTATGAAAATATAGAACAAGAATAAAGACAATTCTTGACATTTTATTGCTATTATATCTGTTATAACAATATCAAACTATTATGAAGAGGAGAGTTTGCTGCAGCAGTTGAGAAATCGCTCTAGCAACTAGCAACTAGCGAGCGGCGTGTCAGACCTAAGGCGTGTCAGACCTAAGGTGTGGCCGTTTGAAGTGACGGTTAGCGGCTTTGAGCAACCAATCTATTTCCTGTTTACACCGGCCCCACCCGCATGCCCAGTGTACGTGAATAGTCACCTGATATTTGTTTTCAGGCGTGTTAGTCTGGACGGAGATCATCTCGAAAACTATGCTGAAACGCTGTGTGGACGGAGATTGTTTTTGTTTGTTAAAACAACAATTAGTGTGGATGTAGACTCAGGGAGCCGCAACAGAGGAGCCACATGCGGCTCCGGAGCCACGGGTCAGACAGAAACTCTGCATCATAAATTGGGAAGCGTGGAATTTGAAAGACATTCACCAAACAACAAGATTCAAGAAGAAGATGCCATTGGTTGCATTTTGGAAAATGACCTGTACTTTGGTGAGGAGTGAGAAGAGGGTGTAAAAAACACTAAAAACAGAAAACTGAAATAGAGGGGGGATGGAGGGACATAGATAAATAGAGAGATGTGATTAGATGCCTGAGAGCCAGGAGGGTATATCCATTTCACTTGTCACCAGACGACAGTCACACAGTTCTGGCCAATAAGAAACTGACACATGCTAATTGCCAGTTAGGGAGCCTGTCAGTCATCTGCAAATGCCGTCTGAACCTAATTTGCATAATTTCTCATATAAGCTGCCGTCCTGCACTGGATAACACTCTACGGCCAAAATGGAGGTTAAGTTTTTGTTGTCACATTTGACTTTGTTGGACAGCGATTACCCTCCAATCCCAATATCCCGTTTGAAATATTCTCATCTTCTTGTGTCTCCTTTGCATTTGTACCCGCATGAGTGAATATGCATGTGTGTGTGTGTGTGTGTGTGTGTGTGTGTGTGTGTGTGTGTGTGTGTCAAAGTGAGTACACCCTGGTGACTAGTGGCTGGTAATTGAGAGGAGGGGCTAATAACAATGGTGTCAGACAGGCCAGAACGGACTTGCCTTGTTACACTGTCTAAATGCTGGGCAAAACACACACACACACACACACACACACACACACACACACACACACACACACACACCCCATTCTAGGTTGTTGTTTGTTGTGAAAGGTAATGAGGGAAAGGTGAAAGGAGGAGGAAGTGAACAAACTGAGTCAGCAAATTGAATAGTGACATGTTGTGTTTGTGTGTGTGTGTGTGTGTGTGTGTGTGTGTGTGTGTGGTTAAACACGTCTAGCTGCGTGTGACTGGTTGCACTTACAGCACTTGTTTTCAAATGATGTTGTCGTCTGAGTGTGTAACAGATACACGCAGATGCAAATTTACCCTATCCTATTTTTGTGATTATAGAACTGCAACAAAAGCATCCGCCCCCATAACTCCCTGCCTGCCAATCAAATAATGTCATCTCATTCTTCCCTCGTGACCTCCAAACTGCAAAATCACTGCCCCCCCCCACCATAACAACTGTTTATTTAGACGTCTTTACATAAAGTAGAATGAAACAATCTGACACTAAATGGACTTTGGGGGGGAGGGGATGAGGCACAGCCATAATCGCATTCACAGCTAACTGGTCAAATTAAGATTTTTTTCTGCCTCCAGTCAAATTTGCATTTAAAACACCAACACACACAAAGGAGGATGAGAGAGACATTTGAATAATCTCATCGAGATGCAAATTTTATACCTCTTTGTATTAAAGCACTATTTATAATCGTATATTTCCAATCCATGGAAGAAAATAAAAGGACAACTATACGATTATATATATTGCTTTATTACAAAGAGTTGTAAAATCTGCTTTTTGATATATAATCCGTATGTGCATATATATATATATGAGCGCAATTGTATTTGGGAGGCAGATTAAGAACTAAGGTAGAGAAAATGAGAAAGAGCAGATACACACATTTGAGAAGAAGCATGTCTGTAAAGAGTTTTTAAAAGTTTTTAAAACATTTTAGTTTAGCACTGTTTTCTCTTCTCTTTTCATCTCTGCTGCAGATCAAACTGGTAGTTGCACCTGCCTTGTTGTTTGTTTCTTTGTGCTTTCCCCCAGTTCTTCTGATGTAACTTATTTCGGTTCTCTGTCTGCTGTGACAACAAAACTCAACCTTCAGCTATCCACTGCTGATGATGGTACACATACACACAAAAAGTTGTACACCCAAAGTAATTCGCAAGGGTTGAGGCATAAAAACTTTTTAAGGCTTTTCCACAGACACACATGCCAGTTCTGACTCAAGCGCAGGGCCAAGGGACCAGATTGTGGCTATATGATGGTATTTCTCCTAAAGTTAACCATCACAACTCCTCTATAGTTGCTCACTTCTTGTTGCTCAGCAACAAGGTTTGGCTGACACTGTGATGACAGGCTTCTGATGTTTCTTGTTGTCATGACCATTGAGATAAAGGATTTGGAACAGTGGATATTTCTGGTTGTGTTCCAGTTTATTGGCAGAATAAAAGCTTTAAATGGTTTAAATGGTAAATATTTGCTTGCAGCACAGCCACTGACTCAAAAACCTGATTAATAGATTGACACGTATGTGCTGTGTATATACGTGTAATTTGTATGTTGCATATTACACTTTTAATATATATCCATTGGCCTATAGCCTCTACAATGCATTGTTGCAGGTTATTGATTTGCCTTCACCTGCTTAGGCTTCACAACATTGAGCTCTTTGTATATGCCAGTTTGATTGGTTGTGTGTTCATCTTTGACGCTGACTTGTCTCAACTACCATCTTGATGAACATAATAAATAATTTTGTACCGTGCGTGGATGGAGTCAGTTGAAGAGACAGAGCTGGAGAAACCCATCTTCAGCACCAAAATAAGGATATAAATGTGTAGATAGATAAAATATGAGTACACCAAAGGCTTCTTTTGGAAGTGCAGCCATTACAGGGCAACAGCTGTTGCAATATACGAGTGACAGCACGCTAGACGTAAATGTCCTGGGTAATATAAGAGTCAGGACTTTATCTCATAGATCTCAGTCAGAGGCAATGTCATGCTCAGCACTGAAATAATAGCTTCCCTGAAAACAACATTTTTTTCTTTCCTGTTTCAGTAACTCAGCCTTTTTTTAAACAAATGTGTCTGGGAGACTTGTTTGAGACTTTAAGTAGTGTATTCTGTGTGTGTCTGGATTTTGTGTGCGTATGATCATGTCTGCAGGGGTGCTGTGTAGAACATGATTTACCCCTGAAGTGGAGAATGAGTCACCTAGTACTAACATGCAACCCGGTACACAGTCATGGATTTTCCTGCAACTTTTGGTCTTTTATTTATGCTGTTTTTCTCTTCTGCTTTTTCACACACACACACACACACACACACACACACACACACACACACACACACACACACACACACACACACACACGGAATTACACTGAATTTACTATCCTCAGCGTTTTCCTCATCCCTCCCTTTTGTCCATATTTTCCATGTCTCTTTCTTTTGTCTACCTCCTAACACCATATCACCAAAAGATATCCCGACTTTTTGTCTTGTAAATATGTTCTCCTAAAGTCTCTGAAAAAAGCATGAAATCGTACACATTTCAATCTCCAATAAATATGTACGACTACATAAGTAACAATCAATGATTCATTTAGGTATTATTTATCAGAGTTTAAAATCTGCTTCATTGGGACTATAGGTGTGGTTTGATCAAATGTAAGCGACAGTGACAAAACCTAAACCAAGAAACACATTTAGATTTAAAAAATCCCAATTTGATTGTTTGATGTGGCTAAACTCTGATTGCAATAATCAAAACTTTTAACTTTGGCTCTATGTAGGACCTCAGTGCTCATAGTAAGAATGTGATATAGAAAATTGGTTTTTAGGCCTTTAAAAGATTTGTCATCTGAAAGGCCTAACCCAATTAAACCACTGTGGTTAGTTTTGTCATACTTAATTCAGTTCCCTCCAGAGCCACATAAGACATAATACTATGCTTTCACTGGCTGAATAGAGCTCCCCATGATTAAACCAGTAAACTGATCATGATGTGAAAAAGTAGGATTTCCTATTAATATGATATTCTACATTAACTGAATTAGCAACATTTAATATGATACAATCTCAATCCATTTAGAGGGATATATTTTTACTTTTTGCAATGTCACTTTATGCACACCAGCAGCTGCTATATAACCAAAGTGAAAGCGTCTTTAACCCATCTGGCTCTAATTCCTCCAACATCTCTACTCCATGCATCTGTTTAACCCTTCCTCTCACCATCCATTCACACTAATTACCCTCCACTCCATCCTTCACTATTACTCATTTCATTCTGTTGTTCCCTCCTTCTCTTCCCAGGTTCCCTTCTCTCTAATGGTATTTATTAGTGCACAGCAGTTCTTGTCTTATTCATATTTCAGCAGTGTCAACTTGTTCAAGTTATTAGCAGGCCATTACAGCCTCTTCCTCAAGCAGTTCAACCACCAGCCTCAGCCTCAGGCCCCTTCAACTCTCCATTCTTATCATTTTTCTCTCCCTGTGGATTTCCCC
Source organism: Cebidichthys violaceus (assembly GCF_023349555.1). Lineage (NCBI taxonomy): Eukaryota > Metazoa > Chordata > Actinopteri > Perciformes > Stichaeidae > Cebidichthys > Cebidichthys violaceus. Next base: position 9,002,629 of record NW_027176296.1, read on the forward strand.
TACTCTGCTACTCTCTCAATACTATTTCTCTTGCCTTATGTTCACTGTCTTTTTTTACTGTGCACATTAAAGATCAAACAAAAAGCCTGTGATGGGATCAAGACTATATATCAAATGGTTCACTATCTATGCTGAGGCAACAATAGCACATACATGTATCATATCACTTACACACGTAACCCTAACACACTGTTAGCGTGTACATGTATGCACAGTTTCTCCAACAAACACCATGCCAACTTTACAAAACAGTAAAGTTTAAACGGTATATACCAAAGTTGTGATCATATGAAATTAAATATTTTATATGAAATATGAAGTGTGTTAATTAATTATATTTACAATGATGATAATATTAATGGAATGCAGTTTTATTTATCTATACAAATCACAACATCATAAACTGATGAAGGCCACAAGTTATATTTTGTTATCAGTCATTCTGTTAATGCACCAGTTATGCCTGCAAATAATTTAACAACAACATTATAGTGTGCTTTAACTATAATACTATATGAAATGTTATATCTTAATAAAAACTGTGTGTGTGTGTGTGTGTGTGTGTGTGTGTGTGTGTGTGTGTGTGTGTGTGTGTGTGTCGCTTCCCTGGCCCACTTTTTGCCCCCAGTGGCATTGTCTTGATGATGAAAGAGTGTTGCACGGTCAACATTGCTGGCGCATAATGGATTATACTCCTGCACACACACATACACACAAACTGACATTCTATGTCACTAATAATAGCTAGCCATGTCTCTCCTGATGAGGAGTGGCCCACCCGTCCTGCTGTGTTCCTGATAGAATAAGCCACATCTATCAACCATACTAATCTCCCTCAACAGAGCTGTAAAACTTTATTTAAATGCTAATGTCTGTATGACAGATTAGCAGACGTACACAGGTGCAATACATTCTCTACTGTTTGACTTGGCCACAGCAGGGATATATTCAAGCAAAGACTCATTCTACCTCAGCAGCTTGGTTGTCTGCCGCTTCATTTGAATACAATGACTTTAAATTTGTTGTGAGATGGTCTATTACTGCTGTAGAGAGCATTTCATTTAACCCGTAGCTTCTTTGAGGAGGGCCAGCTTCTGCTACAAATCTGCAAGAATTCAGTGTCGCTACTTGAATGTTTATCACTACATAAATACACCTGCATGGCTTCTCAAAAGCCAAAACTGTGAGCAGGATTATTGCCAAATCGTTTTGATTCATAAATAAATACAGAATTAAGTGATGAATAATGGATGAGTCAATCTCCTCTGGTTGAAATAACTGATGGGGACATGTGTGTCTACTACAGGCATCCTAATGATCTCTTTAAGTGAGACTGAGCAAGTTTAGAATATAAATCCAGCATCAAAAACCGATGACAAACAAAGAGTGTTTGATCACTCCTAAGGCAGTTTAATAGTCTTAAAGGTTCAATACAGCTCACCTCAACTACTTCAAACATTATGAAATCATGATGAAACCATTATTTTCTCTATATTTGCCAGAATCTGGATCATCCCACATGATCCCACACTTAGCAAGAGATTTTGATGTCTTTGAAACCTGAATCCGTCAAAGGCCCCCATGCAGCTGCCAAGCCAAGCACCCCCAGGTGAGGGTTTTTCTGCCAGGCGGGGCACACCGAGGCCAGCATAGGAGGGCAGAAGTAAGAGGATTAAAAGCAGTGGTGTAGTGACTGTTTATTCCACTGTCAGTGCCTTCATCAATCGCCTCCTGTTTACTGTTTTAGTTGAGTTATAAGGATCCACCAAAGTTGACATACAAATTTATGTATATTAATAAGTTAAATACCATCTCAAGTCACTTCGTTAGAGGCTGCCTGCTGTTCTAAAGTGATTCTAAAAAATAATACTGATTATAAAACTGTTATTTTTATTTATATTCTTATTTTACAAACCTCTTATTGAGAGCATTCTTTGTTATTGTATTGTATGTTATACTATGTCTTAATATGTCAGGATCATAAGTGTTGTTCTGTGTTTTAATTGTCTATATTATGTTTATCGTTTACTGTTCTTTACCACAAATGTCCCCTTTGGGGAGATTAGAGTTTTATATGATTTATGTCGTTATGTACGTAGGCTAATGAAATATTACATGAAATGTGTGTGAATTAGAACAAATCTCTTTGCAAAACACATTTCATGAATCAGATGTAACAGATGGGTTGGACTTACACTGAAGAACACAACTTATATTCCTTAGCCTAATCAAGTGCATTGTAGCCATGACAAAAAAAGTCAAGAAGTACTGACTGTTACATAAACTATAATCTTTTTTTCTTTTTTATATTCCAACCTATTAACCTCCACATCCTTTATTTTCATTGCATTATAGACACTGTTCCCTGCATGTAAATTATGAATGCAGATACTTCTACATAAAGGTATATTGCAAGGGATGTTGATGGTTTGATGCATGAGCTGCCAAATCAACTTACAAAAAATAAAGAAAACATTAGCCAGACTATTATATTGTTGACATGAAAAGAGGGAATACATTCTTTATTTCAGTTGGACTTAATCAGCGGACATAACATCTCCGGACAAAGAAAGAGACTCAAGATGTGACGTAAAAAGCCTCTTTAGAGTGAAATGAAACATTAAGGTCGTGGCTTATCTCTTCATGTATAGGGAGAGTGCTGTGTTGTTTTGGTTCAGTTGACAACTATTGTATTTATTACTTCATTTTTTTTGAAGTTGGCAGAATCCTAGTGGCTCCGGATGAGTCCCATCTGTAGTTGTCTTCAAAGTAAAGAGCTGTGATGTCCAATCCTCTTTGTCTTACACCATATTTATTCCATTTCTTCTCACTTTCTCTTGCTCACACACTGAAGCTAGGATACGCGTTGTTTTTCCACTGTCAAAAGAAAGAGGTTGGGGTGAGGTGTAAATGAACGTCTTATAGTTTTAATTTTTTCAGTGCTTACTTTCTATGTCCTCTCTCTCTCTCTCTCTCTCTCTCTCTCTCTCTCTCTCTCTCTCTCTCTCTCTCTCTTCTCTCTCGCTCTCTCTATCTTTTACTGACTCTTCCGTATGGAGGATGGCATGGCATCATTATCCAGGGGGAGGCAGCCATCCAGTCAGAGAAATCAACAATTAGGACCCAATAAAGTGGAAAAGAATATTTCTGTATGCTAATGAGTTTTCCAGCAGCCACAGTAGATGCTGATTAGGCTGTGCTTTCTCCCCCAAATATTACTACATTATTATTATTTATTCCATTTGTGTAGAACTCCATTTATTCCTTCCATCACAGGATTTATCGGGGCCACAGTGTGGGGCTAGCGCCTTTGGTGGCTTTTGAAAAAAAAAAGTGACAGACGAGGATAGAAAGCTAATTTGATTCATGAGTAGATTTAATGGAAGAAACAGTGAAGCGTGAGAGCATCTATAATGTACCCCGAGCACTGTTCTCCATACATTCTCCCCAGCTGTCAGAGGCAGTGAGCAGTGAGCAGAGAGCGGAGACGAGAAGATACCTTCCGATCTGAGAGAAGCAGTGAGGGCAGACAGTATAGTAGTGCAGCTTGTGCAGAGAAACCCCACCTCTGCCTTCCTCCAACGCACATATCATGATCAAACACAGGAAGGTGAAGAGAAGGCTCACAGTTAGCATCCGCTCATCTGCAAAGCCTCTCTCTTCCCACTACCTGCATTCTTGCTTGTGAAAAAATATTTAAAGCCAAATGTCAATTAATATTCTCTAATAAGTATCTGAAGACACTTTCAGAGGAGAGATATATGGAGGCCATCTGTTTGTGACATAACTTTGATGTTTTGGACTGTGTTTTCAGTTTTTTAAATTCTGCAGAGCCGGGATTATCTTTATTAGATTTTCTGTACTTGTGTAATATGTGCATCCCGCCAGAATAAAATGACATTAGAAGCCATTTATTACAGTTCCCCGGTGCAAACAGTCATCCAAGAATAATCTCACATTTTGTCATAATGATGTGATTTGCATTGCAAAGCATCTGTCAGAGGCCTCTGCTGAATCTGGCAGGGACCTCATCAACTCCACCGTAAGAAAAATCCGCTGAGTTCCTGACTAAGAAAAAACTTATTACAAGTACTGAGGAATCCAGATTTGCCTCTTGCTATTTTAAGCAAATACAGAGGCTATTTTTGTCTACTTTTCAGACCTTGTCATAATTATATTTGAGTAATATTTTGAGGATTTGAATATTTCAAATATTTATCTCGATAGCCTCAAAAGTGGACACGTCTCTTGTGGGAACTGTGGGAGGTATAAGCGAAGCGAAATTAAGCACTTATTGTTATTTCTAATTAATCAAAACTTATTCAACTGCATTTTTTGCTTACGCATTGCGGAACTGTGTTTTATGAAATGCTGTTTAAAGGAGCTTATTCATCTGGAGGCTCATTACACTACAGTAATTACACAATACAGTGCTTGGCTTTGTGTCTGAAGGGATATTGCTTACAATTCATAGAACCAAACCTTCAGTGAGATAGCCCAAGACAACCTGGAAGACAAAGGAGCCAATAAACCTGCAGAAACCGATCCAATCTGATACGGGAGGTAGAGGGAGCGACTAAATTGGGAGCCTCTTGTTCTGCTGTTATTGCAGTACGGGGTATCTCATCTCTGGGAGAAAGGTGTGCCTTCGAATCTCACGCTGGTCAGGAAGACAATGGATCAGAGGTGGTGAGATTGGAAGTGTGGCAGGGGTACCCTTCCTCAACCTACCCCAATGGATGCTCGGATGTTGTCTGCAGGAGAAAATGACGATGGGAAAATAAAGGAATGATAATGAGAGAGGGGGGGGGGTGAGGAAAGAAAAATAGAAAGGAAAAAAATTGAGAAGGGGGTCATCCATAGAAGGGGGCGGGCATGAGATGCTGTGTACATAGTGCTGCTGTGTCTGCATTATTTAAAAGCTCTCATTAACCTGAGCCTGAAAACAGACTAAATCAATAGTCAACGCAGACACACAAAGAATTTCAGGGTGCTCCCTGTGCAGACTTCAGGATCATGCTGAGATATAATTGCAAAGGAGGGTTAAATTCATTCAGCAGAGATAACAAACTGCTGTGTGCAGGTCAGGGAGCACCTGTCTTGCATTGATTTGGCCTGGAACCAGACGTGTTAAATAGAACATTGATCATGGTCAGTGAGTTTGTGTGATGTGGCATGTCCCCTGATCATTGATGGTCCATAGGGAGCTTTGTTTGTGTTTGGAAAGTCGCCTTACAAAAGAATTCAGAATGCTTTGTTGGAGAATCACAAATGCATCGGCCTTAGTTTTGGACAATTTATTATTATTATGAGTTATAAACCGAATCTTTTTCTCTAGGTCCGTTTATGTTACACTGCCTCATTGATCTTCATTCATGTTCATGAGATCATGACAAACTTGTCACATTTCATTAATTTACTCAGCAGTGCAATCGAGTACATAATCTATGCCAGCACACTGTGATTCATGTTGATTGAGTCATGCAAACAAATTGATGTAGTGCTATGAATAGAGATGCTAAACTGTCTCTCTGCTACACGATGGTTGTAGCTAACTAGTTATAGTCATTTTTATTAAAACAGTCCAAAATCAAAAACATAAAATCTTTAGATCCCCAACTGGTTTAATTGTTGCTGGCTTTGCTTTGTCAAAGTCTTTATTACAGATAAGAAAAGACAAACCTAATCCAATTTTCAAATCATCATTCTGCTTCAAATATAAGCCAATATGTCACCTTGTGTGAAGATGTGAAACATTCTGTAAAGGACAGTCAATTATTATCTTTTGACTGAATATGAGTAAATATAATGTTTTACGATCAGCATGTTTGTTTACTGGCTCTTCTTCTGCTTTGTATCAATTGTAGTTTGTTTTCTGTTATTTATTCATTCATTTTTTGTACTTACGTTTGGATGAAATGAGCGCTGCTAAAGTTATACACAACAGTGGTGGGCCGTGCATTTTATACCTGACCCTTCTGTGCTGTCCTACTATAGTTGAACACATGACGCCACAGCTATGGTTATTTGTTTCTAGGGGTGTAATAATACACGTATTCGTATTAAACCGTTCGGTACGAGGCTTAAGAACCGAACAATACGTTTGAATAATAGTAGTGCATTTGGAAAATGCAGAACCTTAAATTGTGGGAAATATAGGCCAAATCCCAATGTCCTCCCTAAACCCTAAGCCCTGAACCCTCAAGGACTTAATTGACGTCACCTGGTAAGTGGTTGAGTGTGAAAGGCTGTGAGGGCTCGAAATGGTATAAATAAGAATGGGACAGGACTTTGCTGCAACATATCACATTTCCATGAAAACAACAAAAAATATGATGTAAACTTTATTTTTAATTTATTTTATACTCTGTACTCCCTGATTTGAACGTCTTCAGGCTCTTTCCTCAAAAGATGAGAGGTCATTTCATATAATCTATTTACTTGTTTTTGTCAAAACATCTTCGATGACAAAATCAAATATTTGATGGATAAATAAATAAATATCCTCTGATTTCAAGTTTATTTTTTGTTCCATCTTAACCCTTAATGTTTCTGAGTAAATATAATAAGACAGGCGTCCTCTTTGTTTACCTTTTTTTTTTTTAACGTCCACTGGTTACCCCGTGTTTAACGTCACGTTGCTATGACTTGTGGGTAATTCCCTTAGGCTAAGTCAGCATACCATGCTGACTTACGGAAAGGGTTCATAGAGGGCTCAACATGTCTGCCAGAGAGCCTCAAACACTCGATGATTTGACAGTGGGTCCGTAAGGGGGGACATTGGGATTTGGCCATAATGTTTTCAGTGGACTGAGCTCACATAACAAACAACGGGCTGTGTGACCTTTTGAACCCGGAACAATAACAAAAAACAGCTGAGGCACCGCACGTGTGTATATGACAACAAAGCATGACAAATCAACCCAGCAACACTGCAGCGCTAGAGCATGAGCCATTCATATTATTCATAAAAACAACACAGACAAATTAACACAGTAGTAACGCTACTGCAGAACAAAAGCAGTTCACTTACCAAAGCTGCTGTTCACTTAAAGACAAAGTCCATCCTCCTTTCTTTGTTAACAAAGAGTTTAATACCGCAGTTAATCCTCCTTGAGAAATCCGTTTCTCCTCCTTCAGCCATTGAAAAACAAAGCTAGGTACAAAAAAAAAAGAATCTACTCCAAACAAAACGCTAAAAATGTCATAACTTCTCTTATATATGTTTCAACCTGAACTCTTACTAAATACTAAGATCTGCTTGCTAGCTTTCTGTTTGACAAAAGTCACGCTGGCCCACTGACAAAGCACGGCGCACCTTAATGCTGACGTACTTAGCAGGCTACCTCGCTATCGCTGGCACGTCAAAGAATACGCCCAACATGTCAAACTAAAGATCTGATTGGTTGAAGATGATGACAATCAACAATAATGTCCCCATATACTTAAACTGCAAAGGCTCTCTAGCGGGCATCGGGCCTCTCTTCTTACCTAGAGACAGCATAGAGGTGAAATCTGATTGATAAAAGCTCTACTTAAAACAAGCTGTGCTGGAAGAAGAGCAATAGGCTGGAAGCAGAGCAACAGAGGAAGACAGGAGCTGTGCAATGAGAAAATAAGCTAATAGGAAAAAAAATTATAGTACATGTAGTGTATTTGTGAAAAAATATTAAATTATAAAATAGCTATAACTTTGTGATTCTGTTTAGGCCGGCAGAGAAGGCTTAGCTAGCCCTGACGGCCCACCACTGCAATACAACAATGACAAAGAAGCATGAAAGATAAAAAGGTGATTACTAAAGACAACTGAAAAAAAGAAAGAAAGAAAAGGAAAGCAATGAAGTAAAAGAAAAGCAGACAGATGAGAAAAAGGAGAGAACAAAGGAAGAATAATGGACAGAATAGACTTATGGGCAGAAGGAGATGTTGAAGCCAACAGCGCAAAGTGTTGACTCAAATGGACCGTGAGGGGGCAACTACTGGCTCCTGGAGGATTTCTCTTCAGGTCATCAAGCATCACATCATGGAGACGCAAATGTAACTATGGTCACAGCTAAAGCCACAGACCCACCCAGTCTTTCTTCACAAATGACTCATTCTAAGTCTAGTCTTCCTCTGGTTCTCTCCCATTCTCTCTTTTCTTTCATTTTCCCTGTTTGACTGGGTTGCCAGAATACACCAATTACCAAAAAAAGTAGTATCGTTCCCATAACAATGATTGTATTGACTGACTGGTTAACATTAGCACAACATATCCAACTAAAGCCAATAGAAGCATGTTTATGCTCCTAAACATTAAATCTTTATCAAACTGTTTACAAATCGAATATCTCTGACCGGATATATTTTCTGCTGCACAATCTTCTCTTGCCCACACTTGTGCAAACATAGTATATCTGAAGAGATAAATCGGAAACACTCAGTGTCTTAGATGAACCTCAACATCCCTTCATTGTCCTGTCATACAGCTCTGGTTTGGCACCGCTTTCTCCATAAGATGCCCAAACATTATGAGTGCAGTATAGACCTTCTGATGGTATCCAAACCCAAGTTGAGTTTTATTTAATAATTAAAAAGAACTAACTACAGTATTACATTGAGACTGTTTTATAACCAGTTGAAAGTTCCTCGTAGAACCTTTAAAGTAAGTGATTTTATAGTAGGATCAGCAGAATCCTCTCTCTGGTTCATGTAACTGGTCCTTAGACAGTTTGAGTTGTTGCATACAAAAACAGAAATGCTGTGTGTTGCATATTAAAAAATATTTACCAAAACAACGTGATTGTGTCTTGTATGATGAGGTTGGAAGTGTATTTATCTAAGCAAGCGTTTGTTCCGTCTTAACAGGCTTGACAGACTCCAATACTCTCTAAGGTGCAGGTTAAACCTCCCCTGGAAAAACTGTCGGCTTAATGGCCTCTGCCTTACGCTGATAACTGCCGAGGTGTCTCCTGCTCCTGCTCTTTGGAAGTAGGTGGATAAAGATGCAAAAGCCTTTGTGTAGCCAAGTGTCTTTTTATTTCTCTCTTTGAAGTGAATTGACATTCAGCTCAGGATTTTGTTTGAAAACGCACCCTGCCTCCCAGCTCCTCTGTTTTCCTTCTCTAAACTTCAGCACATTACACAAAGTTGGAGCAGCGCTCTTGTCCTTGAGTGTAACTTTACAGGTTGTCTGCCTTTGGTGTTCTGTTTGACTTCCCTCACAAGTCGATTGAGGGCGTCAGTCATAGAGGGAGAGGCAGATGGAGGAGGACACGCTGGCAGGTCGGATAGTGGGAGCCGAGCAGTATGTCAAACTCCATCTCTGCTATGAAAATCGAAGTAGATGGACACAACTCTCAGAACAACCGCAGGACATACAACGGAGTGGAGGGAAGAGGCGGGTGTGTGACGGGAATGCCAGAGTACCATGTCACTGCTGATGACAGTCAATTTGTCTGCGAGTCAACAGGATTTGAGAGATGCACTCCACTGCAGGCGGTATAGCAGAGCTGACGGTATTAATAAGGGGAGTACTTACCTGTTTTCCATGGACATGCTGCACAACGGACATGCTGCACAACACAATGCATGTCCCACCCGTTATGTACCGAGTACTCATTCATCCATCTGTAGACTCTTCTCAACAGAAAATTTAAAGCATTTGTGGTTTGCTTAAATGCCTTGAGCAACCTGTGTTTATGTTTTTCTGACACATAATTATGCAAGTAATGACTGTTCCCTCTCTGTAGCATAGGCATCACGTTGTTATACTGTACCTCTGCAAAATGTGCAAAGGATCGTGTGTACAAAATGTGTGTTTTTGTCATGCGACGCCTCGATTTTTAATCCTATTGTAACAACATCCCCTTCTACTTATCAAAGTTGGTTTCATTTAGACATAAAGACAGTATTCTCTTGCTTTGCAACCGAGTAGTTTAACCATAAAATATTTGCCGCGCACAGACATTTTACCTAAAGTCTCACGTTTAGTATTTATGAAAGGTATACAAACCTTTAATAAATGGTTTGCAACACACAATCGTGCAGCTTTGAGGACATTTATAGTGGTTATTAATGTACAGTATTTTGTCAACAATTCTAACGTCTTCATTTTTTATATTATTACAAAAGCAAATACATAAAAACACATATATCTGCTACAGCATAGTGTGTTATATTATTAAATGTTTTGTAATTGTCAGTATTTAATGTTTATATACTGCCCTTATGAATTCTTATTTTGAGGACCTGCCAAAATAACAATTACAAATGTATTTCATGTTTAACAGTACTGTTTATTAAATGTGATCTTTTTACATTGTGATGAGGATTAAATCGAATTCTGCTCATCACACACTTTTAAATGGAAATGATCAAATTCAAAGATTTAGCATACATTGATTTCGCATACATTGTATAAAACATTTTATTTACAATCTTTACTTTTTTTTAAAATCTTTCTTTATTTCTTTATTTTCTCAATTAAGTCCATAACATGTAGTCCACTCAGAGTGGGTTCATATTTTATGAATATGTAATATTCACATGAGATCAAAGGGCACATTTTGTCAGGAAAGATTTCCATGAAAAGAAGGGTGCGATGTACTTCATCTTCTCGGTGAACTGTGGAACTGGTTTAAACTGTGCAAGGCACCATATGTTTATTTTTTTCATTTGTGAGAAAATCTGAGTTTGGTGTGAAAGGCCTTTGGTTATAACCAATTCCCTAGAATACTGAAGCCCCCGGGGAAAGCTTCCTTTGATACTGCCTTTCTTGCTTCCTTATATGGGGTCAGTATCTCTGCTGCTTTTCACCTGACAACGAGGAGTTTCACCAGGAGTAAAATGTTTCTGTACCTTTTCCAAATTCCCTTTGAGTCTTAGTTGGAGCACTCTAGAAAACTGGAGGTTTGTTGCCACCAGTTGAACTGCATGGTGGTGGACGAGTTTGCTCCATACACCACTGCTCTATCTATATACTGCATAATTCTGTTTGACCGTGACAAGACACATACAACTGTATCTGGTTGACAAAATCTATATTCCTGTCATACCTACTGCTTTCCCTGCAAAGGTCACTCCTGTCCAGAGATTTGAAGATGGTTCCAGTTATTGGAAACACTAAATCTATGTAATATTTACAAAGATTTAATTATTTTTTTTCAATGTCAATAATAGACCTCCAGATTACAAAGAAATATGCAGTCAGATTTTTGAAAAAGGACAACATGTCATCACAATATAGCTACACTGTATCCGTTGGTTGTATCACTTTGGTGATCATATTCTTAGGCTCAGTTGGCTCTAGCTCCTGCCTACATCTTTGATATCTGATCTTTTAACCTTTTATGAGCTGACAGCAGACATCTCCTGGCAGGGCACTTCTGGGCATGGCTAAGTGTAGGATCAAGACCAGAAGTGACTGGGCCTTTGCCATCTGAGCCCCTAAGTCTGCTGTGTGAAAATAATATATACAGTAGTATAGGCCAGTGTATGTATTTAAAACCCCTCATTACTTCATTATTTTAAGAGAGCTATTCATATAAAGTTTTAGCTTGTTATCTCAGTGCTTTTGCAGTTGTTTTAAATGTAAGATGTACACGTGGAATGAATGTTGGTGAGCCGAGATCTTGACCTTTATGGCGTTTTAGGCATCAATTCATTTTACAGATGAGCTCACACTAAAAAAGCCTCACAATAACGGAATGGGAATGGGAAAACTTTTTTTAATGATTCATCACATTTTACTTTTCACTTCCAAACTTTGCACATGTTACATATAATCGCAGGCTTTTTGAGATAATTTCTCTCTGAAGTATTACATTGTTCAAAAAGCATGTACTGCTTATATTGCAATTTGTATTGAAATATGTTTCAGCTGTTTTAGTATATTCATATACATAATGACTTAAACATTGTTAGCCTGAGGCATGGAGTGGAACAATTGTTATCTAAACTTGGGTAGTGAGATTAGGGTTAATGGTCAGTGATAACTAGTTTGGTTATGGAAAGCACTGTTTAGTGTTGGGTCACATGGTGGAAATCTGACTTATTTGTATTCCTTCTCCCTGATGGAAAGCAGACAAATCCGTTAGGCTTGACTCTCTATCTTGGAAGAACGACCCTGGGTGCAATTACAGACTTGAACCAGTAGGGAGCACACTTTTCATACCATCACAGTGGAGTCTATGGTACTGTATTTTGACACAAGGCAACATTTATACACGACTCTTTATCAGCCATAAGTGTAAGCTGAAGAGGAGGCGATGAGGAGGTAAGTGCAGCATATAATCAACATCCAAAGAAATTCGCTGAATGCATAATTTACTCCACTTTGCACAAATAACAGTCCAAAGGCAAATATAGCAGTCTGTATTAATCATAAACCAAAGTATTAACAATTACTTCCATCTGTTGCATCACATCAAGGAATTACCTGACAGCAGTATGCAATTATATAAATTCTCAAAAAAGGTGGGAATTTGAATAATGCTCTCTTAGTAAACTGGTGTTAAAAACACTTATCTAAACAAACATTAAGTGTGAATATGTATGTATGTCAATTATTATCTTTCAGTACCCAGAAATGTTGGAACTAAAACATCAAGAGAGCGATTAAATTATTGAATTATTTAACAGTATAATGAATAAATATGAATGTGAAGACTCCTAGGTAATATGAAAATGTAATTCTCCCTCTCACTCTGTCTATCTCTCATTCTTCCACAAGGCTATTCTCCCCAAGGCGCGTGCGTAATTAGTCCATATTGTATCAGTCTGGTAAAACACAGCGCTCACATATATGCACCCTTACGGACACATGTCCTAATGAGTAAGCCTATTCTTTAGCTCGCCTGCTCTCTCTCTCTCTCTCTCTCTCTCTCTCTCTCTCTCTCTCTCTCTCTCTCTCTCTCTCTCTGCATATATTATTACTAATATTAAAATAATTATACGTATAATGACTTGGTGATCCCTCGCCAAGAAGAATTTGGAGATGTGGGTCGGGCAAGATCCCAAATCTCTTGAAAGATGAGAACCACCTCGAAGGTGGGCAGGGCAGGACGGGACAGGGCAGGTAGGATACACGGGTTTATAGGAAGAGGGAGTTGCTTTTGCTGCAAACCTGTTTCCCTCAAATCTTTGCTCACGGTCCCGCAACAGGAGCTCGGCCCGGTCTACGATCCTGTACTATACTGTTCTTGGAAACAGCGTCAGGGAGCAGCTGAGAGAGGCTTAACATTTCAAACGTCTGGCGGTAGGCTGCAAAGTTTCCACCCTGAAAACACTGTCATGTAGCAGCAGGCTGGAGCACGACACCACACCTCACGGCTTGGTGTTCAATTGGATCTCTGAAGCCCGGAATCATACTCTTTAATGCGTCGTTTTACTTTATGTCTGTTATTTCAATTAAGAGGACATGTTGTAGTCTGTCAGTTGTTTTATGCCAAAAACAACATCATTATTATGATTAATCAGCTCTTCTGACATTTCGGCAGACAAAGAATGTATTTCTCAGTCCTGATTCTAATTTAGTAAGTGAATAATCACGTCTTGGTCCGTTTTGATCGTTTGCGTAAGTCTGCTCAGCGTTAGCAGCAACATAGTGCACCACGGGTTCAAATTGGGATTCCGGTGTTATTAGTCATAGATGTCCTCTCAGCTGGAAGCAGACCTGCAGCTGGAGACCACAGCAAAATGTGATGTATTAAAATCCGAAGACGTGACGAGTCCTGACGGATGCACCGGGCAGCGCGGCTGCCGCGGGGACGGAGGGCAGAATAAAGTGGCCCCAGCTCCGGAGCGCCATCAGCCGAAGCCACGCAAGATGACCCGGAGCCCCAAATGCGCCCGCTGTCGCAACCACGGCGTCGTGTCGTGTTTGAAAGGCCACAAACGCTTCTGCCGCTGGAGGGACTGTCGCTGTGCCTGCTGCCTGCTGGTGGTGGAGCGGCAGCGCGTCATGGCAGCGCAGGTCGCTCTGAGGAGGCAGCAAGCTGCGGAGGTGAGAAGAGCACAAGGGCAGGTCAGTGATGGAGAAATGGTGGAGGATAAGCAGATGGCTAAATCATGACCTCCAGTAGATGATTATCCACAATCAGGAGGCGAACCGTAATTATCAGGCAGATATTGATATCAAAATGAGGCCCAAAACGTGAGTTCAAAACAATCAAAGTGAACCGACTCATATGTTGGTAGACCAAAGATCAGAATATATAGTAATTGTTATTTACCACTGCATACTTTTCTTTGGCTGGATTTCATTTTCTGAAGAGAAATCACATACATATTTTACACTCTACAGAAGTGCTTAGAAATAAAGCTACAAGGCTGAATTTGCAAATGTATTACTATTATCCATATGTTCAGCTGTGTGTGAGAGAAGTCTGACCATATCATGGCTCAGGGCATCACTACAGACTGAAGCACATGTTTGTTTGTTTTTCTTAATTTCTTCAAAACAGAATCATATTTTTGGAGATTTGGAACATTTCAGTTAAGTTTTGTTAGTTGTTTTCTATTAGAAAAAGTGAGCTGTAAGTGAGCTGTATAACTGTAGGTAAAATATGAATTTATGCATTATAAAGTGTTAACATTTCGAAAACATATTTCTGATTGTATCATATAAATACATATTATTGTTCACATTTTATTAAAATATAATAATACAACTAACTAAGACAGAAAGTATGGAATAAGGACCACCAGCAACAAACAATTGCCGCCCTTTTAAAAGCTTAAACTTATAGCTTCAAGTTTAAGATTTTAAACTAACCCCAAAACTATAAACAAAACAAAAAAATGAAGTTAAGCTATACAAACTTAACATAAAACGACTTGCATTTGCCTTTAGTGGCTGCATCTTCTGGTGTCAACAGGGTGAAGAGCCAAATATTCCCCATTCTGAAATGCTATAACCATAAAGAGATCTATTTGCCTTTATAATGTATTTAATAACTTTAATTACCTTTGGGGCACAGTCTCAGTACAATAGGATTATGTCCAAATGTCTAATTCCTGTTCCCATGTTTCTCCCAGGGTAAGAGGGGGGTGAGGTGTGCAGGTCCGTTGCGGAGGACTGCGTATCAGCGTTACGCGAGAGCCGCCGAACCAAGCATACTGGCTAAGAGCATCCTGCAGGGTAAAGTTTAATGAACATCTCTCTCATTAATGTACTTCCTCTTAGACTGGATCATAAAGAGCAGGGTTTTTTTCCAGTAAATTAGATAAAACCTTTGAAGTCAACTTTAACATTTAGTTTATTTTCTTTTAATGTGTTAAGTTTGATAGAATTAATGCAAGATCACAAATTGAGCAACCTTGTTTGTCATCTGCTATTGGTGAAGGTAAGTCACTGCTTGCTGAGCAAAACAAATAAACTTTTTTTTTTCTTGTGAGATGAGATTGTTACATGTCTTTTGGAGTATTTATTGTTTGTCATGGTTTATATACATATATTTATGTTTACAGCTATGTAAAGTCAAATTCCTTTCATGTGCTCGCATATAGTTGGCCAACAAAGCTGATTGTGAAGTGCAGAAAAAATTCACTTACAAAAGAACTACATAATTCAGCTCAATGTTTTTTGGAATGATTTGTTAGGACATTGATTCCCCGAAGTTTACTTCAACATGAACCGTAATCCCTCCATGTCTAACCACAACCTGTTTTCCTAGCCTTAGCTTCAGCCTGTTTCTCAACCAAAAACCAAGTCTTAACCCAAAATACATGTTTAACTTTGTGGATACCATTTTCTTGTCCTTGGACAGACAGTAGTCCCAACAATGTCACTGAACAAACAGATTTTAGTCTCCACAAGTAGACACACATAACTTCACACATGTGCATGCTCTTTAACACACACATGCATTATGTACATATTGCTCTCACTGCTACTGCATTTTCAAGCCCTGCTCAGGCCCCAAACTACCAGTGCTTCTTGTTGGATGTCATTACCCTGCATTACACACACTTAATGTATCTAAGCCACCTGATCACTGTGGCTTCACTATTTCACAACAACAGGCCATTACTGTAATACACAGTGTGTATTAATACCCGCTGACTTGCATTCAAATCCTGCTGGAGGCTTTTATCTTCTTTATAGCCCTCTCAGATTCTCTGTGCTCTCAGTAAAACAGAAATGACACTGCTAACCAACTGCATAATTAAAATAATAAAGAACAAAGTACTCAAACATAAACATGACAGTTAATTGGTTGGAATAAATTAAAATATTCATTAATTAATTAAATAAATGAACACAAAACAGCAGTGTGTGGCTTTGCTTTCTATCCAGGGCTCAAACCAGTGGTGCCGCTGGAGGAAGACACCTCCTGCTGGTCAAAGCAGCGTGAACAAACACACTTTACGTGTCCCCCCATCAGCAGCCGGATGAGGAAGAGGCGAGCCTTCGCCGACAAGGAGCTGGAGAACGTGATGCTGGAGCGGGAGCTGAGACAGAGAGAGCTGCACAGCAACCTTTCCTTCTCCTCCTCTGGCCTCGTCCCTGTGCTGCACCCTCCGCCTCTGCCTGTCTCCCCAAGCCTCCACTGCTGTCTTCTCAACAAGGAACCCACCACTGCAGGGACGTCCAGTTATGTGCCTGTGTATAAATATAAGCCTCTGTATGAGTGTGACTTTCAGTTCTATCAGTTCTTCCACCTAAAAAGCAGGTCATCTGCAGAAGGTGACCACACTGACTTCTTATGTCAAAGCTCAGAGCAAAGCAGGAGGGATGAGGAGGGGCTGAATTGCTGCCAAGGCCGTGAAAAGAAAGACAGACCAGAGCTGACGCCTCTACCATCAAGACAAATACTCAAACATCATGGCAGCACCTTGTCAGGTCTAGACCTTGTCAAACCCCCCTCAAAACCGACAGAAATAATTGACTCTAATGGCTTTTCAACCGTCACACGCTCTATTTTTGGATCGGATCAGGGTATCCTGGGCGGGCCAGACGTCAGTGCATCCTGTAGGACTTTTGATCCCAGTCCTCTGATAGCTAAGGGCTGGTGCGCAGACACTTCTGCCAATCAGGCAGGTCCTCATGCCGACTCTGTCAAGAGCAGCTCAGTCAGGACTCCTGCTGTGAAGCCATTACCTTTCTCTGTGGAGGCTCTGCTGAGGGCCTGACAGGCAAATGAAAAGCAGTGTAGTGCACTTTGTTGATGTGCGGACTAAGAATCACTGTTGAGTGAATAAATAGAAAAAATTGCTACTTGTGTAACAGGTTTTGAAACACATTTCTTGACATGGGCTGCTTGCTATTCATTGAGTATGCACAACTTCCAGAACCTTAATTATTCTTTGTATTTCTTTTTCTTACTTTTCATAAAAATCTATTTAGTTATATGTTAACTATGATATGAAACATATATGTACTTGATAATTAGATTTTCATTTTTATGCCTACATCGAGCATATTTTGTACAAAAATATGCTTTAAATATTGTAATTTTTTTTTATAAAAATATACCGAACCATTCTGCTGTGACTCTCTCAAATCAATCACATTATTTTCTCCTTCCATGCAAGAAGATATATACAGTACATCCATAAAACAAAGTTGATGAAAAAGTCAAGGAGTGTTTGAACTTGTGCCCATTTCTTAGTTTTTGCATTGCTTTTTAAATCAAAGCGTAGATGTGGTTGGCTGATCTCTGCGCTGCTCTCGGGCGCTGCTTGTCAAAACAAACCAGGTGCTTAGAAATCCCTCTGAACTCATAAGAAAACCAATACCTCAGGTCATGAGGTGAAGCAGGTGGTTTGCCATGTAGACAGTTAAAAAGAGCAAAGATGTCCTCTCCAAAATTGTCTGTCATAGCACAGAAAGGGCTGACAGCATTTGTTCTCTCTTTTTTACCAAGTGAAAAATATACATTCATTATTTATTAATAATTTTTACTGTTGACATCTTTTCAATTGTACAACTTTAAATTCAATCATCATATGACACACAATTTCACATCATCAGATGACAGAATGAGGGAAGATGGAAAATATTCTCCAAAGGGTGAATGAGAAGGTGCCCGCGTTGCCTAGACGACATTGTTCTTTATTGTATGCTGAGCCCGATGCCAACCAAGTTTGTTTGAACACACATTTGATCTATATCCATTTTCCACTTCTTCTCTCCTTCTGTGGGTTTTTTTGTTCTGCGTTGTAATCTCACAGAGATGGAGGTCAGATTCTTTTCACAACTATGGACCTTGTGGCGTCAACACAGAGGTGATAGCGCTGCTACGTGTCTTTGTTTGCTAGTATCTAGCAGCATATCAGAATGCCTTTCTCCCCGTATTATCACAGAGACAGACCGAGGGGAGATTGGCACTAAAAAAAGATGATGTTGTGAACCTGAAAGCACTGAATATGTGCCATTGTTTTTTATTATTATTATTGTTCACCATCTGCAGTGATTTTACAATATTAAAACCTCTTACTTGCAAACTGCCATTTTCACTATGATGATAAAAAGATGAGCATCAGTCACAATGGGGTGATAATGAATTCTGTGATGAATGACACAGAGGATATAAATCAATTTCACCCATGGCAAAGGGAAAGGGGAGAAGCTCATTTATCCAGTTCCCCTATGTTTCTTTCTGGAGTGCTCTTAGATGAGGTGTGCTTAATAGATAGCGACCCCGCTCTAAAATGCTATTCACGTTCCACTGTTCTTGGTAGGACTGTTCCAGGGACGGACAGATTAGCTTTATTGTTATGTGCTGTTTGGAAAGGTTTAAATCGATCTGTAATTGCCAGCATTTTCCTTTGTAGGTCGATGGAAGGAAGGAGGGAGAAAGAGGACATGTGGGGGGTTATTAGATTCAGGCCAGTATGCTGACAAAGCAGTTTCAACAGGTTGAAACATGTTTTGGGAGTTGTAACAGTGCAAACCCTTCTCCTCCCCCAACTTTCTTTTGTCGCCCAGCTTTGGCGCTCCTGCTCTTCATGCTCTCGTTGTGCCTCATTTCCATTTCAGCAGGATTGATTTCACTCGCTGTGTTCAGGGTAGAAAAGCTTTGCTTTGGCCTTTTTCCTGTGACTGTGATCTTCACATTTTCATCATACAGACTCCATCAGCTGCAGCAGTGACTGGAAAGATGGGAGAAAATAAAGAGAAGATCTGAAGAGAGCTGGCGGCCCGGGGGAGGCCTGACAAAGAGCCAGCCCACAGGTTACATGTGCTCCTGCTCATTTAAAACTCTTATTGTTCACCTCCACCCTGTTATTTAAACTAGGAGATTCTTGACTCTCCCTCTTCCCATCAATACCCAAGCATTGCAGCCTGTCCTAACCTAGCATGAAGCCATCACCCTACTATCAAAATGATCTTTGTTTTCCCTTTGCCTTCATGTCCTCTACCAGTAGTGTTTACTTAAGCTGTGTGCAAAGGCAGACGTGCAGGGAAGGTAAATTCTCATGCAAGTACGTTTTTCACGGGCCTCACTCTAAGACTTGAATGAGGCAGCCAGACCCCTCTAGTTGTTTGGTATGATCTTCGTGTTAGTCTTTGCTCTCCCCTTGGACAGATCATCAGCAACATTTAGTATCAGGGATCAGTGGAAAGCCTTTGATCGCACTGCCAGCTCTCTTTATTACAGAATGATAGTGAAAAGCATATGTCTTGGTGTGGCAAGGTCATTTCACGCGGCACTTTTGAGAGAGCTGCTGTCTGAACTTAATAGCGTTATTATGGGATGTTTGGATAATGCGAAGAACTCTCCAGGTTGATAAGACAAGTTGTCATAGTAGTCCTGTCTCATAAACCTGCCGTATTAGTTTTATTGATATGATTTTTGTTGGATTAGGACAAAGTTTAAGTCAATATTGATTTATCATACTGGTGATTGCTATGTATGTGATCACTATTCACAGCAAGTGGTCTAGACAGTGTTGACCTTTGAGGAGACGGAGAGCCAGAGTTCAAAAGTGGAGGAAGCTAACATTATCTCATTAGCTACATTCACTAGTTAACCTCCTCTGTTGAAGTAAAAACTGCCCCACAAAAGAGTCATTGTTTGCACACAGTTTTAAAGCAGGAGTCGAGAGTACAAATCTATCTTTTGAATACATTTGATAACTTATTGTCTCTTTTGTGACCAAGATGAGCTAGTGAGTTTGCAAATTAACCGTTAGCAAGATCTTTTCCTGAACCTAAGTAGTTTCCTGTGAAGATGGAAGTTCATTTTGAAAAGACTGTATGCATGTAAGTGATGTAAATAGACACGTGTTGCTGACTTTCCTATTGGAAAACGCACAAAGAATGAGAAATTACTTTTTGTAAGATATCCTAGGAACCGTTGTTGGCTGGATTTATGTTGCACTGTTGTAGTTTTGGGTTTACTCCAACCCTCAATACAACTTATTACACAATAAATACAAACACTTATTTTTTTGTATTAAAATCCAATTAATATATTTCTACAATTGCTACAAATATTGAAACTGTTTTAGCTGATAGTAACTTATTTGCATGTGATATATTTATTATTTATATTTGAGGTATTTTATATATAAATTGTTCAGTGTGAGTTGTTTCAGTATTGTAATAAACTTCCTGAGCATCATTAATTTACTTCTTTCATAGAGGCAAGACAACGTGATATTTACTTTGTCAAAGGACAAATAACTAGATTTCCTGCACAGCTTAATTTGTTATATGTACGGCTGCTAACTTTGGTAAGCTGATGAACGTTATTATTACACTCCGGGCAGTATTCCTTCCGTTTATTTCAACAAAGTGTCTGCAACGTTGAGTATGAGGTTTCAGAGCAGAGAGTTTGATCTTTCTGCCAACTTACCGCGCACTTTGGATTCTCTCCTGTCCCACCCTGCCCTGCAACAGCCCTGTATGCTCATGGTGTTCGGTAGCCACTGGTGTAACGTTACGCTACAGCTGTGTGTGTTTGAACTTTTGCTGTGATTTGTGGATACAGGCCAGTAATGAAAGCATCTTCAGTGTGGCATCGCTTCAGTTAACGCACATTCATTTTGATGCGACACAATGACCTCTCAATATAAAAGAGAAGATACGTATATAAAAGTAAACATTGTCTCTCAGGCAGAATTTGTGCGAGTCAGTTAAAAATGTGCCTTCCCCAATTCATCTTCAAGCAAATATGAGCCTGGTGGTTTACAGCCTTTCAGAGTTTGAAATGCCAATGTGACCCCCTCCAGGCAATGACGTAATTCATTTAAAACACCAGAAAACAGCGGCGGGAATCATTCATCAAGTTTTAACTGAATTTGACAGTGATATCTGTTTGATCTTCTGTAAACAAATCTTTGTATGTCTTAAAAGTCTGAAATACAATGTGAAGATGTTTGTGAAGATAAGTGTCAGACCAGCAATGTTTGAAATATCACCTGTAATGACTCATATGGACAGACAAACAGAAACAAGACACAAATAGATCACATCACCAGACAACCTAGTTAAATCCGTCTGCACAGACAGGTTTCGTGCAGTGCAGGTCAGGCTGTGCTCTAAAGTCAAGGACGAGGGTTTCAGTAAAACAACAGATAAAACAAAAGCACAGCAAACACAATAAAAAAAAATCTTCCCTGGATGATCATTGCATTTCTACATCACATCCTGTACAATAGAGAGACACTGAGTGTGTTTGTTTAAGGTTATGAGTCTTTATGATACTTAAGGGAGTCGATTGACATTTTGGGAAATATGTTTATTTGCTTTCTTGCCAAGAATTAGATGAGAAGATTAACACCACTGTCATGTCTGTATGATAAATATGAAGCTACAGCCAGCAGTCGATTACTTTAGCTGAGCTTCAAGCCTTCATGCAATCATTTCAGTTTTGTAAGGATTAAACTAACAAGCAGGGTTGGAAGTAACTAATTATACTTGTTCTTGTTACTGCAACAAAATCGTTTTTAAGTACTTTTTTGAGGGTTTTTTTTCTTATCTGACGTATTGTACTTGTATTGCTACATTTCAAGTCGCATCAGTTACATAGTAGGGATGAAAGTCACTTAAAAAAGTTTTGATAAACTATGAGAATGCAACAAAAGAAAGGAGTAAAATCAGCAGCTGCAGCTGGTATAAATCTAATGTTTTATTGAGCCATCCATCCACAATGTCTTTACTATACATATTATAATGTAACCTGATTTCCTCCTTTGCTTTTGTCATAATTGCTACAGCCATTACTACAGGCTTTGCCACTTGATCGTAAACATGCATATTTTGGGGGCAAATAAATTATGATGTTATCATTCTTCTTGTGTTATGTTACTGTTAAGAGAACGTGGTCATTTAACAAATTACTGTGAGATCACGTTGGTTTAAGGCCTGCTTGTACCAAACAAATATCAGTTTTATTCTACACAATCAGTCTGAAGTTTGAAGTTTAGGGGTTCATCTATAAGTAGCAATTTGGTCCAGGTTGTTCCATGAATTCACAGCTGTGTCCATCAGAGCTAAGAGAAAATAAAAAGGCTTTAATAGAGAACAAGTGTCTGGTCTGCCCTCTGACAGAGACATTCCTAATTGACTGTAGTTGGGTTCCAGTCTGACCACCGCCACCCTTCATTTAACAGAAGAACAAACACACCAGCTCTCGCCTGTAAAAAGACAGCCCTGTGTGTAACCCAGCCTGCCGCAGTTGGAGTAGAACTTTCGCAGCTTTAAAAACATCTTTGAAACAGGCAGGCTAGAGTTCTCTCCCGCACCTCCCCACTTATCCCCATCCTGTACTATTTGGGTTTTTCCATACACTGGCGTGTGCATGTACAGTATTTGTGTGCTTGCATGTCGCTATTCCAGCAGCCTTGGGGACTACCGATGGTGCCCGCGGCTGCAGCTGTGTGGCGATCCAGTTACCATCACATGGTGCCGCTTGGCCTCCAAAGAACTACCTCTGCAATATTAGAAACCAAAGCAGACCACAACACTGTACTTTCTCTCTTGCTAGATGTCTCTCTCTCCAGAAAACAAGATGTGATACAACACCTCACAGCAACCTTGACATCCTGTTATTGAAATTAAATATTTTCTAGCTGTATTACTTTTAAAAACTTGGGCTGTGTCTTTCTGATATCAGATAAAACCCCTTATTGTGCCATAACACTACAGTATTTCAAAATCTTGTGTTTATGTGGGCTGGAGTCAAAGCTTAATTCTCATCAACATGCTTTCTCAACACTTTTCTCTCTCTCTCTCTCTCTCTCTCTCTCTCTCTCTCTCTCTCTCTCTCTCTCTCTCTCTCCTCAGTACCCATTATTCCAATACCCTCGTAATAATTCACAACCTTTACAGCTATGTATCCTGGACTCAGAGCTCTCACCTTTATAAGCTGAAACCAGCACATGCCAGGCAAGTTCAGGAACTTTATAGACCAAGGGTGGCAGGAATAACATCAATGCAAAAACAGCTCAGACTGCCCGGCCATTCAAGCAGTATTTACCCAGCTTGGTGTGGATTTTATTCTATAGAAAATTGTGCTAACCCAAACTCAAACAATTCCCTCGACCACATTCTAGTAATCTGATCCACACTGATGTTATTCACGTTCTGATCTGTACACCCCCCGTATCCTAACATATTGGCACCCTCTTTCAAGTGATTGATTATCTCTGAGGCCTAAACAGGAGAGGATAGTGGAGTTTAATGACACATAAAACCATGTTTTGATGTCTGGCTCACAGACCTTTAAGAATAACAGCTGGCACAGGCCGAGTGCTGGGAGGGAGCATTCAAGGAAAAGTGTGGGCAAGTTGAGATGGCGTGATAGCAGGAACCCTGTAGCTCAGTATAACTGAGACACAACCTGCCAAGATCAGCAGCATGTTTTAAAGCATTTTACTTTCCCTTTTAGTCAAGAGAGATCAAGCTCACAGACAAACCCCTCAGCCAAAACTAAGAGATCAAAAACACAGAGGGGCGAAAGGGGCGACATACAATTTAGTCTAATAGCTTTTACAATATAAATAGTGTCAGTAAAAAGATGTCATTATACATCTCGGGTTCCAGCAGAGCATGTGTTAAAGCCATTTATGGGGAACAAAGCGTCTATTTCAGGTTGGTGTTGTGACTGGCGGTGGAATAGATGGGTGATGAGGCAAAGCCTGTCACTGTGTCTGGCTTCCTGCTCAGCTCCCTCACTACTTATGAGGAGTTTTCTGTTTCGAAATGAAACACTTCCCCGAACCCGGACATGTGTCCTGCTTTTGACAGACGACCTTGACAGATCCCAATCCTGTCTCGCTTGCTCCCGCTGAGCTGAATATAGCCCTTTTTTTACAAATCCTCTGGAGGATCTCTCTAGGGAAAAAACATTCATGTAAAACATTTTTTTTCTACTCAAATGCAACACATGAGCAGAACGTTGAGTAGATGAAAGAATAAGGCCTGAAGACTGG
The DNA here is from genome assembly GCF_023349555.1 of Cebidichthys violaceus. NCBI lineage: Eukaryota > Metazoa > Chordata > Actinopteri > Perciformes > Stichaeidae > Cebidichthys > Cebidichthys violaceus. The sequence goes on from NW_027176296.1 coordinate 9,026,995, forward strand.
AATATATTCTGACACTTGTTTCAGTTGCCCCCTGACTTTCAGTGCTAAATTTAAACTGCCAATTTAGCTACAATCACTGTTATGTTGAAAATGTACGTGCAGCTCCATGTGACTGAATTTATTCAATTTACATAACATTAGTGCTCCTGAAGATTTGACAAGGAACATGAACTATAAATGCTAGAGGTGAGCCCAACCTGAACCAACATATACATATGGTGACTGGGCTGACAGAGGAGCAGGGAGAGACTCTTTCTTTTTAGTTTCTTGCTCTCTTGACCGCACTCATCTACAGTTTAAGGCTATCCAATTTGAATCTCTCTCTGCTCTGGCAGGCTGCCCACTTTCAACCTGTATGATGCCATGAATCATGACGCTTCATGAACAGCTCCTCTGAATAGGGTTCAGTGTAGGGAGAAGCAGTCCAAAGAAGTAAATTGTTGAAGTGCAAAGTGCACTCCCATAAATCTTACAGCTCACGTTTAATTGAAAATTAAAGCAGGAGCAAGATAGGATGTTCCACACTACAGTTGCAAAAATAAATATCATGTTAATAAGTGCCTGCTAGGTTTTTTTGTCTGGTTAGCGCAACTGTTCTTAAGGTCACAACATCAAGACAGAGGCAGTATGCGGACTACATGTACCCTAAACTGACAGTTTGTCAGATTAAAATCAAACCTTCAGACTTTCCTCTTCAATACCAATTTCATATAATGTGCTTTAAACTCTGTTATCAATTATTTAACCTACTTTGATTTGTCTTTTACAAATTTTTTATCATGTGTTTTATTTTTGATGGTGTAGAGTTAGGCATGATACTACTACTTACCAAAAGATTGGACCTTCCAGATACAGGTGTACTGATTCAATACAATCAATTGGACCCCCTTAACTTCACACAGGGGATATCCATTTAGCTGATTATGTGACTTCTACATCCAACTGACACTGGTTGATGACTTAGGTGTGCCCCAATGAGGGGAAGGAACATTTTTGAAACATGTTTTTTAAAATTATTTTGTATTTGTGGATCAGTGTGTTTTGATGCTATTGCTTCCTGCCTGTCCAACCCTGTGAAGCCTGAGGAAAAATGTATCAATCCACTTCAGAAAAATTGCTTTTGTTTTTTGTTTCAGAGCAACAAGATTTTCGCAGCGGGAGCGAACCAGGGAGAGCAGCATCTGTGGAGGAGACGTGGATTTCAACAGCCACAGTTCAAGTGTGTTTGAGCATGTTAGTACTGAGCACGGATGTGTGAGCATGACTTTGGCTGTCTTGTTTTTTAGTCCTTCTCAGACTCACACACACACACACACACACACACACACACACACACACACACACACACACACACACACACACTACAGAAAGCTTCTCTGTAAGACAATAATAGGAATGGAGCAGCGTGGAAACAGAAGCTCTTTTTAATGAGCCAGCTCCATGTCAATATTACTCTTTCCCCTCTCAATGATCACACACAAGTCTATGTCTATATTTCCTTCTACACACACGCACGCACACACACACACACACACACACACACACACACACACACACACACACACACAGTCAGTTCCCTAACCCAACACACACACACAAAACATCTTTTTTTCATATTGCCATTACAGTATAATATTCTTGGTGCTACACACTCTCACACACCTGACTACCACCTTCTCCAGCCGCTTTGCACTTTTGCCACTGATGGATTTTTTCCACAAAATATTTGCTCTGTAACATAAGCTAGTCTGTCCTGTGTTTTCACTTCAAACAAAGCTATTAATCACCTTAATCGCCCTCAATTAACCCCCTACACCAGATGCTTGCTCCGCACGTCATACAAGCAACTGCTCACTCAGTCGCTCATGCAGTCACCGCTGCCAAACAGGTGATAAATTGCTACTACAAGGCAATCTCCGCCACAGGCTAATTCACATAATATCACAGCTTCGAATGACAAAACATTAGCTGGAGGGAAGCGTAGGAAACAGCCTCAGGAAGGTCAACTGAGATCTCTGTTACGGAAGGTGCAAAAGCATGTGCCTAAAGCTGTATGAGTGCAAAGGATTTCAGAGTGTGGTGATGCTCACGGTATTTAAGAGACAGGAAATCCCTGAAGCACAAAACAGTCAAGAGTGTACCACTAAAAAAGGAAGAACAATTTCCAAAGTCTTAAGTTCAGATACACAGGTGGATTTCTTCCCTATTTCCGCCAAATTAAATGCAACAACTAAGAGAAGTGAACAAGATAAAGTACTGTTAACTGAGTGACTGTTTGTAGTTTGTTTGTCAAGTGTATTTCTCAAATGTGGAATTTGTGAAACCGTAAACCTGGTGCATCTGATTTTCTTCTCCTGAATCTTTGACCAGAAGGAATAATGTCAGACTTTTTAAAAAGAGGATAGAAAGGATTAGCAGATGCAAATTTTGCTTTCTGAGACCATCTTTTTCTTCCTGTAGGCATATAAACTTTGTGAGCTAAAAGTACATAGTACTGACTGTAAAAGTTAACACTGGAGCAATTAATTGATCAGGCCCTAATAAACCAAACCACACAGAAGTTCTAAGTCAAACTGAAACTTCAGTTTGGTTAAGATATCAGTAACGCTGTGTTTGTTCTGATTTTCTTTTTTGGTCAAAATTGTAGTTTACCAAAACTGAAAAATACATGAAAAATTATCAAAGTGATTATCAAAATAGTTACCAATTTATTTTCTGTCAATCAACTCATGAGCTGTACTTATATATTTGAATGTGTTTGTGTGTACAAATCTTCATTTGTAAAGTAGCTAAAGTTGTCAGATAAATGTAGTGGAGTAGAAGTATGAAGTGAATTGAAAGAAAAACACAAGTACCTCAAATTTGTATTTGACTACAGTCAAAGTTTACCTCTTTACCGGTATTATCTGTAGTTGTTCTGCAATGAAAAATACCCAATAGATAAATTAATAGCATATTAAATAGCCTAATATTGTGTAACCTATAAGATTTGTTGTCAAGACAACTTAAATGTAAAAAGGTGTTTAAGGTGTAATCAGCGATTTGACCGTTCTTTTGCAAAACAAATGGCTCTGGCAATAGGGAACAAGTGCCAGCAGGGCTGTGCCGTATGCTATCTGATTTTGTAGTTTTTAATGTCTGTCGTTATATTTCATGACACTTTTTGACAGCAGTGACATTATTTAGAAAGGCTAAACACCAATAAATAAGGATTTAAGCAGACTTTCTTTTTTCAATATATTTTGACTTTTGGTTTAAAGACAAACAACTACAAACAAGGAGTTAGAGAGAGACAGAGAGAGAGGAAGAGGAGTTGGAAGATTGGGAAGAGGAGTTGGAAGATTGACTATTATACATGATTTTTCTGTAAGTTATTGATGATAATAATAAAAATGTCAACGCTATAAAGGAGGCTGTGGAGCTTTGAACTATCCGGTACAGTCCTACGAGACACACAACACTATTTTAAATAAATTTTGACTGACAACGATTATTTGATATTTTAGACCGCTTCTTTGTTTAATTTATTTTGAAAGTTATTTAATTTGATGGGCTTGGAATTAATAAGAGACATATATTTAATATAGGCTAATATAATTAACAATAGCAAGCCTATTTTTCCTTTTTTCATTGTTGTAGCATATACTTTGCAAAGTTTCTGAAGAGTTCATTCTGCTGGTTTCTTTTCATAAAATACATAACAGCAGCAGATCTCAGTCAGTCAGCCGATACGATAGGAAAATCTCCACCCAGAGAAAGTTATCAGCAAGGACAAAATAGCAGTTCTACTTAAGATCTTGAAATAATACGTCAGTTAATTTGGACTGGACAGGAGCTCAGGATAACCAGCATTTCCCTTTTTTTTTTTTTAGAGATTAGCAATGTTACTAGTGGGGTCAGCTTTTAACATGTACTGGTGATTGGGTTACTTGCACTGGGTCCACTGCCAAATGTTTGATATTCAAGATAGAGGTATGCTCCTTTGAACAGCTTGTGGCACTCTTCCCTTATAACCTTGCATGTGCTGGATCACAGCAGATGATGCCAACTGTGCTTGTTGACAGCAAGGAGGACAAGTGCAGATTAAATCAGACACACATGTAGCAGTCACTGGGTCATATCTACATCGTAGGGTGTTGTCTTTCTTTGTCAAACACGTAGGGGAATTAAAAACGGGTGGATGAGTCAGATCTTATCATGCTGCAGCGTTATGGCTCAAGATCAAAATCAGCTGAGGACATAGAATGTTATAAATGGGCGACAGAATAGAAGACAAGAACTCAAAGTGATAATTAGCAACAACTTAAGAACATCATATTGAATTAAACACAAATATATTACACTGATGTAGTCATTACGTGGTGAACATGAGCTGCTCCGTGAACTCTGACCACTGACCAAACATGTTTATGGCACTTTTGGGAGCTGCGCAGAAGAACTACAACTTGTACAAAGCGGTTTCGTGACTTGAACCAGGAGTCGTGAACCGTTTTTAATAAAGGATGGGAACAGCAGAAGTTCAAGTTACACCTTCATTAATTAATCATAAACTTACAAAGGTTAGGGGATAATTATCTATACGCTCAACCTGAAATTGTTCAGAGCTTTGATGAAGCTTGTGAATGCACTACCTCCTGAAGTGACAAATACAATTCTAATCAAAGTCTGAGGAAGTATGTGTCAGGAGCAGTCGGGTGGGTGGGTGAGTCAAACAAACAAAGGACTTTCCACAAGAAGATGTTCTTGTCTTGTGTGAAACCAAAAGTCACCAACTTATTTTAATTTACGCCCGTAACTTAAATATCAAACTTACTTGCTTGAAGCCAAACCAATATGTTTTATTTTACCTAACCAAGTCGTTTTGTTACATAAACAAGTAATGTAATGTTTGGTTTGGTTTCAATTTACAACATAATACGAGAGCAAATGCGTTTACCTTGAAATGTAATTAAAAATGCAGTTTAGTTTAAGAATGTAATTTTGTCATAGGGTTGAGTACATGTGTTCTGGCTCGTATATTCAATTGCAAACTGACAGATTTTGCTAAAGCAAAGTTCAAGTAGTAAACTAAATAAATCTAGAAATTGAACTACAAAACAAAACAGTGAGACCTACTGCGGCGCATGCTTGAGAAAACCTGTAATATTTCTTGACCTGTCAAAAACCACACTTTGGGATATGCAATCCAAAAATTACAAATGCTATACCAAAGTGGACTGTTGCTTTAAGTGCTATTCAGAATGGAGTCTACATCCAATTGAAACTGATGTAAATTTAAGGTGGCCTAAATTGGCCTGAAATTGCAGTGTGTGGTCACCACTATTTTCAAACAATCCATCAAATTAATGTGTCGGCCAGAAAAAGACCCAATGTCGAACAGAAAAGCCTATGTCATTGCAGATTAGGAGCATACTTGTGGACAGTGGCCTCACTGTTACCGGCAAAAGGAAAGAGACAAAAAAGACAGAGAGACAGCAGACAGAGAGACAGGCCAGTGGAAGGATTTAGTCGCGTGTCTCTCCTCGCTACATAAGCAGTTATTACAGCAGGGCAGTGAAGGCTTGGAGGCCCCCTGACTATCATTTATCAATCATCATACGAGGAGGGAAAGCCCTTCCTTCCCTCTGTGAGTTTCCATTTGCAGTAGTTAAGTTCCCAAGCACTAAATCACTGCCCTATAGCCAGTCTCCCACACCAGAGTGAGAGTGAACAGAGAATGAACGAACGGAGGGAATTAGGTTGCCGTTAACTCACTGAGCCGAGTAGCTGACAGACAAATGAGAAAACACAGCGGTGACGGTGTTGACAAATGGGACTACTTTCCTCTCAGAAAATGAGGGAGTATTATAGTTTGTGGATTGATGAGTGACAAAAATAGGAGTGACGTTAACAAGTCCTGCCGAACGTTCAGAGGGTTCATGCACCAGCAAGGAGACCAGCACCAGACTTGAGGTTTTATTGCACCAAAATGTAGGTTTGAAACGATATATTGAGTAAACGTTATTTAAATGGATCTACTTTAAAATCATTCTTTTTTTATTATTTAGATAATCTTTCCTTTGACTAACAGGATCAGATGTAAAGGCCTATTTGTACCTACATAGTACCTTTATTTGACATTTGTTGTGATTATATTTATTTCTGCTTTGAGTCACTGCATTCATCACTGACATAACAGGCCCATATTCTATATGTATATGGTCCTTCAGTATCAGTCTGACTCCTCAAAGAACCTTTTAAAAAAGCCATAATTTGTGAGACATTTAAAACTGGCAAAGAATTGAACAGATATTGTGTAAAAACGAAGTTTACAAACAAAAGCAAAGGTGAAAGAAGGATAGAGACAGAGGAGACAGACATTGCGTAGACAGAGAGAGAAAGACATGGCAGACAGACAGATAGAAAATAAAGAGAATGGAGACAGCAAGGCTGCTGATTGTCAGACTGCGTGTCAGACCTGACGCCTCCACCTCTCCTCCTACTCCATCCCCTCCATCATCCCACAATCTGCCCATCTTTCCCTAGTCTTAGACACATCACTGCTCTCGATTGATAATGAAACTGCCTTTCGTGTCTGGCACATGTATGTTCAGTTTGAGAATTAAGACAAAATTCTCTTAATAGGATTCGTAGCTAATTGAGGTTAGCTAATAAATCATTTTACAATTTTAAAAAGTTTCCTTCTCAGGTAAATCAATGAAAGTCAGACTTGCTCGCTTTGTTAAAGAGCGCGAAGCAAGAGGATCTTTAAGGTGTGTTTATGATATCGGTATGGAGCAAAAGAAGTAAAAGAGACATGCTCAAGATTAGATTATCTTAAATGTCTGCACAATGTAAGTCTCTCTGCTTAAAAGAAATGCATGTTGTTTGTTGCCTGGTGCCTGTTTGTTTTGTATATATGAGCCTGATACTATCCAGCCTCTGTGTCCCAATCTGTGCTGTATCTGTCTACAGGCTCACAGTGAGATGATGATTTGTTCAAAGTTGCCAAGGAAGATGAGGGAGGGATAAATAGTTGTAGCCAGTACCAGCAAGCACAAAATGTATGGTCAAAATAATAAAAGAGGAGAATCTTGAATATTTTATAACTTTAAATGATTATTTTTTCAGGGAAGCATCAGTGCCTACCGGGGAGAGGGGATGTTTTTGAGTCGGATGAAGAAAGACATTTGTCAGAGTGCAAGCACTGCAGCCACAAGCTACTCCTCAGCGGTGATGCATGAATGTGAGTTTGCTTTTCATGCACACAGATTTACCTCAGTAACTTCTACAGAGAGTGACGTTAGTGTTCCACATGCTGTGTATGTCCAGCTGTGTCAACAGGTGCACATTTATTTAGTTGCACTATGGTGTCGGACTGTGAGGCAGGGGGGCAGTTATACAGTGACTGCGTGTGCGCATGTTTGTGTGTGAATGTGTGCTTTTGGGGCGACAGGTATAATAACTGTAATTAACGATCCTGCTCTATTGGAAAAGCGTCATTTTGTTTCACTACCTACTGTCGTTTAGTCCAAATACAACCCGTATAACTAATCACTCTAGAGTGGGCAAGCTCGTAAGCACACAGAGCAGTGTGTGAGTGTGTGTGTGTGCGTATGTGATTTGAGCAAGAGAGAATGAGGAAAAGAAATGTGTGAGTTAGTGCAAGTAAATAATCATATACAGTTTTAGTTTTGTTTTGTGCGATGAGTTACATTGTGTGTGTTTGTGTGTGTCCGTATGTGTGTGTAGGCATGTATTACTCGTGTTGTAGGGACATAAACCTGTTTACACTGTCACACAGACTGACCTTCCTTTTAGGGCCAAAATGCACGTCTCCATAACATAAATCATTACATTTTAGAGTGAAGACTTGGTTTAAAGTTAGGGTGAGATTAAGTTTAGGTTAAGGTTAGGGTAAGGGTAGGTCTTTAAGAAATGAATGTTATTTCATGTATTGTCCTCTAAAGTGATGAACACGACTGTGTGTTTGTGTGTGTGTGTGTGTGTGTGTGTGTGTGTGTGTGTGTGTGTGTGTGTGTGTGTGTGTGTGTGTGAGTGAAACAGAGAGAGAGAGAGAGAAAAACAGAGATCTAGGACTGAGCTCTCGACATCTGTCATTTTGGAGTGCGTCACAGCAGCCAGGAGGGAATGGATGATAATCCATGTAGGACAAATCAGGACACTGAAAATTTAAAAAAGCCCACAGAGAATAGAGACAACAGCTCCCTGGTGAAAGGCATTTTTGCTGAAATGTGGCAGTGAGCCGTGCAAATAAATATATATTTTTTTTTTTATTTGCTGTCCCTGGGAGTTCTTTTGAGATTCAATACATTTACTTTGTTGTTTCTAGTGGAGAAGTTTGCTCTGGACACATTACTGTTGCTGGAAATCAATGCAGCCACAAAGCAGCAAGAAACAATGTAAATAATCACGTGAGACACAAATTTTGAATTATGTGTTTTGACTTTTTGGGTAAATTATTGTCCTGTGAGTGTGAGATTGCCTTTTACAAGTTCAGTTTTTCATTCCAATGCTAACAGAGTTTTTGCTCTCATGTTTTAAAGTGATTTGGTCAGAAAAATTAAACTCTACCACATATATATATAGATTTTTTTTTACAATATACTGCTATATATTGTTGTTGTTTGCTTTAACCCAATCAAGAAGACCAGCTTTAATGAAGCTTACTTTATTTGTGTATTTGTAGCCAAGGTGCATATCGTAATCACATATTTTAGTCATGGCCAAATGATGTTGGGCTTGTGTGACTTTGGTTTGTGTGACTTTTGGCCACCCAGAAAATAACTTTTGACTATGGGTGTACATGTGTGTCTTGTTTATATGCATATGTCCTCTATTTATTAAGTGACAAAAGTCCTGATAGACTCCAGGGCTCACATTCACCATCTCTGCAAGCACAAACTTGCACACTCACACAGATCCAAAGGGGATGTGATGAATGTGTCTCTGCTCTCCGGAGAGGTTCACACCAACATGTTTTCTCTGAGGACACAAACCCAGCAAGCTGTCACAGAACTGGCCTCAAGATGTTATCTGGCAGATGAGAATTTTCAGTAAAATGTTGGCATTACACAAGACAAAATGTTAATAATAATAATAAAAAAAAAAAATCAAACTTTAAAGATCATCTAAGAGACAAACCTTGCTATTAAGATGTAAAATCTGCTCAAAATAAGAACTTTTGATTTTCAGTAACAGTAACTTCTGCATACTGAGTTTCAAAGAGTGTGTGGGTATCAGTGTGTTTCATGCCTCCGTTGGTGTCAAAAAAGGTTAGATTTGTTTATTTACTTTCCTTGAGATGAATCAGATTAAAATGTAATGAGCTAGCTTGATTCTACAATTCAATACACAGGCCACCCACTGACAAACTATAGCTGCATACATTTCAGTATACTTGAAGAACAGAAGCCTTTGATGCACCTTGACTTCTACTTACTTACCGGTTTGTTATTTGGGTACATGAATCATCTCAATGTGATGCTGACAACACTTATTTACTTACCTGGATATAAGATGCACAACCCTGTTTGTTTTCAGCTGCCTGGATTACATTCTATGACAAATTTTTTTGTGTTCAGGAAGTGTGGTGTTCCAAAACCACAGAAAAGTCATCAACAGGGTCCGGAGGAAGATAGTTGTGTGCACAAAGTACAGGATTTTGATACTGGTTGGTTTGGTTAAATAATCAAAGTAATTGGTTTACAATCAGGTGAACATAATCTTAAGGAGACATGGCTGCAGCTGCAGTGTGTAAATGTGCAAGTATTAAGAATTGTGATCCTGCAACATGATCTTCAGAGAGTGTGTTACATCACCTGAACTCCTAAATGCACTTTATCAACTCTCCACCTGTAATTCATTATCCTTCATTCATTTCACCACACAGAAGCTGAATTTTTTTCAAGTCACACCAGCTACTGCACCTAAACAGCCCTTTCTCTGCAGCACACACACATTATCTTGGTGTGTCTTTGCTATGTTAAGTGTCCAGTTGTGGCAGCACATGCCTGGACAAAGGAGGCCCCTCCAGCTGAGGGTATGTGTGTGTGTGTGTGTGTGTGTGTGTGTGTGTGTGTGTGTGTGTGTGTGTGTGTGTGTGTGTGTGTGTGTGTGTGGAGGTTGTTGGTGTCGGCTGGAACTAGATCTTTGTGGTTGGTGAGGAGTGACAGGTAGCAGGATGAACTGGCAGGACTTCTCTGTACAGCGATCCCAGACAAGAAACGATAGAGCAAGTAAAAAGACGATTCTTTTGGAAAAATCTAATAATTATTAAATTTCTACATATTTTTATTATTTTATATTTACTTGTACTTCTACTTATTAACATCGGGGACCATGACATTGTTTCTAGAGATGTGAGGCTTTGAATTATTATCATGACAGCTGGATTCTCACAATGTCACAAGATCACACAAGAATCACTAAACATCACACACATCACACTAAAATCCATCTCGTCAGGCTTCACGTAATGCGTTTGAGGCTGGCAAGCCAGTGCACAGACGAATCAGCATCCTGACAGGAGCTACAGACATGGCTTAGGTTTGCGCGAGACGACACTGTGAGGCGTCTTTTTGTTCATAACAACAATAGCGGCTCCTAATGAGGTTAGCATGGATTCTGCAATAGCATCACTTCTAATAGAACTGGAGAGTATTTCCTCATTGAATGAAGAGCAAATGAATGACACTGAAGGCTTTTCTTGATGGCTCTTCTCCAGACTCACTTCGTTTGATTGACAGATTTTTCATCCAATAACGTGCCAAGTATTTTTTGAAAGTGCCTGCCCTTTTCCAAACGGTTTCCAATGACGTCTGCTCAGATTAGTCTGCGTCACAAATCATCTGAAGGGTGAGGTTAGGTTTTAATGACCTATTATAAAACACAAATTACACTTCTGATTCTGGAGTTTTCAATTAAGATTGATTTAGTCATTATCGTCAAATTGAATGGTTTTAAGGCAAAAATGAATAGTCAGTCAAAAGTTTCTTGGGGGGAGAGTTGAAGGAATTTGGACTCATGTATCAGAAAATATTTATTGTGAAGGCCATGAGCAAAGTACCCATCACAAGTTCCCACAGCCTTATGGTGGCATCTTAAAATAGCTTGTTTTATTCCAGTTGTCCAAGACCCCAAATATTACGTTTAACATAATACAATACAGAGAAAAAAAAGAACACATTTGCCATTTTTGCTTTCTCAAAATATCTACTACAAATTGTCTGTCCATTGACCAATTGATTAATTAGCAGTCATTTAATAACTAATTACTGTTAGCATTCATCTGGCTTCAGTTACAACCAAAACTTTTATGCTCTCTATATTCGAGGCATCAAAGTATAAGTTCATATGGAAAAGTAATACATCACTGACAGGACATGATGTGGGAACACATGTAATCAGTTAAAGATGAAGAAGCCTTTTAAGAGACATAACGTGGCCCTCTGCACATAAACAGGCATCACTGCTCTGTGGCTCGGTGGATGCACGCTCACTTTGTCAGCACTTTATTTTCTGACACATTACCATATTAGAGACATACACATTAACACCTGCGCGCACACACACACACACACACACACACACACACACACACACAGAGGCACATTTTAACAGGAGAGCTGTAAAAGGATGGACTGTCGAGACACTGCCAGGTGAAGAGTGTGATGATGGGTTGTTGGCAGCAGCTGCTGGCTGACGACCAGCACTCAATGTAAAGCCATGTAAGCCCCCCAGGTGTGTGTGTGTGTGTGTGTGTGTGTGGTGTGTGAAGCTTTAGATTGTGCATGCTCTCCATCTCTGTGCTGGAAAGTGCCAGTCAGCAGTTTAGCCGCCGTGGGAGAGCACAGGGGAACGCTCAACCAAGAGAATGGCACTCCACCTCTCTTTTCACTTCACACACTTAAACACAGATGCACAAACACATCCTACATGCTGTTGCCACACATTACACAACACAACTATACACAGCAGTTGTCAGCCAAACTATTATTTTCCTAAAGTTTATTCTTTAGGAGATCTGGATGTAGATGAGACGATTGGTCCTCTCTTTGCAGTTGAGCCAGCATTTTAAAAGCCAGGAGTCATGTGGAAAGGGCTTTTGCATCAATCTGGGAGGGCGTGTGAAGATGATAGAAGTGGAGCAATGGCCGACCCACATGTTGAGCTAAAGACTGGCAGAGCTCTCCAGCAATCAATAAACAAACTCTAATGGCTCTGGGGTGCAAATACACTACAATGTTTCAGAAAATAAGTTTAACAAACAGGAGCCAAAGAAGCTAAAGTGAATAAAAATCCACAATAACAAAATGCAGAGAAACAATTTTATGCCATTACATCATATTATGTTTACCATGCACAGCAGAGATTGTATGACTTACTGTGCCAAAATGTTTAACTCTTTTCATGTTTTTGTATTGAATGCTTCCAAAAGAACTCTAACATCTCTCTCTCTGACAAGTTATTGGCTCATCTTTCACCGTTATTGATATAGCATTACCTTCACAATATAAAAACATTTGACAAATACATCCATTTATGTGTTATTTGTGGGCTGACAGCAGAAAAACAATTGGAATCTTTTTGGAATCTTCTTGAATGTCCTCTGGTACTTTATGATGGACAAGCTCAATTTCGATAGGCTGCTACAACACTGACCTGCATTGGGAAGGGCTCCAAACACTGCCGTTTTAATGAGCTGTCTATCTGAGAGTCCGTTTGGATTTAATAAGCTCATTAATCTCTATCTGCTCTCCTCCAGGCACGACCCATTCAAAGCGTATGTGGTTCCCATCTTTCCCCAAACACCTATTGATAAATTGTCTAATTGAAGTCCAGAGAAGAAACTCTTTACTTTTCTTTTTTTTTAGTCCCTCAATCAGCCTCAAGGTTTTCTGGTTGACATGTTTTTGAGACAAGTAATGCCTGAATGGTGAAATCTGAGAGAAAGGATGATAGAGATAGAGGGTGATGCTGAGAGATGAAGAGGAGTAGAAAATGAGAGGAATTACATCAGAGCCACAGCCAGCTTTAGTGGCTGATGTAATGGCTGAAAACTGAAAGTGATGACACCATACCTTAATGTCTTTCAGTGGACGCCTGATCGTCCATCTTGTCGGTAAGCAGAGGACGATTAGTCCAACAGGGTCTGACAGAGCCTGTCATTTATGTATCTCAACAGCAACCATTAGAAAGTGTCTCCTACCCCGAAAATATCCTGAATTAGCACAAATCTAATTTTCCAAACAGTGAAGCGCCAGTGTGGAAAGCATGAAAAAAGCATTTCCATTTTGACTTTACATGTACTTCTTCACTTCAAACCTATAGTTCTGATTCATCTTTCAATCAACTTTCAACAAACTTGTAGGTACTATCGTGAATTCTCAGGTAGTGGTAAATAGTTCTCAAATGTTTACCTTGGTGACACTCGAACAGGCTTACATAGACACAGGCTTTTGTTCTTAGTTTTTACCTGTTTTCTGGTAATGCAAACTTAATCACTTCCATATTTACCTATTGTCTTAATCAATTCAGAATAATGGGTATTTTGACAACAGTCCAGTCGTTCCACTTTGTCGTTTCTATCGATCGATGAATCGATGTTAAAGGCACATTGTGCAGGTTAAGAGCACTAGCGCTAGAGAGCAATGTTTAAATGAGAAGGACCGCGTTTCTTTTAATATCTTATGCACACACACGTGTGTATCAGCATGTGGGCAATGTGAGACACATTCCTGGTGATGGTTTCACATCAATTCCACTGATCAACAGTTGGTGGCAATAACATGCCAAGAAACGTACCAATACACCAGAGAAGGCATGGAAGACGAACTCTGCTAGCCAATGTAATTGAATAATACAGGTTTCATAATATTCAAAAAATTGGCTTCACCAATGTTTTATGAGGAAGTTTCTTAGGCATTAAAATCCTTCCAACGTTCCCTTTATTGGTAAGCTTTCGTTTGAAAGTGCCTGCTTTTATACATAAGTATTAACTGTAAGTTGAGTTTAAAAAAAAGAAAACTGAAAAGAAAAAGCTGACGGTAAAGAAGCACATAAGTAAGAGCTTTACACTTGACAAAGTCACAGTGTGTTTGTTAAGATTAAATACAAATGTTGCACTTGAGTGAAATATAACTTCAGGATCCATCCTCTCATGTGTCAAGCCTCTCTCCTGGTTCCTAGCAAACACTGAACCACAGCAGCAACCCGACCCCTCTTTTGTCGCTTGGGGTAAAGTGGTAGCTGTTGACAGATTTGACATTTAGCTGGATTGTCAACAGGAAAAAGAGGGAGAAGGCTGGAGCAGCAGTTTAGTTCTTATTTCTCAACCTTAAAAATGACACTGTTCCAATGCAGGTGTGTAGAAACCGTTCACAGAGAGGAAATATTTCCACATGTAACAAACCGAACTATTTATAAAGCAGAGCTTGTCTCAAGAATTTGCAGTGATAGGATTTTCTTCCAGGACATACATTTAACTAACTTGTGACAAATGCAGATCAGAGCTTTTGTTTTGCAACATGCAATGACATCTCATATTTCTGATACATTTTAAACTTCCTTTAACTTAATGCTGTTGTTGGGTAATGTTACATTAACTCTTCTGTGAGTCACCTTTTCTTGCAAAAAAGTAGCACGTAGAAACATAATCTGCTCTGTGACCCTAGCTTTCATCACAACTTATTATATCTGCACTCATACACACCCAGTGATGACCAACTACACCTTGAACCTTAAACTTCCAGCCAAGTTAGGTATTGCCTGTTTTAGGTTTCCTAATTGATGGCTTGACGTATTTATCATCCCAGCATGTCATGGCTGGTTTGGAGTCTTTCACTGAGCCCATGTCGGGAGTGATTAAGTGGCCCTCCTCACTTTCAGTGTCTCAAATCACTTCAAGATCAAAATATCATATCTCCAAACAGCCAGCTTTCCAAGACTTGTACAAAATAAGCTGTTTCCTGATTGATGACATGGACAAATCATGTGGTGGATTATTAATGGATATGAATGTGTCTGATGGGCCAAAGAGCCAAGATACTGAGCACACAGAGAACCAAGCGAAATTCCAGCATTAATGAAATATAATGTTATTTTGAAATTACAAGCATATCCACACTGCAGCAACGCTATCTTTTGAGGTCTTGTTCCGCTGTCTTGAGCTCCTTTCACTTGAGAGGAATGAATATCTGCCAAGCCGTGACAAAGCCAGATCTTTTCCCCAAACAAAGTGGCCACTTTGGCGAGGAATTTGACATGAGCGATAACCTCATTGCTCTCTCCCAACAACCTTCCTATTCATGAGATCTGAGCCATGGACACTTGGGTTTGTGTTATTAGCCCCAGAGCTACAGAGGGTTAATGATGTAAACCAGTGGGGCAGTAAAACGTCACAAAGGCGCAGAACGCTGATAATTTGAAAGTTAGGGACAGCAAGTTTGAGATCACAGGATAACATTGAACACCATATAGATTTTACCAATTCTGAGTCAGGTTTTGATTATTTAATTGAGTTCTTATAACGAGTATTTTGACAGTAAAACACCAAGGTTGTGTCTGAAATTCCATCCTATAGCTAAAACAGTATAGGAGATTTTTCTACACTTCCGAAAACTTAGAATGAAACCATAGACCAGGGGTCAGCAACCCGCGGCTCCGGAGCCACATGCGGCTCTAAAGCCCCTCTGTTGCGGCTCCCTGAGTCTACATCCACACTAGTTTTAAAACTAAAACGATCTCTGTCGACACGGCATTTCAGCATCGTTTTCGCCTGAAAACGAATATCACGTGACTATTCACGTACACTGGGCATGCACCGATATAAACAGGAAGTAGATTGGTTTCTAAATTAAAAAAATACGACAGAGTAGTAAAGTAGTCTTTAATAATGAACGGTCGTGTTTGATACTTAAGATGTTCTCTAAAATCTTCCTCTATAAACTCAAACAAACACATTTTGTGGAAAGTTTTAGACGTTTTATTTTTTGGACTTAGTTACAGCACTGTGGGTCTTGCTCTATATAGCTCTCTCATCAAATTTACTTTAAAATCAACACTTAAGCATAAAAGTTTACTAGATTATGGATCCATAAATGTGGACAACACACGTCTCTCACTCGTTCCCTCTCGGTTTCATTGTTGTCTGTTCTCACTCGTAGCTCTGCTGGTGCCTCAACTATCTGTCCTACTGAAGAGCAATTACGGCTTTTGTTCCTTTATACAACAATAGTTGTGCAGAACAAAATAAGGATTAATAAGAAAAAGAAAAGTCTTCCGTTTTGTGTCCATCACCCTCCCTAAAGCCGCTAACCGTGACTTCAGACGTCTGCTCCGTAGGTCTGATAACGCCGCTGGACATGCCGCTCGCTAATCGCTCGAATAACAGCTGCTTCCTCCATAATAATGCAGACTTTAACTGAACAACAGCTGCTAGTAAAGACAACAAGGTCAGCAAGGCCTGTAATCAGTTGTCCATGTTAAATTAACCTGGTAGTCGATCGGTAATCAATGCTGTTGTTGTTTGTGAATATCCGGGTAAGGGTCACGTGGTAGGGGTGTGACGAATCAGGGAAGGACACGTCGTGAATGCTAAGAACCAATAATAGTGAACACGTGATCGTTTCCAAATGTATGCGTTTACGCTGTCCACACGACAAAGCAAACCCGGAGTTTTCAAACTTATCCGTTCTCGGGAGCGTTTTAAAACTCCTCCGTTTTCGGTGCTTTGAAAACTCCGGCGTAATGTGGACGCTCAGTGTAAACGCAGCAAAACATATGCGTTTTCAAATGGAAACGTAATAGTGTGGACATGGCCTCAGGCTTTGACAAAAAATAACATGGAAATAAATAACAGTTATTTTTATTTTATTTTTTGCACAGTGGACAATCTTTCAAAGGGAACACCTCTCATTGTTTGAGGTGATATTGTCACTGAAATTAGCAATAAAATGTCAAGAATTGTTTCTTTATTCTTGTTCTATAATTTCATAAACACAACAAACTATAGTTTTTGTATAGATAATATAACCTGTGGTGGGCCGTCAGGGCCAGCAAAGCCTTCTCTGCTGGACTAGACAGAATCACAAAAGTTATAGCTATTTTATAATTAAATGTTTTTTCACTACATGTATTATAATTTATAAAAATATTTTTTCCCATTTTTCCCATACTGTCTTCCTCTACTTGTTTTAAGTAGAGCTTTTATCCAATCAGATTTCACCTCTATGTCTCTAGGTAAAAAGAGAGGCCCGAGGCCTGCAGACTCACAAGTGAATCCCTTTGCAGTTAAAGTAAATGGGGGCGATAATGTTGATTGTCATATTCTTCAACCAATCAGATCTTTAGTTTGACATGTTGGGCATATTCTTTGACGTGCCAGAGCCTGCTAGCTGGCCTACAACTACGTCAGCATTACATGCAGCTCAGTTTCCAAGTGCAGCTCTGCGGTGAGATGCAGCGTGCACTGTGATTGGTCAGCGGGCAAGCACGTGACTATTGGAAAACGAAACTTAACAGCAGAGGCTTAGTCGGAGTAGTAAGAGTTCAAATTGAAAGCTATGGAATAAATTATGACATTTTTTGCAATTTGCTTTGTGTAGATTTTTTTTAATTTTTTGTAATACTCAATGGCTGAAGGAGGAGAAACAGATTTGTGAGTTGGGATTTAACCTGGGATTAAACTCTTCAACAAAGAAAGGAGGATGGAGTTTGTCTGTAATCAGCATTCGGTAAGTCAACTGCGTACATCTGCAGTAGCTTTAATATGCTTGTTTATATATAATTATTTGTACAACTTTTTTTTATGAAGATGGATTTTTGTTTGGTTTTATATGCGATAGGAACTATTGTTACGTCCAATGTTGCGCTGGGGACATATTTAGCCGTTGCCAATTTGGCAACTTTCTCGCTGAATCTGGCAAATTTCCAAACCCTCATAGCGAGGGTGACAAATCTAGCGACTTTTTCTGGTGTTGTGTGAAACTTTTCTGGTGAAAGTATGTACGTTCTGCACTGTCGTGAACCGGCAGTGGGAGCTGCTGTGAGCCCCTACGCCACCCCAAAGCACTCACAGGCGGTACTCTAACAGCAGCCTTGCGCAGCAGTCCCAGCTGCAGTCAGAGCAGAGAGGAGACGCAGTCTCGGCATATTCATGTATTTGCACTCTGCAGCTAGTGTATTTATAGGTGCTGAGTAGGGCTGCAACTAACGATTATTTTAATAATCGATTAATCTGTTGATTATTTTTTTCGATTAATCGATGAATCGGCGGGGAAAAGGCGAGTGAATAAAAACGTGTCTTTAGTCTTGCAAACTATACCACCCCTGCTTTACTACTGTTATTAACGAGCTAACGCTAACTTGTCATGCTTGTCAAGCAGGATGACGAGTAAACAGCAGCACCAGAAGAGCTACGGGACGTTATGTTCCTCACTTCAAAATGGAACAACAGTAGGATTCTGTAGTGACTAACCCTGCTGTTGAACTCCCTTCCTCCTCATCAAGGACTCCAACATGTTTACGTTTTAGGTGCTGAATCATCACCGTGGTGCTCCCGTGCCATGTCATGTCGCTTTTGCATATCTTGCAATTAACACACTTTTTCGATTTATTTAGTGTGAAATGCTCCCACACCTTGGATGACTTAGGTCGTACTGATTTCTCTGTGTCCGCCATAACTCCAGAACGTTACGGGTCTCTCCGATGGTCTTTCCTCTACCTCCGCTCTGCTCTGCGCTCAACTCAACTTTTTTTTAATACTCAAACCTCTCCGTTACGTATTGAGTAGCGTAATAATCGCGTGACACAACGAATCAATAATGAAATTCGTTGCCAACGCTTTTAATAATCGATTTTATCAATTCGTTGTTGCAGCCCTAGTGCTGAGATTCATTTTTACACAAAACAAATAATAACCATAGCTGTGTTTCAGCTGCAGGACAGCAGTGAAGGCCCAGGTATAAAATGCACGGCCGCCACTGAATATAACTATATTTAAAACTTTATAAGGATAAATGTTATCAAATTATTTGGTGGAAAATAGGGCAAAATGGCTCTTTGGATAGTAAAGGTTGCCGACCCCATTGGTGTGTGGACTACTTTTTGAAACCTCAAGTAAGTAATTTACAATTACAATCTTGGATTTTCGCTTTTGCCATCTTTTCATTTTGCAACCAATAGTACGCAAATTGCATACGGTCAAATATTACAGTATGCAAATGTGGCACAACAAGTCATATGTCGTTCAGAAAGTACAATAATTGTTTGGGTGTAATGTAAGTTAAGAGAGTTTATTATGTTTCCTATGTGTTTATGAAGAGGAAGTGTTCATTGTAGTTAAAATTGAGGGTACAGCGTTATTTTTCATCAGCTACATGTTAGGCAGTAGCTCCAGTGGATCGCCAGTAGGTGTCAGTGTTGCGACATGAGCAGTGTCTGTGACGGAGAGCCACACTGAAGTCTCGCGTGAATACGCGAGAGGATGAGAATCTCTGTACAGGATAGAAGTAGAACGCGCTGTGGAGCGACGGTACACCTTAAGTTATATTTTTGTATGTTACAGAGCATCTTCATTAAATGTGTAGCACCAGATTGAGCCTGTGTGACGTCATTCTGTGCACGCTACACAAACACTGGGCATTACGCTCTGTAACAATTCAATGTCGGGTTAAGTATAAGATTCCACTTTGCTAGGTGAATTATATTTTATATATATATATATATATGTATGTATATATGTATATATATATATATATATGTATGTATATATATATGTATATACAGTTATGTTCATAATAATAGCAGTGTGTTTAAAAAGGTGAGTAAACCTCAAAATTCTTCAAATAAATTGTATTTTAATGAACACAAATGCATTGGGGACACTGCACATTCTATTTCAAAGCAAGAAAATTGGAAAAAGTAATTGAATTTGATTACAGAAAGTCAAGAAATATAATGTTCAAAAAAATAGCAGTGTTGACATCTTTCTTTACAAACTCAAAAATGTACTGTATAAACTAAGAAATGCTTGAAGATTCAACTTTCCTGAGAATCATAAACTAATATTTAGTTGCATAACCACGGTTTCTGATAACTGCTTCACATCTGTGGCACATGGAGTCGACCAACTTGTGGCAACGGTCAACAGTATTGCAGCCCAGGACAATTGTACTACGTTCAACAATTACTCTGCATTTCTTGGTTTTGCCTCATGAACAGCATTTTTTATGTCTGCCCACAAGTTTTCTATGGGATTAAGGTCCGGGGATTGTGCTGGCCATTACTTGAATTCTGTTTGTCTGGAACCATGATTTTGCTTGCTTGCTGGTGTGTTTGGGGTCATTGTCTTGTTGAAACACCCATTTCAAGGGCATTTCCTCTTCAGCATACGGCAACATGACTTCTTCCAGTATTCTGATGTACTCAAACTGATCCATGATCCCTGGTATGCGATAAATAGGACCAACACCATAGTACGAGAAACATCCCCATATCATGATGCTTGCACCACCATGCTTCACCGTCTTCACTGTGTACTGTGGCTTGAATTCAGTGTTTGCAGGACATCTGACAAACTGTCTGTGGCCATTAGACCCAAAAAGAACAATCTTACTCTCATCAGTCCACAAAATATTACGCCATTTCTTTTTAGGCCAGTCAATGTGTTCTTTGGCATATTGTAACCGCTTCAGCACATGTATTTTTTTTAACAATGGGACTTTGCGGGGGCTTCTTGCTGGTAGCTTGGCTTCACATAGACGTCGTCTGATTGTTACAGTACTCACAGGCAATCTTAGATCTTCTTTGATCCTCCTGGAGCTGATCATTGGCTGAGCCTTTGCCATTTTGGTTATTCTCCGATCCATTTCGAATAGTCGTTTGTCTTTTTCTTCCTCGCCTTTCTGGTTTTGGCTGCCATTTTAAAGCGTTTGATATCATTTTAGCTGAACAGCCTATCATTTTCTGCACTTCTTTATAGGTTTTCCCCTCTTTTATTAATTTCTTAATCAAAGAGCGCTTTTCTTCTGAACAGTGTCTTGAATGACCCATTTTACTCTGTTTTTCAAGGACAAATGCACAGCCAGCATATGCAGCGTCAGTTGCCTTGATCCTTAAATAAGGGCCACCTGTTTAACACCTATTTTGTTCACATAATCAATGACCTCACTAATTGAACTCGGCACTGCTATTTTTTTGAACACGCCCCTTTCAGTCAATGATTCAGTTTCACAGAATCAGCAGCATGCACGTCATGCATGTTGGGTCTGTTGGTTTTCTATACCTTTACTAAATCTTCTAGAAACTTACTTGCAGTGTAAAAGTTGAAATTCTAACAAAAACAGTGATTTATCTTGCTAGTTATGTGGGACTGCTATTATTTTGAACACAACTGTATATATATATATGTATATATACATATATATATATATATACATATATATATTCATATTTTGTATTAATTCAGACTTTTAAGATTTTCACAAACCTTTGGCACGGGTTACCATGTATACACAACTTCAACCGGCAACAAGGCTCTCAGGTAATATTTCAATACAGTTCAGTGCATCTTATACATATTACTGTTAATTCAATGCACCTTTTAAGTATGTAGTGCATGCAGAATTTGTAGTATTCATGCTGTTTTTATGGGAGGGGAAATATTCGATTAAGCTAACCTAGCTAACTTATTTGGTCATGTAGACTAACATTATTTTTTTAACACTTCTCCATTTGTAGTGTAGAGACAATATTTGGCACGATTTGATGACCATTGATTGTGATTTTACTGCATACTGTCAAGCCCACTTGAAGTTTTTTGTGGTCAAGAACATTAAGGATTTTTTCCTCCGAATCAGCCTTCCTCCCTGTATTTATTTCAATGGAAAACATTGTTTGTTGATATTGCCTGAAATAGAGAGCTGGGAATACCAAAATTCTCTGGTGAGACATGTAAGTATTGGGCTGAAAATCAGTTATTATGGAGATGATTTTATGAGCAAATGCATAGACAGGGATTCATGGCACAGCTGAAGTGATATGCATTTTGCTTTTGAAGGACAATGTGTAGTACGTGGTCACCTGCTTCAAAGAATAGGAGGCAGCATTTATTCTTTGCTACTGGGTCTATACAATCAAAATCTACAGTTCATCTCACTTTCTCAAACTACGTTTACAGATGTTCTCCAAATGATTGTCTCACAATACGTTTTGAAACGAGAAGGGTGTTGGGATTCTACCGCTCTCGCTATGGAAGGCCGCAGCTCACGCTCTCTACTGTACTTTTCGTCAACAGAGTCGTATCAAATAACCAGCTGGTTCCAATTTACAATCAAATCAAAAGATATTTAATAACAAACAGAAGCTATACAATTACAAACTGAATTACACTATTAATAACAAAACAAACATATACATTTCATGAAAGTGAGGCCCCGTCCGGGCTACGAGACATGTCTGCATCATGGTCAGGAGGAGGTCTGATTCTGAGGCCCTGTCCGGGCCACGAGACAGATACATATATCTGCATCATGGTCAGGAGGTCTGATTCTGAGGCCCTGTCCGGGCCACGAGACACATACGTATATCTGCGTCATGGTCAGGAGGTCTGATTCTGAGGCCCTGTCCGGGCCACGAGACAGATACGTATATCTGCTTCATGGTCAGGAGGTCTGATTCTGAGGCCCTGTCCGGGCCACGAGACACATACGTATATCTGCGTCATGGTCAGGAGGTCTGATTCTGAGGCCCTGTCCGGGCCACGAGACAGATACGTATATCTGCTTCATGGTCAGGAGGTCTGATTCTGAGGCCCTGTCCGGGCCACGAGACAGATACGTATATCTGCATCATGGTCAGGACAAGGTCTGACTCTCTCCTGGGATTTACAGTTCTTTGTCTCCCAAGAGTCACATTCCTCAGCTTATCGATCTGCTCCACGATTGGCTGAAATCTGATAAGCTCCCCCTTGGATCCTGACCCATTGTCCTGGGCAGACACCTCCGTCAACTACCTTCTTCCCCTGCAAATTTACACCTTCTGACATTCCTCAAACCCCCATCACAGACACTCAATATACATTCAATGACCACACTCCTTGGTTCAACACTTCCTAAACACACTGTGACACATAATATCCAGCACTAGTAATGCTTTAAAACTTAAAATTCCTCACAAGGGGAGGGCCGCCATAAAGGCAATGAGTTCTACTCTTTATTTCACTGTGGCAATGAAAATCACTGCTATAAGAAATAATGTGAAATCCTAATAAGGATTGCTTCATGTTGCAATAAGACTTAGTGAGGCTATAATAATATTATAAGGCTTTAAGGACTTTTAGCATCTCCTGTCTTCTCCCGTATAACCTCAAAAACAACCCTTTGTGGAAGTAAAAATAAAATAGGCACAGCTGACAACAAAGTGATATGTTAAGTCCTCTTTAAGATACCTTGTGAGAAACTGAATTAGGCTACATCCACATTACTCCATTTTCGTTTGGAAACGGAGTTTTCAAACGAAAACGATCTCCGTCCACACGGCGTTTCAGCCATCGTTTCCGAAATGATCTCCGTCCATATTACACGCCTGGAAACGAATATCACGTGACTCTTCACGTTCACTGGGCATGCTGGATCGTATCTAAATTCCTCCGTTTATGGTGCGCGAAAATGCCGGTGTAGTGTGGACGCTCAGTGTAACCGTAGCAAAACATATGCGTTTCCAAACGAAAACGGAGTAATGTGGATGTACTCTTAGACAGACAGGATGTTTTGAAGTTGGCAACAGGTAACTGGACCAAAATGCAGACGTTGACAGAGTAAATATCGTGATAGGCAGTTTACATACTTCAAAAGTAACAGATGTAAGAAACACAAATCAAAGGGGCCGAGGCAGGAGAGCAGGTAATCAGACTGATGGCAGAAACAGGTAGTGAGGCAGAAAACTGATAAGAGAAATCAGGTACAGGTAATATAAATGGTTGCAATGCTACATCTGCTTGGCAATGTGACTATTTGGCAAAGTGGTACACTAAAAAGTGGCCAACAACAATGTGTAGCCTGTATTGTAAACCAGGTTACACTATGATGTGGGAATTAGCGATGGCTGAATAGGCAGGTGAGTGGGTCATGAAGGCTTGAGGAAACCAGTCAGAGAAGCCAACCACACACTTGGACCAAACCTGTTGAAGAAACTGGACAATGGATAATGCTTGAGAGGCTGGAAGACAGGACTAATAAGGTAACTTTTTTCAGTTACATGGAGTTTGCAGTTTAAAATACTTTAAAAGAAAAATCAGCTTTGCAAATGTTTTATGAGGAATGACATGGGGGGTGACACAGACGTGTTTGTTTCCAAGAAAACTATGCAGTGCACCTTTAATTTATTACAGATAATTCAATATAAGAAAGAGAACGTTTCAAACAATACATCACTATTTAATTGGATTGATATGATTCTGGTTTTTTTCAGATTTTAGCAGTTGTTTCAAGTTAATTCTTCTGGAAATAAACATAAACTCAACACAAAAAAATCCATTAAAAATGACTTGCCTGATGTTGATGTATTGATTAATTTAGTTTTCTAATGTTCAATATGTTTGTGTTTCAAAAAGACCAAATGCAATGTGTTAAAGAATAGCGTGCTGTCAATCATGCTCCTTTCCAAAATATGTCAATGCCATGACCAATTCTGTTGGTGTCCATTCCCAGATACGCTGCTGATTGTGGAGGTGCAGGGAGAGGCCGTGACGGAGAGTGTGTATACTAGGCTAAAATGTCTGAGTGTGTGTGTGTGTGTCTGAGAGCAAGTTTGCATCGCACTTCGAACAAATTCACCAATCCAGTAACAACACACACCTGCCCACATACACAGGAGGCCACACCTGTAGCTCTAATACAAACAGATTATTTGTCATGAGTGTACTCTGTTTGTATGTGCAACCCTGCATGTGTTATGAGCTCTGGGTGGTGTTGTCTTCACCAGAAGGCCAAACACACACATTACTGAGGTGGGTGATAAGTGAGGCATCAGGGCGGAGAGCGAAAACACAATTTCTTCAGCAAATTGATGGGATGCGAGTCGGGGTGTGCAAACAATCTCTCACATTCAAAAACGTTTCATCTCGTATATCCATGCACACTGACTCTCTCATGCACACAAACAGGCACACACAAACCTAGCAGTGTCCTGTTTTGCCAACCACTTACCCAGCTAACGATGAGCTAATCACTTGCTCATGCTAGGCAAAGCAGAGAAAACCATCAAACTGATACACTCCCTCCAGGTCATTGCTGCTAATGAAGACACGCTACTGCCGTCAGGAGGCAAATATGAGGGGAAATGTGATTATAACAATGGGTCTGTCTTTAGAGAGCAAGGTGTCTCTGTGTCCAAGGGTTTGTTAAAGAGCAAATGAGTAAAATAACTCAATACATTTAATGAACACTGATAACATTTGTGTGTGCTCAAATAAAGTTATTCTTGATGAATTTGTCTTGAAAATATAATTACTGTGCTTGTAAAAATGTATTTTTCATTGCATAACCCGCCTGGGTTCCTGATGAAAAAGTGCCACTGCCACATTTTGATGCATTTGTTTTTGCATTTTCAATTTTAAACTGCATCAGCACTTCTGTTTTTTGCACTAAGAAAACTGAGGTGAAAAAGAGAATGCAAAGCCTCACAGCCAAACTTTTCAACCATCGAATGTTCAGCTTCCCCACTGAGCAGTAGTCAACAACACAACAGCTTAAAATAGGACTGCTTGATCAGCCAATACTGAAAACTGATAATGAACTGCTTCTCATGGCCGATATCAATAAGATAATTTGACATTTTAGTAATTTAGAAAGAATTTCACAACCTGTAGTTTATGCACACCTGAGGGTATGAAAGGCTAAGATGTATTGAACAAAGATGGATGACGTAATTTCCCATAGCCCTGATTAGGGTTGAGCGGTATGACCAAAAATGTACATCACGGTATTTTGTAAGATTATACTGGTTTCACGGTATATCACGGTATTTTTTCCGCATTAACTAATTAACGCCAAAAATTATTTTATCAAGCATTTAATTATTAAGCGGACATTTTTAACACAAGAACCGGCCGGCCAATCGGTGAATAGCTGTTTGTGTGGCGTGTCTTCCATCTCTTCCTGGTTCCTTCACCTACATTCCCCTAGGTCCTAAGACCCTCCAGTAAAGCTATTATCACCCCCTATTTACCAACGTAACGTTACATCAGTGGTGGGCCGTCAGGGCCAGCTGAGCCTTCTCTGCTGGCCTAAACAGAATCACAAAGTTATAGCTATTTTATAATTCAATAATTGTTCACAAATACACTACAAGTATTATAATTTTTTTCCCATTAGCTTATCTTCTAATTGCACAGCTCCTGTCTTCCTCAGTTGCTCTGCTTCTAGCCTGCAGCTTGTTTTAAGTAGAGCTTTTATCCAATCAGATTCAGCCTCTATTTCTCTATGTAAGGAGAGAGGCCTGAGGTCCTCTAGGTAGACCTTGCAGATTAAAGTATATGGGGACAATATTGTTGATTGTCATCGTCTTCAACCAATCAGATCTTTAGTTTGACATGTTGGGCGTATTCTTTGACGTGCCAGAGTTACCCAGGTAGCCTGCTAAATACGTCAGCATTAAGGTGCGCCGTGATTGGTCAGTGGGCCAGCGTGACTTTTGTCAAACAGAAAGCTAGCAAGCAGATCTTAGTGTTTAGTAAGAGTTCAAGTTGAAAGATATGTAAGAAGTTATGACATTGACATGACATTTTTAGCGTTTTTAAATGGATTTCTGGAGAAGGACATTTCCAGAAAAGCTGGACATCATATCAAAGGGGTGGTCAAGCCTACAACTAGCAGCCCTGACCCAGCCACGAAAAGGATTTGTAGAACGGTATTTCTGGCTGACAGCGGTGGAGAAGCGTTGCACATTTTATGGCTAAGAATGCATTTAATTTGCAACTGAGCTCTTGGTGTTTGGAGCTACGCTACGCTAACCAAGGCAGCCACACGACAGGACACGCACAAGCTACGTGCTTCTGAAAACTTTTGGAGAGACCTGAGTGGACTTTTTAAGTGAAGAGCAGCTGTGGTAAGTTAACTGATTTTGCGTCTTTAAATCTGCTGTAGCGTTTCTACTGTGTTCATTTGTCTATCGTGTCGTTTTTATGAATAATATGAATGGCTTGTGCTCTCGCGCCGCAGTGTTGCTGTCTTGATTTATAAATATATGTGACTGGTTCTTGTGAGTTTTTCTTGTCACTGTGTTAATCAGAGTCAGACCTTCTCCTGACCATGATGCAGATATACGTATCTGTCTCGTGGCCCGGACAGGGCCTCAGAGTTAGACCTTCTCCTGACCATGATGCAGATATACGTATCTGTCTCGTGGCCCGGACAGGGCCTCAGAATCAGACCTCCTCCTGACCATGATGCAGACATGTCTCGTAGCCCGGACGGGGCCTCACTTTAATGAAATGCATATGTTTGTTTTGTTATTAATAGTGTACTTCAGCTTGTAATTGTTTAGCTTCTGTTAGTTATTAAATACTTTTGATTGTAAATCGGAACCGGCTGGTTATTTGATACGACTCTGTTGACGAAAAGTACAGTAGAGAGCGTGACCTGCGGCCTTCCACAGCGAGAGAGGTAGAATCCCAACAGTTAATTACATTGATTTGGACTATATGCATTGTCCGTTAATTACGAAGCATCCCGTCATGTGCAGGGTTATTCTCCAGACAATTGAATCCGTTTGAGCTGTTGTTTCCCCGCTAAGCTAGTTAGCTTGGCCCCCCTGAAGACACGCGCGGTGCCGCAGCCTCAGCTGTTTTTTGTTATTGTTCTGGGTTCAGAGGTCACAAAGCCTGTTGTCTGTTACGTGAGCGCAGTCCACCGAAAACATTATATTTCCCACAATTTAAGCTTCTGTATTTTCCAAATGCACTAGTATTATTCAAACGTGTTGTTCGGTTCTTAAGCCTCGTACCGAACGGTTTAATATGAATACGTGTATTATTACACCCCTAGAAACAAATAACCATAGCTGTGGTGTCATAATGAGCTTATTAGGAGATGGCTCAAGTCTAGTAGGACAGCACAGAAGGCCCAGGTATAAAATGCACAAAAAACTTGCAAAACAACTGATTTTTTCAAACCAAAACACTTCCAAACAGCAGACACAGCTCCTCTCTTGGGCACAGACTCTATTGGTGCATCTCCGGTCTCTCTTTGTTCATCCTGCATTGCTCTTTTCTGTTCTTTAAGTGACACAATGGAGCCTCTCCCAGCTGTTAACAGACTGTTGTGCTAACAGGCTAGCTACCGAGCTGTACCCAGCATGCTGTTCGGTGGTGAAATTGTATAAATGTACAATTATTAGTGTTACAAATTGTTTATGTGTCACAAACTGTTGTGTGCCGTGGTGTTGCCCTGTTAAAGAGTGTTAGTTGTGGGTTATTAATTGTTGTGTTATAAAGTTATAACCATAATTTAGGGGTATACCGGTTGAACCGGTATACCGCCCAGCCCTGATAACCAAATCTGACTGTTGTTGTGTTCACTATTGTTAACACAAGAAAACAGAACAGGTCTGACTCTTCAAATGTTATTTTATCTAGTGAAGTATATAAAACAACTTGTATTTGTATCATATATGAGTGTACTCTGTATGTACAAATACACTTTTCCATTTGAGCTATAGCTATAGTTATTTCATTAACTAAACATACTGTTTGAGGAACTGACATTGTGGTACAGCAATCTGCTGTGAGGTCTATCCTAATCTATACTACAGTAATCTCTGCTGTGCTCTGTCCTACCTGAGAAAGTCTCCTTCGGTGAGACAAAACAGGAGATTACAGACAAGAGCAATGGTGACACAGAGCTAGCATCTGATGGAAAGACAGCTTTCCCACGACCACGATGTCTCCAGGGAGCCCCAGACACCCACAAGACTATCAAAACAAACGGGAAAGCACAAGTGTGCATGTGTTTGCACAAGTACCAGTACATGTAGTGCTGCTATCAACTGTTGTTTCCTTCGTGAATAGATAGAACAGTCTCACAGTAGAGGTGTGTGTGTGTGTGTGTGTGTGTGTGTGTGTGTGTGTGTGTGTGTGTGTGTGTGTGAGTAAAGGTGCCCTGTTTCTACAAACACGAGTTGTTA
The DNA here is from genome assembly GCF_023349555.1 of Cebidichthys violaceus. Taxonomy (NCBI): domain Eukaryota; kingdom Metazoa; phylum Chordata; class Actinopteri; order Perciformes; family Stichaeidae; genus Cebidichthys; species Cebidichthys violaceus. Next base: position 9,056,179 of record NW_027176296.1, read on the forward strand.
AATAAAAGAGAGGAAGATAAAAATCCATAATCAGATAAGTAAACACTCACAGTCCCCCTGCTGGGGTTAAAAAAAGAATCAGATCAAAAGCTAAAATAAATGATTATCGCAGTACGTGAGGAGACAAAGGGCTGAGATGGGTGGGATCGTATCTGCTGTTAGATTAGTGCTCTGGTTGACTGGCAGCCACAGACAGAGCAGACACGGGGGTCCAGAGCCAAACCACAAAACCACTTTCTCACGGTCGTCACTGGAGATCTCGGTACAGCTTAGCGTGCTCCCTAACACATTCTTAAAATCTTTATTGTCAACTGAACAAAAGAACTTATTTTTCTTAAATAAGTAACATACGATATCATGGTATTATTTGGACGTCAGACGAGGCCTTGTTGGACATGCAAAAAGTCACTTTGACACCAGCACGGTTTATGTTTTCAACCATGACCATTATATTTCTTTAACCACACCAAAGCAGCTAGCCATGTTTTCTCTAAATAACATTTGTACACAAATTTATTTAGCCAAATAGGTTTCCTTGATTATGTTCACTGGCCTCACACTCAAGTTGTAGGGAGGTGGTTGGTGGTTATAAAAAGCGTGGGTCTGATACTACGGTTTACATCTGGAGTTAGACAGCAAAAGCATTTTATTTAAGGTTTAGCAAATTCGTGGCTTGGGTTGAATGTTAATAGAGCAAAGACATCCTTTTCTTCAAATCACTGCTATTTTATTTTTATTTTTAACCAACTACAATCTTTTTTAGCCATAATCAAATGTTATGAGTGCCAAACATAATCAGTAAAACATTAATCATTCTTTGCTACAAGCTGATATTGTAGAAAAACAAAAGAACTACAACATTGTCATAGATTGTTTTGAAGATACACTCTGTATGAACATTTGGCAACTTGGATAGGAAAAAGAAATTGTAATTTGGGTTGCATTACATTTCTCTCATAACATATTTGCAGCTGCAAATTAAAGGTGTATGAACTTGGTTAGACATGGTTGTTACAGTAGTTGCATTGACTTAACTATACCTTAACCATAGCCTCCTTAACCAAAAATGCTCATGGAGTATTTTGGAAGGCAATAAAAAACTAAAAAAGAAATGATTAGGTATAAGGGAAAGAAATCTTTCTCTCTCTCTTTCTGAAAAAACAGAGACATGGCATTGCAAAATTAGATACACACTATTTGAAAAAAGAAGAGCTTTTGTTAGCATTAGACTATTATTTTTGTTTTTTGGGACACTTTATGCCTGTATTATAAAGTAGACAGTTGAGAGATGATAGTAAATGAGAGGAGAAAGAGATGTGGAATAATGGTTCATGATCGGCCAGGGTGCCACTGACACAAGTAAATACATTGATTACTAATTCAGTTACATTTTAGATACCACAGTAAACACTCAAATGTACTCAGAGGTATAACGTTTGAATGCTATGCACACTAAAATGAAAAAGAAATAATGAAAACATTTACCACAGTTCAATGCATGGCGAAGACATCACTTACCACTGGATGTATACCATGTTGTGCTTATCGTAATTCTGAAGGTTATACTCCCCCATCGTTTGCTTATCACTGGTCATACTGGTGCATTTTCAACGAAAGCAGCTATTTAAAATTCCATTCCAGACTGCATTTGTGCAGCAGAAAATCAATTTACATTTTTATTAAGTGGTGCTTGATTGAAAATGGTACAGCTTCCTTTGAATCTCAGTCACAGACACTCCAAGCAAAGGTCAGCAGCTTCACCAATAAAAAAAAAAATAGAGAGGGATTTCATTAAGGTTTAAAAACCTCGGCAAACATTTCCACCTCTTTGGAAAATATCAGCGGCTTTCATTAGCCATCATTCACATGTTAGAGTGGATTAGATGGAGTGCGATGAGAAAAAGCGTGCACTTCTGGTTTGTTTCATGTTTGAGCAATGGTGGAGAAAATGGCTGAATAATACATGAAATAGTGTTTTAATTAGCAGGTAATGGAGGGCACTTGGTAATTAAAACAAAGCGATGTTAGGAAAGGTCAGAGGCTGGTCTTGATGCTTTGAGTTAGCTAAGAGAGCAAGTGATCTGTGAGTAGAAACGGGACTAAAGGCACCCACGCTCATGCTGCATGTGTCATTTTTTGTATATGTTCAAAGACTTCTTTCTCCTTGATTTAAAGTGTGGATGTAAGATGTGTGGATTATAGCTTTGAATTTGTGATCAAAGAGTATTTTTCAAACCGTATGGTTCATTTTTGGATTATTTTTAGCTTGATGGTGTAGTTCAGACCTTCTGCCATCTAATTTCCCCCAAATTGTATCCAGGCAGCATGCACAGATGAAGAAACAAGTCGACTCGCTTGCATTGAAATTCAGTTACTGAAAGATTTCATTTATTTACTTTCCCAAAGATTGTAGGAAAAAGACAGCACATCAGTGGTAATGGAAAAAAAGTCACTTCATATCTTAATGATGTTTTGAGTAATTTTATTTACAACTAATAAACAATTATAATACATAAATCCTTTAAATCTGATGAGTTTTAATATGAAACCCTCATTAGATTATATCAGTGAGTTGGCCATATCATGCAATCAACACTCAAAAGTAGAAAAATAGTTGTCACACCATCAAAGCAGTTAATGTTTGTGCAGATTAATGTTGAATTAAAATAGAATTGCTGACAGTTTCAGCCTTCCACAGAAGATGAGTAGTGTTTAATTGCAGGTCACTCACACAAGTCAATTACCAAATTCCACACAGGTGTGCAACACCTAAAGTGAGGCGCAAACTTCCAGAAAGAAAACAGGTGAGTTGCACTGAGAATGTCTCACTTTTTTCTACCTGGAGAATTGATGAATATTTTTTAGGTCTCTCTGGAACGCACTCATTGGCTGTGTTTAATATCGCTCCTTTTTACTATATAGTGCAATATCTTTACTGCCGGTTATTTTAGTGGCCAGATTCTGATTTTAATTGTTTGCTTTACATCATGCTCTCAATGGAAACAAAGAACTGTCCATGTCCATGGGACATACATCACTTTCTGCTAAAAAATCCACAATGCAATGTGTCACATTTAATAGATGTGCAACATCAATGTATCACATTTAATAGACATGCAACACTACACCTGTTAGCAGTGATGCCAATTACAGCTTAAAATACAAGGCCAACAACTGAGGGACAAATACAACAGACAAAGCACACATTATTTAACAAATAGGAAAAAATAAGGAAAAGTAAAGAGAGAGAAAAAAATATAATAATAGTGGACAAATCATGCCATCCATGACTTAATCCAGAATTGTACATGGATATCAACAAGGAAAATGGCATGCCATTTAATGTCCACAAATCTTTACAGGATAATGCTTTCACCGCACTTCACCTCACTCACTACTGATTCTTGTCAGCCACATTAAAACCAAACAAAATGCTTCCTTCCTAGCACTCAGGAGACGATGGAGACTAGAGCCCTGCTGTTAACACGCATCCCTTGACAGACAAATGGCTCCTCGTTGACTATACATGTTAGAGAGGGAGAATGGGAAATAGTTAGCTGAAACCGTGTCATATTCGATCAACTCACACACCATGTGTTGTACCTTCCCTGGCATGTGGGTGCAATAGATTTTGAACAAACTCACAAACTGGCCTTTGGCTATTCCCAGCCTCAGGAACTCAAAAGCTGCCTTGATCATAACTCGGTCCGACACTGTGACAGGAGCCAGGGAACAAAGGTTGACGCCACAAGCCTACCCATCCTCCGGTAATACATATTGCTCACTCTTCCTCGCACATAAACACCACAGGGGACTTGTCACCCACCCACACTGAAATCACTGAAATCTCCCCCTCCAGTGTTTGAGTTATTACCTGTTTCCATTATATCTTTCACGCAGAGCCAATAAAGCTTGAATTGGGTTATGAGACGGGAACCAAGAGCTGAACATTTCAACCTTTATTAAGCTGTCTGTTACTGTGAGAAGAAGAAAATACACACAAATTCCACACAACCACACAAAGACAGGAACTGGAGAGCGTACGAACAAAGGCATTTCTTCCAAGAAGAGCAGATGGGACGGTATGAGGGAAGAAAAGCTGGAGGAACAGGAGGAAAGGAAACCAAATGAAAGGGAAATGAAATGTGAGTCGACAAGTGGTGAGAAGTCAGCAGGCAGCCCAGGATTGTAACTGTAGCCTTCAAAGTATATCGGTGCACCCAACAGCAACCACCCAACCATGAGTACTATTTACAAGATGTGAAAGTACTGTTATTTTTGTGTGATCCGTGACACCGCAGAGAGCAGGGGAAGTCAAGTGTACTCCAAGACAATGTGAACAAATGCCACTCCACGTTTTTTACACACACTGCGCTGTTACAAAGGTCACTGGTCATCTCGGGGAGGTCTTGATACTTTCGTAAAAGTTAGTTTCTCGTTTGTGTGAAATGCTTTAGAGCTGTTAAGCCAGCGGACACACATGCACTCGTAACGGCTTGTGCACATGCAGTGAAAGTGTGTTGTGTGTGTTACTGCAGACAAACAGCAGACAGGCCTCTGGAGTGAACCTAGAAAAATGCCTCAACTGTCATCTGTTGCCCTAAGAGAACATATGCAAGCAAAAAAATAAAAAATACTCGGGCTGGCTGCAGTCTGGACATATTCATTCATTTAGCACTCTTCCACTACATTTTGATGTGTTTGTTTGCTCCAGGCAAACATTTTCAACATGGCACAAAACAGCAGTCTTTTGAAGGGAAAATTGTGTTTATTGGGATGAATAAATGGCTTCCGGAAGTCGGTGGGAAGCCTGCAAAGCTCTGAATGAAAACTAGAAAAAAAGCCCAATTTCTAGTCACACAGTAAGGAAAATTTAAGTTCAAATGTTCACAAATTCTAGATTGAATACTGAATGTATTGCTGATGTCTGTCTCTAAACCAGAACATATTTCCTGTCTGGCTGAGTTAAAGAAATAGATGGAATATTTTATGTGATGCAATGATTAATCCTTTTGGAAATAATTTTCTTTTAGTTTTCTGTCTCTGTGGGCAAAATGCTGCACCCATATGTGTATGGGTGTAACCTTGGCTTCTTTTTTTTTGGACAAAACTTAAATTTTGTAAGAAATTAATAATTTGAAATATTGCAGCAATTACTAAAATATATATTATAATATTTTCTGAGTATGGCACTCAAGTGGAAGTGAGTTTATATTGTTGTAATTGCTATGTATAAACTTATTAAAATTAAAGTTTTTATATTTTTAAAATAACGTTTAACATCAATAATGCAGCAAACTGGTTTTGACTTTATAGAATCAAACTGAAAACAGAGTAAATGCAACACACCTGCAGAAAGAGGTTAGCCTATCATTACAAAAGTATTCAGTCTAAACTACAACATATAGAAAAAAAGACACTAAAAATCCGAATTAATTTTAGAGTGATCTTCATATATCTGGTATTGACAATACAAATAATAGGTTATATTAGGATACATTAAATATTTAGAATATGAGTGAATGCCGTAGTTTCTACTTTATAATGTAGCTGAGATACAGTGGTGGAAGAAGTACTCGCATCTTTTTATTGTAACAGAGTACTTCTATGTTGTGGTAACGCTACTTTTACTAAAGTAAAAGTCCTGCACTCAAAATTTGACATGAGTATAAATAGTACAAAAGTATTAACATCAAAAATATATTAAAGTACCAAGATTAAAAATATGCATTATGTAGAATGACCCATTTCAGAATGATGTATATTACATTACTGGTATTTAAAGTGATTGATGTGTAGGTTACATCACTTTAATGTTGCAGCTGGGAACGTTGGGACTGATTTTAATTACTTTATATACTGCTGGGTATCTTCAATAAAGTTGCATCAGATTGAAAGATTTTTTTTCCAAACATGTAACAAATAATAAGAAAGCAAAACAAGAATAAACAATAAAGTGAACATATGCAGCAAATTCTAAATAAACTAAAATATATATATATATATACACACGTTATAAAAGGATTATGCAGAAGTAAACATCTTTCTATAACTTAAATAACTTACATTTTGAACTGGATGTTTCAAAGTTTTGTTGATTATATGTTTTATTATTAATCGGAATGAGCACAGTTTCCTAATTAAAGTAATAAAATGAATACACAATATTTGCCTCTGAATTGTAGTGGATTAGAAGTGTAAACTAGCAGAAAAAGGCCTACTCAAGCACCTTAAAACAGCATGTACTTGCACCTGAGTAAAAGTACTTCGTTACTTTCCACCGCTGCTTTGATATTTATCTGTTGGACGCTGATCTTCTCATCCAACATGGACCAAATCTGAGCGCGTTCTTCCACCGTGCGTTCGAGTCACGTTACTGCAGCGCGAGGCAGTGTTTGCATTTGCTAGGCAACGAAATCAGCTCTATATTCACCTACGTCTTCGAAAGGCTCTTGGTTTTGCCATCTTTCGGTTTCAGCGGTGATTGTTTTTAACATGGCAGGAATAGAGAAAACGAATGCGGTCCTTCAAGATGCAATTAACATTGAGAGGATCCGTAAAGAGCGTCAACATCAGAAAATCCAGACGGAGTTTACCTTCAATCCACACCGGAAATGTAAGTAAGACCGTGAAAACGACCGGTCTGCACAACGTGTATTCTAACTTTAATACTTAATAATACTTGCTGTTATCTTTACTGCAGTGAAATATAAAGGACTTGTACTGTGTATATTATGCCTGTCTTTACATTTTTAGGGCATCTCCTACCAGACAATCCCACCTCAAGGAAACCAACAGAAGTGATTGCAGAGAACTGTAAGTTTACATCTTTTCTACATACTAAAAGGGGAAAAGTTTAGCTTTGCTTTTTTTTACTTTGGATAAATGTCAAATAACTATAACATTACTCCAGACCCGTGTGATCCCAAACATGATTAAGCAGTTATAAATGATGAATGTTTGAGAACTTAGGTGGTGGGCTTGCCACAGTCTTTAGCCGCCAGGTTAAAATGGACGCATTCTTCAGCTTTGACTTTCCACAGTCCACCAGAACTTTATGTGCACTTGTTTATCGGCCTCCTAAACCTAATGGTGCTTTTATCCAGGAGTTTTCAGAATTTTTGGCTGAGATCTTACCAAAATATAATTTTTGGTGATTTTAATATTCATGTGTTCATTTAAGCCAGTCGTGAATGACTTTTTTTTTAACCTGATTGAGTCTTTTAATCTTGAGCAGCTAGTCTCTGGTCCCACTCATGAACATGGTCATACATTGGACCTTGTTTGTTTTTTTTGGTATTTCTGTAAGCATTAGTGAAATTTGTGAAGCAACGTTCTCTGACCACAAGCCTGTCATCTTTGAAGCAGTTACTGCTGGCTCAGACACTCCCCCACCTGCCCCTGTAGGCAGAGATGGGCAGTATTTCTATTACTTGTATTTCAAATACTTTTGAGTATTTTGTAATTTGTATTTGATAGGGCCGATAAAAAAATCTAACGTAATTAGTAACAAAATACTTTAGAGTGGAGTAATTTTGTATTTAAAATACTCAAAATACTTTCTCCACGAATCAAAAAACAGTTCACGAGTTCAGTGTTCAGATCTTCAAGTTCAACGGATTGTCTGTCAAGGTAAATATTTGATCTGAGTGTGACAGATGTCAACTAGCTTGATGTATAATTTATGTCTGGGTCTGGCTACATAGCCTATTGTATACACATGGTGATGGTTATAATATCAAGCTAGCGATCGATGCTAACATGCTAATGACATTAGCATGCTGTCTAGGCTAGTGCATAGCCAGTGTTTAGCAAGTTAGCTTATCAGTGGAGTAGCTAACTATAGGAAGAGGGAGATTGGGAGCTTGTATGTTCATGATAACCTTATCAAGAGACGTCTGACCATCTAATCTTGCACTGTATTACAAGTTATGCTGTATCTTCTCAATGTGAATGTCATAATGCCATATCAATTACTGGCAGATAATATAGTTCAGTTAGCCAGGCTATGACAGTAGATGTCCATTTGTTAAAAAAAAAAAAACATTAAATATCCAATTTATTTTATTTAAAAGGCATATTATGAAAGTATTCTTAGTTTTATTATTTCATACATTCTACAGTTGGTCAGGTTGACAACATGTCTCAGTACAGTAATTTATTTAGGCTCTTTGTGTACAACTGGTTTTAATTCTATATTTTGCTTTTATAGTATACATAGGCCTAATGTGTGATGCTATTGTGATGAATATTTTCTTGTTGATACAAAGCCAAAGTTTATGGGCTGTTAAGTCCCATTAATATAAATATATATATATATATATATATATATATATATATATATATATATATATATATATATATATATATATATATATATATATTTATATATCCCAAACCCGAATGCTCTGCTATACCAAATTGTGAGAAAATGGAAAATCCAGAAAAAAGTATTTCCTATATTTTAAATACAAAATACATGTATCGTATTGTTGTATTGTTACATGTTCTGGCACCAGTATATTGTATTTTATTTTAATACATTTATTTGAGGGGTATTTTGTATCAAAATACATTTTAATGTATTTTTGCCCATCTCTGCCTGTTGGCTGCTCTCGTTTTATCACCATGACCACCGCACAACGGTTTTTAAATGCTTTTAGAGACACGCCACTATTTTTAACTAATGATATTACCCAATCGCTCTTTCCTCCAGAGGATTTTTTAACAAAATTGATCTCCACCTGCTCTGCAGTTCTTGATAGTGTCGCCCCCTGAGGTCATACTGCCCCAAACTGAAGCCTCAACCCTTAAATGAAGCGACTCAGGCAAAAGTGCAGGAGGGCTGAGAGAAAATGTAGGAAAGACAGGCTCGATGTGTCCTTTGAAATCTTAAGGAACTCACTCACTAACTACCAGAATGCAGTTAAGTCAGCTAGAAATAGCTACATCTCTGACTTAATTGCAAATCACTGCCACAGGCCAACAATTCTTTTCAACACCATTAACTCTGTTATCAACCCCCCGATCCCAACGTGTTTAAGTATGTCTCCTACAGAGTGCGACACCTTTCTTAGGTTCTTCCAGGACAAAATCTCAAATCTTAGGTCTGGTCCCAGACATTGATCCAAGTAATTCTCCCACTTCTTCTGCTGTGTTGGACCATTTTAAGCCTGTTTCCCTCCCAGCTCTTACTAAAATTGTATTCAACTAAAAACTACAATGTGCCACTCTGACATCATCCCCTCAGGTCTCTTTAAGCAGGTTTTTGTTAAAATTGGACCATATATACTGTCAATTATAAATAGTTGTCTATTTTCTGGTTCAGTCCCAGTCTATTTTAAACATGCAACAGTAATCAAATTACAGACTAATATCCACCTTGCATTTTCTGTCAAAGATCTTTGAGAAAGTTGTATTTCAACAGCTTCAATCTTGTATCAGTTTGAACGGCATCTGTGATGTTTTTCAATCTGGTTTTAGAACGTTTCACAGCACTGAATCTGCCCTTTTAAACGTTTTTAACGACCTTTTATTTATTGCTGATGCTGGAGATCCCACCATTTTGCTTTTACTTAATCTCTCTGCTGCTTTTGACACTGTGGACCATGACATTTTAATCTCCTGCCCTGAGCACTCCGTCGACATCCAAGGTACTGCCCTACAATGTTTTAAGTCCTACCTGACCGCCAGATCATCCTGTCAACATGGGCAACTGCTCCTCTCAACTGGCCCCCCTGATCTGTGGGGTCCACTACTGTTCTCACTCTACATGGTGCCTCTTGGATCCATTTTCCAGAAACACAACATTTCTTATCCTATGCCAACGACATTCAAATATACCTTCCCCTCAAATCTGGAACTGCCTCAATAAATTCATTGATGTGCTGCCTGGCAGATGTCAGAAGCTGGTTCTCGCTAAATTTTCTATGCCTCAATGAAGGTAAAACAGAGATCATGCTAATAAATCACTCTCACCTTTCAGCTGCTATACCAGACAGTCCCTCATTGTGTCTTGGCCTCATGGCAACCCACTGCATTTTCTGCATACTGCATCATGTCAAAAATCTGAGTGTGATTTTGGACTCATCTTTTATATTGAACCTCCAAGTTGCGTCCGTGGTCAAAGTCAGCTTCTTTCAGCTAAGACTCATAGCTAAAAATAAAATAAAAAATAAACTTCTATCAAGCCTTCAGTTGGTGCAGAACTCAGACTCTCAGCGAGACTTAACTGGTACACGCAGGCGTGAACACATTTCACCGATCTTAAAATCCCTTCATTGGCTACCTGTAGAGTACGGAATTAATTTTAAATGTTATGTTTTTAAGTCTATCCGTCTGACCTGCTGCAGCCCTATACCCCACCTCGCTCACTAAGATCTCTCGGCCAACAGCTTTTAGTTGTTCTGAAAACAAAAATGACAACCCGGGCCGACCGGTTCCTTCCCTGTTGCTGTCCCTAAGCTCTAGAACAACCTTCCCCTTCATAGTAGGTTGTCATCCACCTTACCAATGTTTAAAAGCCGTTTAAAAACATATCTTTTCCCTGGCCTATCACCTTTCATCTTAACATGGCACTTTCTTTGTGTCAGTTTGTCTTGATATTAATGTCACTTTCATTAATCCAGTATTTGATTGTATGACTGCTTATCTACTGTGTGTGCAGCACTTTGGGCAACCTTTGTTGTATTTTAAAATGTGCTATACAAATACATTTTGATGATATACATTTTCCTTTTTCCAGCGGACATTGAGGCCTTCCAAAAGGCCCAACTGGAACCCAGCAAGAAATATTCAATGCCACAGACGGCGAGTCAGGAGATAGGATGGCATTCAACTCCACTAGTGAGGAAAACTCTGCTTTGACAATAAATTAGAGTTAATAGCAAAAATACAGCACATCAGGGTGGTATTGTGAGAGGACCTAAATTCAATTACATTTACTTCAATCATCAAATGCAGAGAAACCACAAAAGCATGAACGTGTGTTTTCTAGTCTTGTTTAATCATTTAAATTGTTATTTCCAGATCTTACTCAAATGCTTATTCTGTGTCCCCCCCAGATCCCATCAAACTGGAATGACAAGAGATTGAATTTCCACAGACTCAGCACAGAGATCACCAAACACTAAGAATCTGCCCTGCGTGCATCAAAATAAAAGCAAGACATAAATAATGCTCAGATTGATGTTCAGATTTATTTGTTTATCATACAAACATACAGGTGTCATCACAAGAAGCTGCTCTTTAGCATTCCCATCTTAGCTAGCTAAGTAAAACACTTGCAGGGGGCAACATTTGCCCAAGTCTATACAGAGCAGACTGGCCCATGACATACTAATCATATTGATGAATAGGAGAAAGGGCAAGACTAACAGCTGCTCAATATTATAAAATGTCATGTCACATGGGAAAGAATCAATGAGTCAAGGAGCTGAGTTAGAAAAAATAAAACTTAATATACCAAACTCCAGGAGCACACACAGTGTAGACAGCAAGGAGACAGTGTAGACATTGAGGAGTAATCACAGGAAGTGGCTTTAAAACCACCGTATAAAATAGGCATATGGAAAATGAATTATGTCCACGAACAATACAAATTGAAAAAAAGACATTCTCTTAACATTCCAATTCTCTCTTTTCAGAAAACCATTTTGTGGTGTGGGCAGCTCTATGTAGTCCACTCTTGGGTTTACCTTTTCTACTAGTCATGTCCTTCAAACAGCTCTCTCTCTGTCTGTCTGTCTGTCTGTCTGTCTGTCTGTCTCTGTGTGTGTGTGTGTGTGTGTGTGTGTGTGTGTGTGTGTGTGTGTGTGTGTGTGTGTGTGTGTGTGTGTGTGTGTGTGTGTGTGTGTGTGTGTGTGTGTGTGTGTGACTTGAAGGTTCCTCCACACTTTTTACTAAAGGCATGTTATAGAAAAAGTTTAGAAGAAAAGCCCACGTTCTCCTAAATGTCACCTGGTGGAGGGACTTGAGGAGCAGGTGAGGGAAGTCCTGCCTTGAAACAAGATCACAGTCCAGCTAGCCTCCGTCAGTTTTTACGAGCGAGACTTTATCTTCTTGCGCACAGACTTGCCCGGGCGTTTCTGAAAAACAAAGTGGGGGAAAAAAAATGTAGCTTCTCCAGAGTACGGAACACACCGTAAAATCTAGTAACTTTATAATTTCCTTTGACAATGTTTCTATATGTATCAGATCAGTCAGCAGCGTTTGATGTGTGTGTAACTCACGTTTTGTTTTCCTCCTTTGGCACCTTTCTTCCCTCCCTTGCTGCCCTTTGCATTAGCCACTTTAGCGCGGAAACTGGAAACATCGTTGTGGCTCTCCTTGGTGTTCCACTTCCTTCCACTCTTCTTGCCTCCAAAGCCAAACCTCTGGTCCTTGTATTTTCTCTTTGCATTGGGGCTATCAAAACAACATGAAATGTTTAGCTTGTTGTGAAAATGACACAAACAAAGAGTTAAAACACATTACGCTTGATAATTATTTATGATTGCAATGAGCACAGCTGACATATAACACCTTACCCCTTCTTGGTCGCAGCTTTGTTGGCGCCCTGCGATGTGCGAGAAGAGTCTTTACCCTTCTTCTGGTCTCCTTCCAGGAAATCCAGTTTGTCGGTCATTCCTTGAAGTGAGGATGAACAGAAATGTAAAATCTCAATCCGACAAGATTCTCACACATTAATACTTTGATGTTATTAACATTGATAAACTGTATGTCATTTTCCACAACATTTTACAGAGGTTAATTTTTTCCTCAATGCACTATAAATGACAGTAATACATTTTTTCACTTTTGAGTATGAAGTGAAACGTATGAATAAAAACCAGTTCTGAAACACTCACCTTTCTGGTATTTCTTTACAGCAGTCATCATAGCCTTCTTCTCTTTCTGCCTCTTCTGAATCACTTCTACTTGGACCTAGCACACATTACGAATTCATGTTATTTTTCACACCAAAAGAGGAAATTTGGTATCTATTAGCGATGAAGTAGCATCAAATCAGAGGTTGAAACCCCAAAAGATGCTGGTCTAGCGTTTGCATAGGCAGTCTTTCCATTATCATTACATACAACAATGATAACCAGTGTTAAGGCAGATCTCTAGTAAACATACATGGGCAACTATACCCCACATGTAACAATGCACTTGGACCCCAAGAGCAAGACATTTGAGACTTGTTAGAGAAATAATATTCTAAAATGGGACCAACCTTTTTGCCAAACTTCCTTTGCTCACGCAGTTTCTTGGCCTTCTCCGACTTCTCCAGTATAAGCTGCTTTGAGATCAGCTTCTTCCTAATCTGGACGGACGAACAGAAAACATTTTTGTTTGCGCTAATATTTGGATTTAAGTCTAAAAACAGTATTTACGATAATTAGAACATGACACGTGGTGTTACGGTACATGTCAGGCCACACGTCAATATATTTAGTACACCACCCTCAGTTTAAGATATCTATTAACTAAGAACAAAAAGCTTCAGGTCTTGCAGCTATGCTGTTAATTGTGAGCTTTGGACTTGCTTTGTCAAAACCGTATGTGTCATTCAAGTGTAACATTCAAGAACCAACTCACCTTCTGCATCTGCTGATCGGACTTGGCCATCTCTGCGAAGTAATCGTCGGGCCTCTTGGTTGCTATGCCATGCTTGCTCAGGAGAGGCAATGCATCCAGAACTGTTGCTTGAGCTTGACGGTAGCTATAAATGAACAAACAGAGATGCATCATGAATTGGTTAAATATGCACTCTGGCAGGGTTAGATTCTTTTTTTTAATGTGTAGAAAAATTCATTCTCAAAAGCATATAATGTGTTGATGCTTTTTCAACCAGTATCAATTATTACACTGCACTGACATATATGTACCATTCAGTATTTGGATTACTGGAAGAAAACATTATATGTAGAATAAAAAAAGAACAAATATGTCTGAAAGAGTCCCTAAATTGTTCAGTCCAAAGTGAAAATATCAATAATAGTGTCATCCAACACTGTTAATCAAGAGTTTCAGATAAGTGAACATTTGGTAAGTGGACACAGAGACTTTATTTCATCACGTGTTGCATCAAGTTCTGGTCACTCACAAAAACATCTCTCTCTGGAAATCATCATCTGCATCGACATTTCCATTTTTCACACTTGGAACTTTCCCTTCAGCTTTGGAAAGAGTGTCTTCAGCCGGCAGGTTGGTCATATCCAACCTCTCCACCCAGGGAAGGTCTTTACGGAGGTCAGCGAGGCAATGTTTCAAACCCTCCTGCATCACAACACACAGCCAAAACACGAGAGAGCGTATTAGCAACATTTTGTAGATTAGATTTCTTTATTTGTCATTGCATGTTATACAACGGAACTGTTCTGTTTAGCAGCATATAAAATAATAAAATACGTGTAGGTGCCATAACTAACCACTCATAGAAATATAACAAATCTGGACAGGAATTCTAACATTTTAGGGTTGAACTCGTTATTGTAAATTTACTCACCACATTGTTGACAAACTTTTTGGGTTCATCCACCAAAACGTTCATCCCCGGTTTCAACAAACCCTTTGCAAAGGCTTCTTGAAGCTAAAAGAAAACAAAAAGCGTTATGGCATATTCTCTTATAAACTCGTTTTGACACCAGACACATTTACTGCCAATGTATACTTTAATACACAGCATGCTGAACCAAAGTACACAGGAAACGTGCAAAAGTTTACAGTAGGAGGTAGTGTTAACGACTATATGTTATGTAAATACAAGACATTGTATGAAATAAACATTACAGACTCCGACCTTGTGGCCGCTGAGCCTTCACATAACGTTACCGTAAACACGTCTGTCTCATCTACAATTGGGTTACAATCAACAAGTATTCTGCACAGTAGTTTTACAGCTGTGAGATTTGGCTCGCTACGGTTAGCCAATGTTAGCATGTCAACAGTTCACTCACCTCATCGTCTGATAATTCACTGTTTTCCTCATCCGACTCTTGTCCAAGCAGCGACTCCTCCTCTGCCGACTCCATAATCCTGCTATCAATAATCATAAAGTCACAATATGTGATCTAGTGACCTGTAAACGTGAAGAAACGTGCCGTAAATGCACTGCTCCTCACATGCACTGAGCGTTTCACGTGGGGCGGAAGTGACGGAGGGTATCGAGGTTGAATTTGGCACCAACAGTCCGCCGACCGGAAAGGATGTTTGAAATCAAAGGTTCCTACATGGTGGGGGAAAAATCTGATACAGGAAAATATGGTGGCATAAATGGTTTTATTTATTCTATAATACTTAGTATCTTGCTAGTAATTATTTCCAGAAACTTTACCATCGTGTTGTTTATTTTATTTTATTGAAATTCCCCCTTCACTCCTCAATATAATTAGTAACGTTATATGTTGTTATTATTGCAGTTCTCGAAGGACTGCACACTTGACATACAGTGTTTCACGTACAAAACACATATTGTATACCAAAAACTCATGTAAAATATAAATGAATAAAAATAACTTTACTTCAAGCTTATTTCAAGAGACTCCTCTTGGGGGTGCTGTCGTGCACCTGCGCAGATTGTTGTGACGTGTATATATATACAGCTGTAGTCACTCATAATCACTCACAAGAAGTTAAGAGGCCATGCTATGAAGCTCATTTCATTGACACAACTTTCTAAGTCACCAAAATTGCTAATTCATGTTGCTGTATGTATATTTTTGACCCAGCAGATTTTGTCACTTTTTCTGTTAACCCATAATAAAGTCATGAAAGAACCAAACTTCATGAATGTTTTTTGTGACAAAGAAGTATCTGTTCCAATCACTCTATCAGAGAAAAATTAGAGTTGTAGAAATAACTGGAAACTCAAGAGAGCCATGACATTATGTTCTTTACAAGTGTATGTAAACTTTTGACCACAACTGTATATGCAGCTCAAATAATCTACTTTAAATCTTTATTATTCTAACTGTGTAAATGAAGCCTCATCAGTTACACTTGCCACCTCATCAAGAAAGAAACTATCAACATCACTTTTCCAGAGCTCTCTCCCCAAGTCGATTTCTGTCACTTTGACACGGCACAATTGAGAGTGGTGTCTGCAGTGTTGGCCCGCTGTCATGAGAGATCAAGACAGGAGAGGCTAATGACTAATAGTGCTTTCTGCAATCATCTACCTTTGTTCTGCACTGAGAGACGGAACAGATTTCACAGAGTGGTCATGTCATTATTTTACTTTATTTTCCATGTCATGTGTTTAATCAGTGCCTGCAAATTGATTATCCCATCAAAAATAATTATAGGATAGGATACCAACCTACTCTAACCTTGCTCGTATTTTTTCACCATTAACGTACACTGTAGCAAGAGAAAAAATAGGAATTAAAATCATTCACTTTTATGTTGCATACAGACAGTTGTATTCATCTTTTGTACTAGAAGTGTGTGGAGCGTCTGCAGTTAGAGTCAGAGTGTGCTGTGCTGAATGCTAATTCTGTGCTTGAGCCAGTGACCATGAAAGTAAGTGGTTGAGTTAGGATCTCAATACTGTCAAGTGCTGTATTAAGAGTTATCAACCATGATAGTGTACATCTATCCACCGGACATATTGCAATGCATTATCATTGATTGTTGCAGCTAGTACAACCAATATGTTCTGACATTTACTGTAGGACATATCCTGTAACACGGGACAAAAAACATGCACAGCAATGCTGCGACTAAGAGGTAATTTAGGTTATCTGTGTCTGTTATCTTATCTGCAATGCCAGAGAACAGATATAAACAGAAAACAGAGATACCATTTAAAACCCAGAGTGCAAAATCTGCAGGACTTCATTTGAACCATTTACTTAATTCACACATCATCACTAATCAGCATGCTTCTAACCAGAAATTATAGCAGGAAGACAGCTGCAGTTGGTTTTATAAAAGTAATTTTGCATAGGACATTGTTCTTTTTGTTGTCAATGTTTTTCTTTATGTCAGAATTTATGTGTGTCGAGAACAGGACACAATATCTAGAGTTTCCTTGTAAATTTCCTAACAAATGAGTTATATTATTATTTTCAATACTTTCTCCCTGCTCCACACTCAGCCGCTATTATATCTGCGTTATTGGCAGTTTGAGTCATCCTCTCTTTGACGGTGGTGTTCGGGATAGAACAGGAGCACCTTGACCTGAAAGAAGGTGTGCAGCCATCTTCGTAATGACAGGCTCATTTTTGCTATAAGTGCACCATGACAGAGCTCCAAAAGTAGGTGTTCCACATGGTATTTTCCCAAAGAACAGTGGCTTTTTCCTGTTACACTGAGATTCATTGAATTTGATAGACTTAAGACTAATGAATGTATTCATTTTATAGATCAACAGTCAATGATCATAACATAAATTAAATGATGGTAGAAAATAGGCATTAAGGAAGTTGTAACTTCTTTTTTTCTAGACTCAAAGTGTAGGGTTTGTTTCACTCCCAAACACAAACATCTTTTCACCTCTCTTTTTTTATGACAGAGACATTTAGTTTGACATTACAACATGCAAATTGTATTCGTCTTAAAGGGTTGGAGAACTGACTCAAACACTAATACCAAACAGATGAAGGATGGACTTAAGAACTTCTGTGATGAGTTCCACTGTTTATTTGAAATGTCAGCAGTCTCTTTCAGTAGCTTATACTACCAGTCCTCAAAGCAGAAACTGACTGATCCCCCTGAGAGTGACTTTGTCTCTATTCTGATGGAAATCAATATTTACGATTTGTACTTCACCACCCTTAATTCTCTATTCTCTGCGTGGTCAGATCCCCACTCTGAGACGTCTTCAGAGGGAAAAATACGATAATTTTAATTTCTGTCACCATAATCACTTGATCCATATAGTAATGCAGTCCATTGAATTCACATCTCTCTGTCACTCTTCATCTTAGAGCGACAGGCCGCTTCCTGACAGCAGATTGGAAATAAGTTGGATTCACTCTAAGCTCCTCTCTTAGAGTTATTGCTGGCTGCTGGGGGTTGGTAAAAAACAAGAACACAGTCATGGATGTTGGGGCCCAAGTCGGAGCAGTGGTTTAGCTCCTATGACACTCAATCAGCCTGAGAAGCCTTGGCAATGTGCGATTAAACAATAGTCTGGAATAAACTACTGGGAATACTATTTTAGGTCATTTTGTACCGATCCATCCTGTCTCGAGTGGATGTTCATTTCCTCTTATGCTGCTGTCTTGGACCTGACAGAGCCAATGAGCATCCAATGTCAACCTCCTCCAAGCACAAGGATGAATAAAAATCTCACACCAGGCCTGTCATCAGTTGGTTATGGAAATTATTTGAATATTATCTGTGCAAGGTTATATTTCAGAATGACGACCAACCAGGTTCTTTTATGGTATTGGTTGTTCTTTCTCTGTTTTGAAAACCAACAGAATAGAAAAGCACCGTCTCCTTGGTCAAAGGTCTTAATTTATCATTGCACATTGAGACTTTAGGGGTTTGCAAAGTATGTAAAACACTGACTTTAGCTTTTGAGGATTTTTGCACCCAACAGAGTCAAGAAAAGGTCAATTGGGTGTTTTTAGTCAAAACCGAAAAAATCATTAATGGCTTTGCTGATGTTCTTTGGTGGTCTTTTCTGGGCGTTTGTAATACTGCTGCCATGGTTATCACCAGTACAGTACAGTAGTGAGGATTTGCAGAAGAGACAAGAGGGGAAGTTAATGTTCATATCATAGGGTTCTCCTCTCTGACATGAAGCCCGTATGGCTCCATCACCAACGACTGCTTCTCATGGCTCCATATATGGGTAGAGAAAGAATATGATGTACGCAGTTTTGTTTTATAAGTGTGCATTTTCTTTCTTTCTTTGCAATTCTGTTTCCATCAGACATGTAGTCAGTACAGTCCTTGAAAGTAATTGCTATGAAGACAATTTTTGCAAAATTCTGGACTGAAAATCTGAAATGCTATAGTGTCATTCTCAAACCTCGCATTAAGCCAGTAGATGCATTTGGAGTGGAGTGAGGATATACAAATTGCATCTGTGCAAAGTTACTAAGTCATTTGAGCACCAAACCCCATTTCAAAAAGTCCTCATGGCCACATAATATACCCTGGCAAGGTGTCAAAATGCTTTATAATTCAAGATAGATCATCAGGTGCAGGATTGCCCAATAATGAAGTGCTTTGTGGAAACCGTGTCCACAGAGCCAACGACTGTCGGAGTAGTGTGGATGTACCCTAGGGCAAGTGGCCCCGGTACGGACATGCATCTCAATGTCTTCCTCCCGTCTGGTAATTAGACATACTGCGGGGGAGGGGGTACACAGAGTGCGTATAATTTTTATCGAAAAAGTAATTTATGCATTGACTTGACTTAAATCACAAGAGACATCATTTTTATTTATCAGAGGCTTCTCCAGATTGTCTCCTTTTTTTTTCCCATTTTACAGATTCCATGGCTGAAAATCAGTTTGTGCTTTACTGAAAATATATTATTAGGCTACATTCAAATGGAAAAATCTCATCTTATTAAAAATCAGCCCCCAAGAATTGTAAACAGGACGTTGTTTGTTTCCTTTTGCTGTGACACTATTGCTCTCCTTTCTTCCCCTCTCCTCTCCTCTCCTCTTGAGATGGACTTTTACGAAGGATTTTACAGTGCCATTGGTGGAAAAAGTGTGAAGGACTCAAATTGTTTTTTATGAAACATCTGCATTTGAAAAGAATGTGTAAGAGACAAGATACTGTATGTGACCTACTCACTCACATTTCATTTATAAACTGCATTTAAAAGGTAATTAATTAAAGGTGAAACAGTGTTTGGTATGAAGGCCCTGTGAGAGGTTGTGAGTGTCTTCTCATTGTATGCACGTGGTGTACTCCTCGTCTGAAGGTGGTCGTGATAAGAGATCCTTAAATCAATAATGGAAATTTAACAAAAAGGAGATAGTGGTGAAAGCCGACCAAAGCTAGTGAGTTGCAAACAACATGTCCATACAAAAAGATTGCCTTTTCCTTGATAAGAAAACCCACAAAAAATCTGTGGTTTGGACCATTAGCGGCCTCTAAAGACTTAAATGTTTATTACATAATACAAACTATCATCCTGATGACTTTGCTGTTTTTGAGGGGGCAACATAGCAACGGTCTGTTATTCATTGAAACTATCTCTTATTCATAGAAACTGTTTGATATTCATAGCAAACAATCTGTTATTCATGGGAACTGTTTGTTATTAATAGAAAATATCTGATTTTCAAAGCAATGGTCTGTTAATCACAGCAGCGGTCTGTAATTCATAGCAATAGTTTTATATTCATACTGCACAAAAGGAAGAGGTTAAATCTAAACATTCTTTTCATTCGTAAGTATATTTTTGCCT
Organism: Cebidichthys violaceus; assembly: GCF_023349555.1. Lineage (NCBI taxonomy): Eukaryota > Metazoa > Chordata > Actinopteri > Perciformes > Stichaeidae > Cebidichthys > Cebidichthys violaceus. Next base: position 9,076,547 of record NW_027176296.1, read on the forward strand.
TATCCAATACAACTGGCATTCTGTGGCAATCTCATACATATATTGTTTTACTTCTCATGTGTTATATGAGCTGTAACATACCTGCACAGAATGAGAAATAATAGGCTTCATGAGGCTGCATAGTTTGCTTTCCTGGGAGTGTTCAATCAGTGTGTTATTCCCCCATATGGCCAGGTGTTCTATTGCCCAACCGAGGCATTTTATGTATCAGCACTTCTCTGTGACTTTCTATATTCTCTCCTGTCCCATCATGTGCTTTCTACTTGTTTAAATGAAGTGAAAATTGCATACTTGCAGTGCAGTGTCCTGGTGGATCACTTGGCTAGGACACTCACTGAATACAGTAACAAAAAAAAAATACTGAGATTGCAGCAATTACTTGGTTGTCTGTGCACCACCGGCAAGTTGACCAACACACCAATCTTCCAAAACTTGTATTCTTTTAAGGTAAAGGTATTGGATGTGGGTAAATAATCACATATCATATGTGGCTACTGAGCTAAAGCAATGGAAGTCATCCCTGTTTAAATTCATATTAGTGTGGAGCTTTTGGGATTTGATCTTAAGAGGTCTCCTGGTGGACTGTAATTAAACGTTTAGAGGCGCCTTCCATCCCTGCTTCCCTGCTTTCCTCTCTCCTACTCCCCCTCTCTCTTCTGCGTCCTCTATCCTGACACTGAATAGAAGCGAAGAGACAAATTAATCGGGGGAGCGCCAGGTTGCCAGCTTTCTCTGATGGAGGACATCCACTGAATTTTGAGGGGAAATGCGACGTCAACTTCCATCAGTGCTAAAGGGGCAGTGTCACTGTGTGTGTGTGAGAGAGAGAGTCCAAGTATGGGTATAGGAGCAGCGTGGGGCCCATGCATAATCACCTTATTATATCCCTGTGAATGAAATAATGAATTGATCTGATTAGAGGTTGGATGAAAAGAGAAGGCGAGGGGAGAGTCCTGGCATGAAGAGTAGCTCCTTCTAAAAGAGGAGGAAAGGGAAGTGGAGCAAAGAAAGGGAGGAAGAAGAGGGGGACAAGGTAGGAAGGAGGAGAAGAGGAGGATGAGGGAGAGGAAGAAGGAAGAACAAGCAGAGCATAAGTAATGAAGGATGAGGAGAATGGAGGCCAAAAGAGAAGCAGGCTGTTCTCATACAGCGTTCGTAGCTATAATTACAAAAAGGAATGTGCTGTAATTCGTAGATATCACACAAAATAAATTTTTATGTAATCCACGTAATCATAAACAAGGAAGTATAAAGACAGCACTGTTTAGGAATAGATCGAGAACTAAACTATTTAGTTAGGTGAAGTAAAAGATTATTGTTTGGGTTGAAAACCACAGAAGTGACATAACTACATTACAGTGGTTTCCTGACTGAAAGATCGGAACAATGACTCTTTTGTAGGAAAAAAAAGGAGGAGTTACTTTGTTGTAAGATATCATAAGAACCATTGTATGAGGATACGTTTAGAGGAGATGAGAAATTAAAGGACAATTAAGAGAAATCTAAATTGATATGATGAGAGGAGGTATACATTTCTAAAGTTGCTCAATGACTCTATGACAAACTCTATCTGCTATCGAACACCATGTTATACTGATCAAAAGCTCCAGAACAGCTACTGGGTCCTCCTCATGAGGCTTTTGTTTTCTCAGCTGTAATGTGATCTCATGGGAGGGCATATAAATAGCACGCCACTTACAAGGACATTCTGCATGCCAAGATTTTAAGCATTTCACATGTCATTTAACGCTACATTTTTGCTGTGGTTAAGATTATGTTTAGACAACAAAACTATAGTTATGGTTAGAAAAAACATCATAGGTTGGCTTAAAATAAGTAAAAAAACCTGAATGAAATAAGTACGCCTGTAAACAGTAGCTTTTTTACAAATAGCAAATACAACTACTTCAGATAGTTCTGTTGGCAAATGGTCATTTTTCTCGTCAACATGAAAGCTTCTATTTTTTACTTTCTAAACATCTTAGCCTGTCCTATTTTCCCTCTAAAAAATCTGGACTTCACCACAGACAAGTGTGTGCGCAGGCAAGTACAACACACATCACCATGTCAGCAATTCTCTGGGAGGCACGGCAGTAGATCATAATTAGAGCCAATCAAAGAGAAGCTTACAGTCTGTTACTTCCTGCCAGCCAGCCAGTTAGTCCATCTGGCCATACTTAGGGCTTCTGTGCCCGGCTAACTCTCTCACAACAGCTAATTGATTGCTTTCATTTATGGCGATGTTTTTAATGATTTGAATGCATGTTCTGGCGGCAAATTGAACACACGTGTTTTTGACACCACACTTCAGCACAAATTCTGGGGTGTCTGTGTTTTTTTCCCCCATTTCATCTTCATTCATTTGGCATTTCTACCATCCATATGTGTGTGTGTGTGTGATGTTTATTGCAGATTGGAATGAAATATACAGTATATTTGATACTGAATGTGGACCATTAGCCGATAGCAACCAATTACATTTTCCTCTCATGGCAACACCCCTTACCTCTCGTCTCTCCTTTCTTTTTTTGCATCTGTCCCTTTCTCTACCTTTTTTTCTTTGTTGTCATTCTTTCTGTTCCCCTCTCTGTCGTCTTCTCCCTGCCCACTCTTGTCCCTTCAGTGTGTTCATCCCCTCCAAATAACTGCCTTCCTCACTGACTCATTGTTCTCTCATTTATCTCCTGTCTCCCTATTCTGATTACCGCTCTGCAAATCAGTTTTTCCATCCTTTTGTGCCTCATTACAACTTCTTGCTCCTTCTCCGCTGCTGTTTTACAGTGTGGCCCTCCATTATTCTTTAATGTTATCTATAAATGCTGCTGTATATTATCTGTAGTTTAATCTAATTATACACTATATCCTCTGACAAGATGTATTGTGTATCATTGCGCTGTTGTGGCCTATAAGGGACTTCACACTTATTGTATTCTATATTTTGCTTTTTTAACCCGGACAAAGTTACTGTCTTCAAGAGGCTGTAGCGGGCTAAATTTCCAAGCTAAGGTGAAGATACTGGTACCATATGATACTAGACAACCTAGTAAGGCCATTTCTAAAACTGGAATGGCCTTATTCACAGAGTTCCCGGACCTCTCACCTCAATATAGATGAGTTATATTCAATATAACTGAATGAAAATGGTTTCTACATTTCCCAAAATCATTAATTTAATTAATTAATTAAACCATTTTTATTTCTGATTTATGACTAGAACAACTTGACACACAGTGCTGAGTTGCTTTCTCAAATTCATCTTCAGGTCCCCAGCTTTCAAATTGTATCACAAATGCAGTGCACGTACATAGCGATAAAATACCCATCCCTATTTTAATACATACAGCTGATAACTCAAACCACTTCCAGATTATCTTTTGAATTACATACTCATACTGATATAGTGTATTCTTATCTGTGTTTGTCAAAAGCTGAAACATGATTAGGTGTTTTCTGTGTATAATCTTTACTGAATGGGTATGAACACTAACTAATTATATTACTTACTCACTAACATTGTTTTTATGTAGTTGAATAAATAAAATGAATACAACTCATCCAAGTGTTGTGCTTATTATGTGAATGTGAACAAAGTGAGTGTTGTAATTTTTCTTGAGGACGATTCAGGGGCTCAACACATGCACACAGGTGTTTTCACTTGTGTTGCCTGATTAGACTTCTTCTCAGGACTGTGTTTGATTGACATCTTCCTCACTGTTCTGTTAGATCAGTTGCACCAGTTGAGCATGACTCCTCCCAACTTCAACCTGAGCAGAGGTGTAATTAAGCAGGTTAACTGAACACAGCTGAGTGGTTGTGCAAGCCGTTTCAAATGACACAGCTAGTGTGGCCAGAAAATTACCATCGCTTTTTAGCAACTTCGTCACAATTTAGCCAAGTACTGCAACACTGTGGTAATTAAGCTATACATTTACTCAGTGGCATTTAGAACTACCTGTCTATCACTCTACTTTTGGCAACAGTTCAAACTAGAAATGAGCTCTCAAGTGACCCATTGTTGCTTGACTTGGCCAATAATGGAGGGTTTTCTCTTTTTCTGTCTGCTGACAGACACACAAAGATTAACAGTTATGTGAGTCCCTTTGGCAGTTATCCCTTTCAGTAAGAACCCATAGTCACACCCAAATAGTTAAAACTTCTTTCTCAACATGACCTCATGAATAACCTTTACAAAGAGTTTAGTTTGTATCGTTTACAATACAATGACTATGATGAGACCTTTCTGCCAAACAAGCAGACAGAATTATGTCTGTCTGATTTTGTTGGCAAAGTTGCTCCGGGAAAAGGCTTGTGTATATGAAATGAACACACGCAAAAACATACAGCTGCAAAACATGCCAGAGAGAAATAGAAATCCCTTCTTTTTTTGGAGGGGCGGGTTGCATTTGGGCCCCTGAGACTTGAAAGCTCAGACACGTAGCTAAGTGTAAATGAACAGTAATCTTCTTGTTAAATTCATATCTGATATTATCAGTTCCAGATAAATGCCAGGCTGCAATGCCTGCTGTGGTGCTAATGAAGATCTCTTACCACGGACACCATGACTGCAGCTTACATCAAGCGGAGGACCTATTGTTATTCTAATGTTTTTTATTAGGGCCCGAGCACCGACGTAGTCGGAGCGGAGGACCTATTGTTATTCTAATGTTTTTTATTATTATTAGGGCCCGAGCACCGACGTAGTCGGAGCGGAGGACCTATTGTTATTCTAATGTTTTTTATTAGGGCCCGAGTACCGACGTAGTCGGAGCGGAGGACCTATTGTTATTCTAATGTTTTTTATTATTATTATTAGGGCCCGAGCACCGACGTAGTCGGAGCGGAGGACCTATTGTTATTCTAATGTTTTTTATTATTATTAGGGCCCGAGCACCGACGTAGTCGGAGCGGAGGACCTATTGTTATTCTAATGTTTTTTATTATTATTATTATTATTATTATTATTATTATTATTATTATTATTATTATTATTATCGTACCAGTTTCATCGCAAAAAGGAGGTGCTTGGGATACTGGGAATCTTTTGAAATTTGGCACAAAATTCAATCGTGGTGAAAATTCCAGTATTATTGGGGTGTCCAGCTGCGGCATGACATTTTGGCTCGATAGCGCCCCCTACAGAGTAGCCCCAACTTTGGGTTTCACCTAGCTGTATGAAATTTGGTAGGTATGTGGAACGTGATGGGACGTACAAAAAAGTCAAAGGGAGGTATATCCTAAACCAAACAGGAAGTCGGCCATTTTGAATTTTATGACGTTTTTGGACCGTTTCAAGGCGCCGTACTTTAACGAACTCCTCCTAGAGATTAAACCCGATTGCCTTCAGATTTGGTCAGTATGCTCTTGAGACCTTGGCAGTGAAACGATACTCAAAGATCAAAAAGTTATCGAACTATGTGTCCGTGGCGTGGCGGCAAAAAAACACCATTCGCCATGAAACAGGAAGTTGTTGTAACTCGGCTGTACATTGCCTAATCTGCTCCAAATTTCTCATATGTCATAACATCCTGACCCTGAACACATGTATATGACAATTTTGAATCATAGTAATAGCGCCACCTAGTGGCAACAGGAAGTCATAGGTTGTGTACTTTGACACCCTACTGCTCACAGATTAATCGGATCCCTCTCAAATTTTGTCACAACAGCCTTAAGACCTTGATAATGCTTCATTGTGAAAATTGTAGGAAGTTGTCGAAGCGTGGCGATGTGGCGGCTCTGCGAATTTCGATCCTTCGCCATGAACGAATAAACTGATGTAACTTGACTCCGCATCATCAGATCTTTACCAGATTTCACATGTTTGATTAAACTCCAGGCCTGAAGACATCTGCAAGCCAATTTTGAATCATAGTCATAGCGCCACCTACTGGCAACAGTAAGTTAAAGTCTTTATACTTTGGCTTGTTTGTCTTAGTTGGAAAATCAGATCAACATCAAATTTGTGCCACACAAATGTAAGAAGTTCATAATGCCAGTTCTCTAAGCTTTTGATGTTTCGTCGAACGCCGTTGCCGTGGTAACGCAGTCTTCGCCGTGAAAAACGATGGTCATTTGGAGAGGTTAAAAAAGCTCGAAACACAAGCAAACTTGACACACAGATCACAAGGCCAAAATGTAGTTCTATAATATGATTTTATTCAATCAGAGTGTTAAATCGGCTCAATAACGCCCCCTACAAAATTTCGACGAAGCAGCCCTCGCAGTACGTTTCACATAGATTAACAAAATTTGGTAGGCACATGTATCACATGTGGACTTAAATAAAAGTCTCTTGGGGCCATGCCCTAAACCCAACCGGAAGTCAGCCATTTTGAAATTTGTATGACTTTCTAGTGTCGTTTTAGACATTTCCAGGGGCTCTACTTTAACGAACTCCTCCTTGGGAATTAATCAGATCGACTTCAAATTTGGTCAGTACAATCTAAAGATCTTTGTGATGAAAAGTTACTCAAAGGTTGTTGTTTCGTGAAAGGCCGTTGCCGTGGCAACGCATTCTTCGCCACGAAAAACAAAAGTGTTTTTGAGGGGCTAAAAATGCTCAAAATGTAACCAAACTTGTCAAACACATTTAAAATCCTGAATGTAGTTATCTGATGTGATTTTAATGCTTCAGAGTGGCAAGTTGGCTCGATAGCGCCCCCTACAATTTTTTGACGATGCAGCCCTCGCAGTACGTTTCACCTAGCTGTATAAAATTTGGTAAGCAGATGTATCACATGTAGACTTAACAAAACGTCTTGGGGTTCATGCTCTAAACCCAACCGGAAGTCAGCCATTTTGAATTTTGTATGAATTTCTCCTGTTTTTTTCCATTTCCATGTGCTGTACTACGAACTCCTCGTAGCGATTAAAAGTTACTAAAAGCTTGAGGTTTCATCAAACAACATGGACTTGGTGTAGCAGCCATTTTACATGGTTCGCCATCATCCATCAAGCTTTTGTAACTCAACCTTACTTTGTCAAAACTGCCCCAAACTTGACATGCTTGATTGCTGTCGTGATTTTAGGACTTCTGCATGCCAATATTAACTCATAGTCATAGCGCCACCTACTGGCAACCACAGACGTAAACAGAATTCTATAATAACAGCGGCCTAAACAGGGTTTGTGGGCACAACATGAGAAAAAGACTTCTCTGATCTAAATATGTGCAAACTAAGATGCTTGGAGAACAAAAGGTAATCAACAGTGTTTTTCAAACCATGTCAGTGGGCATTAGTATAAATGATCTGTCTAGAGCTTCTACATGAGAATCAGGTTAAATGTTACAATGAATGCTTCACACTACAATCTAAAGTTACAGAAGAGATTAAAATGAAAACAGTGTCAAATTAAAGTGTTCAGTAAAAACAAATGACACTGCTGTTCTGTTAACTTTCATGTAAGTCCAAATACAATCAGTAGGACACTGCAGGGAGTTGAACTCCATCCCAGTAACCTGACAGTCTGTTATGTTACAAATACTGAAGCACATTCACACGTTCATTTTCTTAATGATCTTAACAGGCTTACATTTATGATTGTATCGGAGGTACACTCAAAACATTTGAGGCTTAAGACCTGGCAACATGGTCTTGCTATGCTGCTGGTTGTCGCAGGAAATATCATCTAACTTGTGCATGCAGTGTATGATGGTCACAGAAATGCATTGCCGCATCAACCAGAGTCCTGCCAGTACCCTCGACGTGTGTGACGTTGCGAGGGCCCGATCAATGCTGCTTGCAGCTTTAATTATTAGGGCCCGAGCACCGACGTAGTCGGAGCGGAGGACCTATTGTTATTCTAATGTTTTTTATTATTATTATTAGGGCCCGAGCACCGATGTAGTCGGAGCGGAGGACCTATTGTTATTCTAATGTTTTTTATTATTACCCTAGCCCTATTTTTAGGCCCTCGGCTCGAAAATAGCATACCCATAGGATAATGAGTGTAGCGTTGCAACAGTAAGGGCTATTTTAATAATTTTTGCATTAAAATAACCCTAACACTTGTGAGATGTGTTGATATGTGTAAATATCAGTATATATGTTACTGGTTAAGAGTAAATTAAGAAGGCACACAGCACAAATTGAAAATTCAAATTTTCGACTGAAAAAAAGAAGCAATTTCAGGATATTTCTTTTTAGAAATCATGTAGATACAAGCTTTCAAGCTCTCCCAGATCATAGAACTATATGTTTAGGGTCTCTATACAAATTTTTACTTTGATAAAGTGAAGCTTTATCTAGTACATCTTGATCTAGTACAGAGAGGTCAGATGAGGTCAACCAAAATGTAATCTTGTTCCAGCTGTACCATTGTAATTTTATATACTATATAATTATATATTTCACTTATTTTATCACTAATAGTGTTCAATATATCCATATACAGCAGTTTGGCATCATTTTGAGAGCCTGGATCCTCTCTGAGACTGTTCCTCTCTCCTCGCATGGTTTCCTCCATGCATCCCTGGTGGGAGGGACTAAGACGCAAGGAAAGGACGCAAGTGAAGGAAACGGGGATGCAATTAAGAGACTTGGGATGTACCCCCAGTAGTTTTGGAAAACAACAATGCGCATGCTCAGAGCTCGTTGCCAGGTGACAACCATTTTTTTAATTTTTGTTTTCATTTAATTGGCAAATTGATCAAGTCATGAGGTCTCGAGGCCTGCCTTGTGTTCATTTCGAGAGAGGAGCTTGCAGAGACGACACCAGCTGAGGAGATTTCGTTATGAACCAAACTTCGTATTTTTTTGTCAACACTGCTAATGCTAGCTAGCTAATTCGTTGGACTCATTTCAGCCGCGGTTTTCATCTGGTCTGCAGACGTTTGAAGCTAGCTGAGGACACAGAAGGAGAGCTACACACAGTAAGAGCTGATATAACTACTTCTTATTTGTGTTGCGCTGCTTTGTGTTGTGTGGCCGCCGTGTCATCTCTAAGCCGATATGTCTGTTGTGACCGTGGTGTTATGTAGAAACATGTCTTTTGCTAACTTTATTAGCCGAACATTAGCTTATTAATACTGAGACTGACTGGATTCCCACGCTAGGTAGCTACTGTTACTTTCCATTTGTGCCAAGTTTTTATCTTGAACTAGCTAAAGCCTGCTTGTGTTGCTTGTGTCATTTCTGAGGCGATATGTTTGTTGTGACCGTGGTGTTATGTAGAAAAATGTCTTTTGCTAACTTTATTAGCCGAACATTAGCTTATTAATACTGAGACTGCCTGGATTCCCACGCTCGGTACTGTTACTTTCCATTTGTGACATGTTTTTATCTTGAACTAGCTAAAGCCTGCTTGTGTTGCTTGTGTCATCTCTGAGGCGATATGTTTGTTGTGACCGTGGTGTTATGTAGAAAAATGTCTTTATGCCAACTTTATTAGCCATACATTAGCTTATTAATACTGAGACTGACTGGATTCCCACGCTAGGTACTGTTACTTTCCATTTGTGCCATGTTTTTATCTTGAACTAGCTAAAGCCTACTTGTGTTGCTCGTGTCATCTCTGAGGCGACATGTTTGATGTGTCTCTGGTACTTTATTCTGGGTGGTAGACACCTGAAAGATTTTACATTAGTTGAAGGTGCTCAGATGTTCCCATTGCTGTAGTGAAAATTGTAATACTTTAGTTAAATTGGTCCACTATTGTGCTGATGAAGATGAGTTATGTTTTATTTCCATAAGATGATTATTTAAACTTTGTTTTTAAAGATTCCTCTTCACTTGCATTGTTTGAAGTGCCATGGTCTTCATCATGTTATTTATAAGTGAAGTTAACTTTTTAGTAGTGCTGGGCAAGTTAATATCGCGTTAACGCATTAATTCATTAGCTGCAACAATTATTATATCGCGCATTAACGCAGTTTTTTAAAATGTATTATTAAGCGGACATTTTTAGCACAAGAACCGGTGTTATGGTTTAAACAGAGACCCTGTTAACTGGCGACCTTCAGCCGAATGCGTCAATTTGCAACAGCTGCCGTAACTATGACAACAACAGATGCATTGCTTAAATCATAACAGCCAGCAGTGCACCGCTGTTTGTGTGGCGTCTTTTCCGTCTCTTCCTGTTTCTTTCACCTTCATTCCCCTGGGTCCTAAGTCCCTCCCGTGCCGGCTTTTATCACCCTCTATGTATCAATGTACATTTATAACAAATACCACACATATTACAAGGCACTCAGCGTTGAATATGTGTCTGAACAAAATACCAAAAACCCCCAAAAATAAATGATTAATTTAAATAATTTTTGTAGAGTTTTTAAAGTGTTTTTGTTTGGAATATGTATAATAAGCATATAATTCAGTTTTGCTACTGAAAATTTAACAAACATAAAAAAGAGAGAGAAAAAACATGACTGAGCATGACATGAACTGAGATGGACTGAACAAGAGACTGGAGTTATTGATGACTCCACTTCAAGTGCACATGTTGTTGATTTGAACTTCATATTCATCATTTGGTCTACTCATGTGCTGATAAAGCTAAATTCAGTTGTTTAATTTCCATTTGTGCCATGGTCTTCATCTTAACAGACTGGTTGAACCAGCTATAGAGTGGTTGTGTAGTGCTGCTTGTGTTGTGCTGCTTGTGTTAACTGGCCGCTGTGCCACCTTATTGTTTATTTGTGTTGTGCAGTTTGTTCTTTTTTGGCCGCCGTGCCATCAAGGAGCCGATATTTTTGTTGTGACCCTGGTCCTGCAGCAGGAGTGAAACATTGAAGGCTTGAAATCCTCTTCACCTCATACATTGTGAAGTGCCGTGGACGTCCTCGCTACAGCCTGAACGCAGAAGGAGAGCTACGAACAGTAAGAGCAATTTATTTTAATATGCATTGTGCTTGTGTTGTGTTTTGTGGCCGCCGCGCCATCACAGAGCAGATAGGGTTGTTGTGACTGTGGTGTTATGTAGAAAAATGTCCTTTGCTAGTTTTATTAGCCGAATGTTAGTGTCTCTGTGACACTGTCGGAGTGTCGGTCTGGTTGTCTGTCTCACTCGGTCGGGGTGTCTGTCTCAGTCGGGGTGTCTGTCTGATTGTCTGTCTCAGTCGGGGTGTCTGTCTGGTTGTCTGTCTCAGGCGGAGTGTCTGTCTGGTTGTCTGTCTCAGTCGAATGTCTGTCTGGTTGTCTGTCTCAGTCGGAGTGTCTGTCTGGTTGTCTCTCTCAGTCGGAGTGTCGGTCTGGTTTACTGTCTCAGTCGAGTGTCTGTCTGGTTGTCTGTCTCGGCGGAGTGTCTGTCTGGTTGTCTGTCTCGGCGGAGTGTCTGTCTGGTTGTCTGTCTCAGGCGGAGTGTCTGTCTGGTTGTCTGTCTCAGTCGGGATGTCGGTCTGGTTGTGTGTCTCAGTCGGAGTGTCTGTCTGGTTGTCTGTCTCAGGCGGAGTGTCTGTCTGGTTGTCTGTCTCAGTCGGGGTGTCTGTCTGGTTGTCTGTCTCAGTCGGGGTGTCTGTCTGGTTGTGTGTCTCAGTCGGAGTGTCTGTCTGGTTGTCTGTCTCAGTCGGAGTGTCTGTCTGGTTGTCTGTCTCAGTCGGGGTGTCTGTCTGGTTGTCTGTCTCAGTCGGGGTGTCTGTCTGGTTGTCTGTCTCAGTCGGAGTGTCTGTCTGGTTGTCTGTCTCAGTCGGAGTGTCTGTCTGGTTGTCTTTCTCAGTCGGGGTGTCTGTCTGGTTGTCTGTCTCAGTCGGGAGTGTCTGTCTGGTTGTCTGTCTCAGGCGGAGTGTCTGTCTGGTTGTCTGTCTCAGGCGGGGTTTCTGTCTGGTTGTCTGTCTCAGGCGGAGTGTCTTTCTGGTTGTCTGTCTCAGTCTGAGTGTCTGTCTGGTTGTCTGTCTCAGGCGGAGTGTCTGTCTGGTTGTCTGTCTCAGGCGGAGTGTCTGTCTGGTTGTCTGTGTCAGATGGAGTGTCTGTCTGGTTGTCTGTCTCAGGTGGAGTGTCTGTCTGGTTGTCTGTCTCACTCAGGCAGAGTGTCGGTCTGGTTGTCTGTCTCACTCAGACAGAGTGTCGGTCTCACTCAGACGGAGTGTCGGCCTGTCGGTCTCACTCAGACGGAGTGTCGGTCGGTCTGCCTGTCTCACTCAGACGGTGTGTCGGTCTCACTCAGACGGAGTGTCTGTCTGTTTGTCTCACTCAGGCAGAGTGTCGGCCGGTCGGTCGGTAGTGCTACTTGTGTTGTGCTGTTTGTGTTAACTGGCCGCTGTGCCATATTATTGTTCATTTGTGTTGTGCAGTTTGTTTGTTTTTGGCCGCTGTGCCAGCAAGGAGCCGCTATTTTTGTTGTGACCCTGGTTTTGCAGCTCCTTCTGACTGACGCAGACAGACAGACACTCCATCTGTGTGACGCAGACAGACAGACACTCCGTCTGAGTGACGGAGTGTCTGTCGGTCTCACTACAGACGGAGTGTCGGCCGGTCTGTCGGTCTCACTCAGACGGAGTGTCGGCCCGTCAGTCTCACTCTGAGTGAGACAGACAGACCGACACTCCGTCTGAGTGAGACCGACAGACCGACAGACCGACAGACCGGCCGACACTTCGCCTGGGTGAGGCAGTGAGACCGACCGACCGACACTCCGTCTGAGTGAGACAAACAGACAGACACTCCATCTGAGTGAGACAAACAGACAGACACTCCATTTGAGTGACGCAGACAGACAGACACTCCATCTGAGTGACGCAGTCAGATAGACACTCCGTCTGAGTGACGCAGACAGACAGACACTCCGTCTGAGTGACGCAGACAGACAGACACTCCGTCCGAATGACGCAGACAGACACACACTCCGTCCGAGTGATGCAGACAGACAGACACTCCATCCGAGTGAGGCAGACAGACAAACACTCCGTCTAAGTGAGACAAACAGACAGATACTCCGTCTGAGTGACACAAACAGACAGACCGAACTTCCGTCTGAGTGAGACAAACAGACTGTTTGTTTCACTCAGATGGAGTGTTGGTCTGTCTGTCTCACTCAGACGGAGTGTATGTCTGTCTGCGTCACTCAGACAGAGTGTCTGTCCGTTTGTCTCACTCAGACGGAGTGTCTGTCTGTTTGTCTCACTCAGACGGAGTGTCTGTCTGTCGGCCTCACTCAGACGGAGTGTCTGTCTGTCGGCCTCACTCAGACGGAGTGTCTGTCTGTCGGCCTCACTCAGACGGAGTGTCTGTCTGTCCGCCTCACTCAGACGGAGGGTCTGTCTGCGTCACTCAGACGGAGTGTCTGTCTGTCGGTCTCACTCAGACGGAGTGTCGGTCTGTCAGTCTCACTCAGACGGAGTGTCGGCCGGTCTGTCGGTCTCACTCAGACGGAGTGTCGGCCGGTCGGTCTCACTCAGACGGAGTGTCGGTCTGTCTGTCTCACTCGGACGGAGTGAGACCGACTGGCCGACACTCCGTCTGAGTGAGACAGTGAGACCGACCGACCGGCCGACACTCCGTCTGAGTGAGACCGACAGACCGACAGACCGGCCGACACTCCGCCTGGGTGAGGCAGTGAGACCGACCGACCGACCGACACTCTGTCTGAGTGAGACAGACAGACAGACACTCCATCTGAGTGAGACAAACAGACAGACATTCCATTTGAGTGACGCAGACAGACAGACACTCCATCTGAGTGACGCAGTCAGATAGACACTCCGTCTGAGTGACGCAGACAGACAGACACTCCGTCTGAGTGACGCAGACAGACACATACTCCGTCCGAATGACGCAGACAGACACACACTCTGTCCGAGTGATGCAGACAGACAGACACTCCATCCGAGTGAGTTAGACAGACAAACACTCCGTCTAAGTGAGACAAACAGACAGATACTTCGTCTGAGTGACACAAACAGACAGACCGAACCTCCGTCTGAGTGAGACAAACAGACTGTTTGTTTCACTCAGATGGAGTGTTGGTCTGTCTGTCTCACTCAGACGGAGTGTATGTCTGTCTGCGTCACTCAGACGGAGTGTCTGTCCGTTTGTCTCACTCAGACGGAGTGTCTGTCTGTTTGTCTCACTCAGACTGAGTGTCTGTCTGTCGGCCTCACTCAGACGGAGTGTCTGTCTGTCGGCCTCACTCAGATGGAGTGTCTGTCTGTCGGCCTCACTCAGACGGAGTGTCTGTCTGTCGGCCTCACTCAGACGGAGGGTCTGTCTGTGTCACTCAGACGGAGTGTCTGTCTGTCGGTCTCACTCAGACGGAGTGTCAGTCTGTCAGTCTCACTCAGACGGAGTGTCAGCCGGTCTGCCGGTCTCACTCAGACGGAGTGTCGGCCGGTCTGTCGGTCTCACTCAGACGGAGTGTCGGCCGGTCGGTCTCACTCAGACGGAGTGTCGGTCTGTCTGTCTCACTCGGACGGAGTGAGACCGACTGGCCGACACTCCGTCTGAGTGAGACAGTGAGACCGACCGACCGGCCGACACTCCGTCTGAGTGAGACCGACAGACCGGCCAACACTCCGCCTGGGTGAGGCAGTGAGACCGACCGACCGACCGACACTCTGTCTGAGTGAGACAAACAGACAGACACTCCATCTGAGTGAGACAAACAGACAGACATTCCATTTGAGTGACGCAGACAGACAGACACTCCATCTGAGTGACGCAGTCAGATAGACACTCCGTCTGAGTGACGCAGACAGACAGACACTCCGCCTGAGTGACGCAGACAGACACATACTCCGTCCGAATGACGCAGACAGACACACACTCTGTCCGAGTGATGCAGACAGACAGACACTCCATCCGAGTGAGGCAGACAGACAAACACTCCGTCTAAGTGAGACAAACAGACAGATACTTCGTCTGAGTGACACAAACAGACAGACCGAACCTCCGTCTGAGTGAGACAAACAGACTGTTTGTTTCACTCAGATGGAGTGTTGGTCTGTCTGTCTCACTCAGACGGAGTGTATGTCTGTCTGCGTCACTCAGACGGTGTGTCTGTCCGTTTGTCTCACTCAGACGGAGTGTCTGTCTGTTTGTCTCACTCAGACGGAGTGTCTGTCTGTCGGCCTCACTCAGACGGAGTGTCTGTCTGTCGGCCTCACTCAGATGGTGTGTCTGTCTGTCGGCCTCACTCAGACGGAGTGTCTGTCTGTCGGCCTCACTCAGACGGAGGGTCTGTCTGCGTCACTCAGACGGAGTGTCTGTCTGTCGGTCTCACTCAGACGGAGTGTCGGTCTGTCAGTCTCACTCAGACGGAGTGTCGGCCGGTCTGCCGGTCTCACTCAGACGGAGTGTCGGCCGGTCTGTCGGTCTCACTCAGACAGACTGTCGGCCGTTCGGTCTCACTCAGACGGAGTGTCGGCCTGTCTGTCTCGACCGACTGGTCGACACTCCGTCTGAGTGAGACAGTGAGACCGGCCGACACTCCGTCTGAGTGAGACCGACCGACCTGCCGACACTCCGTCTGAGTGAGACCGACAGACCGACAGACCGGCTGACACTCCGCCTGGGTGAGGCAGTGAGACCGACCGACCGACCGACACTCTGTCTGAGTGAGACAAACAGACAGACACTCCATCTGAGTGAGACAAACAGACAGACATTCCATTTGAGTGACGCAGACAGACAGACACTCCATCTGAGTGACGCAGTCAGATAGACACTCCGTCTGAGTGACGCAGACAGACAGACACTCCGTCTGAGTGACGCAGACAGACACATACTCCGTCCGAATGACGCAGACAGACACACACTCTGTCCGAGTGATGCAGACAGACAGACACTCCATCCGAGTGAGGCAAACAGACAAACACTCCGTCTAAGTGAGACAAACAGACAGATACTTCGTCTGAGTGACACAAACAGACAGACCGAACCTCCGTCTGAGTGAGACAAACAGACTGTTTGTTTCACTCAGATGGAGTGTTGGTCTGTCTGTCTCACTCAGACGGAGTGTATGTCTGTCTGCGTCACTCAGACGGAGTGTCTGTCCGTTTGTCTCACTCAGACGGAGTGTCTGTCTGTTTGTCTCACTCAGACGGAGTGTCTGTCTGTCGGCCTCACTCAGACGGAGTGTCTGTCTGTCGGCCTCACTCAGATGGAGTGTCTGTCTGTCGGCCTCACTCAGACGGAGTGTCTGTCTGTCGGCCTCACTCAGACGGAGGGTCTGTCTGCGTCACTCAGACGGAGTGTCTGTCTGTCGGCCTCACTCAGACGGAGTGTCGGTCGGCCTGACGGTCTCACTCAGACGGAGTGTCGGCCGTTCGGTCTCGCTCAGACGGAGTGTCGGCCGGTCTATCTGTCTCACTCAGACAGAGTGAGACCGACTGGCCGACACTCCATCTGAGTGAGACAGTGAGACCGACCGACCGGCCGACACTCCGCCTGGGTGAGGCAGTGAGACCGACGGACCGGCCGACACTCCGTCTGAGTGAGACAAACAGACAGACACTCCGTCCGAGTGACGCAAACAGACAGACACTCCGTCCGAGTGACGCAGACAGACACACGCTCCGTCCGAGTGACGCAGACAGACACACGCTCCGTCCGAGTGACGCAGACAGACAGACACTCCATCCGAATGAGGCAGACAGACAAACACTCCGTCTAAGTGAGACAAACAGACAGACACTCCGTCTGAGTGACACAAACAGACAGACCGAAACTCCGTCTGAGTGAGACAAACAGACTTGTTTCACTCAGACGGAGTGTCGGTCTGTCTGTCTCACTCAGACGGAGTGTATGTCTGTCTGCGTCACTCAGACGGAGTGTCTGTCCGTTTGTCTCACTCAGACAGAGTGTCTGTCCGTTTGTCTCACTCAGACGGAGTTTCTGTCTGTTTGTCTCACTCAGACGGTGTGTCGGCTGGTCTGTCGGTCTCACTGCCTCACTTAGGCAGAGTGTCGGTCGGTCTCACTGTCTCACTCAGGCGGAGTGTTTGTCTGTTTGTCTCACTCATGCGAACTGTCGGTCTGGTTGTCTGTCTCACCCAGACGGAGTGTCGGCCGGTCGGTCTCCATACCAACCTTGCAATTTGAAGTCAAAAAGATAACATCAGATTATTTGTCTCTTTATCCAGTTGAGACGTTGGCCATTTTAACAGCACTGCAGTGGGTAGAGGAGGTTCGGATAAAAAAGGTAATTGTCTTTTCAGATTCCAGTTCAGCATTATCCTCATTAGAATCATTCACATCCCATAGCAGGCAGGATTTAATTAATAAAATATACGAAACACTGTTCCGACTTAAGAATATGGGTTTGTTTGTATCGTTTATGTGGGTACCAGCACACAGAGGGGTACAAGAAAATGTAAGAGCAGATAAATTAGCAAAACAAGCTTTAGAAAGTCAGCACAAGATAGACATTTTATTCAGCAAAGCAGAAGTTGAGGAACTAAATCTAGAAAATGCATTAACCTTGGGGGCAGGAAATGTACTACAATACTTGAAAGAAACAGGATTGAGTAAAAGACTTTAGGTGACCGAAATGATAGAGCTCTTTTCTTTTTTTTCTTTTATTAGTTTTGTTTGTTTGTTTTTTGATTTTGTAAGGGGATAGATACTCTGGTCCACACTCCAATACATTGGAAAGATTGTGGAACACTGGGAAACAAGTCGGAGCACGGCCACCTGGATGGGTTTAAAGTAATGTTCCTCTATGTGTAATGTCTCTTTTACAGGCTTGCCAGCTAGCGGTGGTGACCACGCCGCGGGACGGCCACGCCCTGTGTCTCTTGGGGTCTGGCACAGCTGGCTCAATATGACGACAACCCAAATTCAGACGGGTCAAAGGAAGCCATAGCTGTCTGCACAGTGTGCTCACTGTCTCTGTCTACGGTAACAGTTATGATGGCCTTTTGGAAACGACCTGCTCGTCCACATTAAAGCCCCTTTTTCCTGTTTGCTCAGAACAGAGGTGGTGGCAGGACCGACCGGAGGCTGAAAATCAGAGAGCCGCCAAGCAGTCCATCGCCCAACCAGCAGGAGTGAAGGGGTCCTCTGAGACCAGCGTGGCCAAGAGAGGAGCTAAGCGGACAAATCCAGCCAGAACCCCTGCAGCCAGGTGAGTCGCGCGCTTGGCCGACGTGTTGCGCGGTTGTTTGTTCGCACTAGATGATTTCCTGTGTGATGCTTACTTTTCCTCTCGTCTATCCTGCTGCATATTTATGTCCGGCTTCATGTGGGTTAGCTTCACTGGAACGAGTTTGTTTTCCTCGTAGGAGCTGCAGGGAATTATTTGAATGAAGGAATCATTTTAAAGGTCTTGGAAAGTTTGAGTTTGGCAACGCTTAATTGTGTCAAAAAGAAGTATATTGTATACTGTATATATTCAGTCTGTTGTGTATCAAAACGTAGATTATATGTCTTATGTGTTGTGTCCTGTAGGGGGAGAGCTGGAGCAGCAGCAGCAGTCAGGCCAGAGAGATCAGCCAAACCTTCCAACAAATGAAGCTCTAGCGTAAGTTCAGACAGGAAGACTATACTCATGCATGCCTAAGCCCATAGCTTATTTACCATACATCTGCCGTCACTCCTCATGCATGCATGTACACATTATTTCCTTGTTGTTATTGTTTGGGGCTGTCAATCATGATATCGGCTGTCTAGATCAGCTGGTCTCTAGCCAATAGCACAAGGACATCATTAGCATATCATCTTGCCGCTGTCTGTCTTTAAATACGATTGTCTCTCTACCTTCAGTACGTTCATGCTGCTGTTACGGAACCCTCCACCTCCCCATCTCCGCCCAGTCTTCGCAGATTCATCAGCTTCATCATCCTCATCATCCTCATCAGCCACCATCACCACCAGTGTCTGGACTCCACGGAGAGGGATTTATATTGTTGCCGCTCGGGACGATCGCAACTGGATCACAAATCTCCTCGTCGTGTTCAAGCGTCAAAGAAGTTCTGCGTAACTCATGAACGCATCATCTGTCATAATAAATGTTAACTACTTGTTTTTAATTTTATATTCACTTGTCTCTCATGATTGAACTGCACAAAAGCCCAGCTCCACACCAACAGGTCTAGACGGGACTGTTGAACCCGAAAAGGTTGAGACAAAAGCATTGAGAGTGACACACATGGATGGATGGAAACCTTTCTACCCCAAAGTCTTAGTTTTTCATAATTGAACAAATGGGATCTGAGATATATGTACATCACCATATATTACATTCTCAATCGAAGAGATAAGAGTCACATTGCATCATCACATTTCGCTCTGGTTCTGGTTTCTTTAAACTTTTTTTTTTAAAAGAATATGTAAATATTAAACAGGTCAAGTATGCAATACAAAAATAGTGTCATTTTGAAACCTCACATATGAGGCATTAAATAACGTCAGCAGCAACTCTTTATTTAATTTTTTACACAATATAATAGTCTGACATACGACCCTAACGTGTGTGTGTGTGTGTGTGTGTGTGTGTGTGTGTGTGTGTGTATATAAACCTTTGACTGTAATATGTCGACAACATGAAAGAAGAATTCTGAACGAGACAAAAGCCTGAAGCAGCTGTGTAGACTCTATTGTGTTCCTAGATAAAGTAATCCTCTAGATAAAGTAATCCTCTAGATAAAGTAATCCTCTTGACGTTACTTCCTGGTGTTATAAAGGAGCCGTTCATATTAGACACAGGACAATAAGAAAAATGTTTTCTCCAAAAGGCACATTTAATTTCTCAATAAAAAACATTTTAAAAGTGACAACTTGAACAAAACAGGAGAACATCGGCCAACAGTGCAACAAAAGACAAAGAAATGAAATCTTGATCTCTAAAGTCTTCTTCCAAAACTCATTTCTTCTTCCCAATAAAGGCTTTTTTAATAATATGGGGAATCGCTGTGTTACAGGAATATTTCTCTGCACTACAGGTTAACTCAGCATTCAAGAGACACAATAGAATAAGAACAAAGGATCTCAGAGTTCATTTAAGTAAAATGTTTTTTTTTGGCGAAAATTGCAAAAAAAACCATCTAGATGTCAAGAGCTGCAGAAGGACGTCGTTGTCTTCTGATAAAAGACGAGTGAGCCTCACAGAAGTGATTCACTTCCTGTTTGTGTCTCGTACAGATCCGGACCTCCTCAGTCTCGGTCTGCGTCTTCACGCCACGTTGAGTTTGGTGACGATGAGCACGCGGACCATCTGGTCGAAGCCCGAGCACATCAGTTATGTGATTGGACGCTGCAGCCGATCGGACTGACTGACTGGAGTTTCATACCAGAGTGAAGACGGATCACAGATTAAACTCAAGCTTTATATTTGATATGTTTTCTGATTCACCGTCTGGTTTAAATAGATGTTCATTGTAGTCTGAACAATGGACCACAAAGAACTTTCTTCATTTATTAGAAAGATTTGTCTTTTCATGATCTGATATTTTCCTCAATAACTTTTATTATGGAAACAATTAAAGTCAGAGAGCTTTTTACATCATTTATCATCATTTCATTCAGTCACGTGAGACTGATCATTCCTGAGGGTTTTATACCTTAAATTTAACCTGAAACATTCAGCCTAATACATTTATTCCAGTATTCAAGAGAAACCATAATCATATTTTGGGTTAATTAATAATGACGTCACAATCTGAATTTCAAAACGTACAAACGCATTCTGCCGTACAAATCGATCCTGCACTCATGAACAGGTCACAGTATGTTAAAGATGTAACAGTATACAGAGAGAAAACACCAGTACAGTGATGATTACTGAGTGTCTTTATTAGTTATTAGTAGTATTAGTTACTATTATTAAGTACAGTGATCATGTGAACAGACACAAACTTCTCAAAAGTCTCTCCAGCTGTTAAAGCCGATTGACAGCTCAGCTGTGATCAGCTGTGATCAGTGGCCTCCGTCATCAGGAACAAACGTAGCTTCATGTGATGCAACTGAGGAAAGGACGGCTCATGTCTCTTAAAACCTCTTGGACCCTAGCCCTATTTTTAGGCCCTCGGCTCGAAAATAGCATACCCATAGGATAATGAGTGTAGCGTTGCAACAGTAAGGGCTATTTTAATAATTTTTGTATTAAAATAACCCTAACACTTGTGAGATGTGTTGATATGTGTAAATATCAGTATATATGTTACTGGTTAAGAGTAAATTAAGAAGGCACACAGCACAAATTGAAAATTCAAATTTTCGACTGAAAAAAAGAAGCAATTTCAGGATATTTCTTTTTAGAAATCATGTAGATACGAGCTTTCAAGCTCTCCCAGATCATAGAACTATATGTTTAGGGTCTCTATACAAATTTTTACTTTGATAAAGTGAAGCTTTATCTAGTACATCTTGATCTAGTACAGAGAGGTCAGATGAGGTCAACCAAAATGTAATCTTGTTCCAGCTGTACCATTGTAATTTTATATACTATATAATTATATATTTCACTTATTTTATCACTAATAGTGTTCAATATATCCATATACAGCAGTTTGGCATCATTTTGAGAGCCTGGATCCTCTCTGAGACTGTTCCTCTCTCCTCGCATGGTTTCCTCCATGCATCCCTGGTGGGAGGGACTAAGACGCAAGGAAAGGACGCAAGTGAAGGAAACGGGGATGCAATTAAGAGACTTGGGATGTACCCCCAGTAGTTTTGGAAAACAACAATGCGCATGCTCAGAGCTCGTTGCCAGGTGACAACCATTTTTTTAATTTTTGTTTTCATTTAATTGGCAAATTGATCAAGTCATGAGGTCTCGAGGCCTGCCTTGTGTTCATTTCGAGAGAGGAGCTTGCAGAGACGACACCAGCTGAGGAGATTTCGTTATGAACCAAACTTCGTATTTTTTTTGTCAACACTGCTAATGCTAGCTAGCTAATTCGTTGGACTCATTTCAGCCGCGGTTTTCATCTGGTCTGCAGACGTTTGAAGCTAGCTGAGGACACAGAAGGAGAGCTACACACAGTAAGAGCTGATATAACTACTTCTTATTTGTGTTGTGCTGCTTTGTGTTGTGTGGCCGCCGTGTCATCTCTAAGCCGATATGTCTGTTGTGACCGTGGTGTTATGTAGAAACATGTCTTTTGCTAACTTTATTAGCCGAACATTAGCTTATTAATACTGAGACTGACTGGATTCCCACGCTCGGTACTGTTACTTTCCATTTGTGACATGTTTTTATCTTGAACTAGCTAAAGCCTGCTTGTGTTGCTTGTGTCATCTCTGAGGCGATATGTTTGTTGTGACCGTGGTGTTATGTAGAAAAATGTCTTTATGCCAACTTTATTAGCCATACATTAGCTTATTAATACTGAGACTGACTGGATTCCCACGCTAGGTACTGTTACTTTCCATTTGTGCCATGTTTTTATCTTGAACTAGCTAAAGCCTACTTGTGTTGCTCGTGTCATCTCTGAGGCGACATGTTTGATGTGTCTCTGGTACTTTATTCTGGGTGGTAGACCCCTGAAAGATTTTACATTAGTTGAAGGTGCTCAGATGTTCCCATTGCTGTAGTGAAAATTGTAATACTTTAGTTAAATTGGTCCACTATTGTGCTGATGAAGATGAGTTATGTTTTATTTCCATAAGATGATTATTTAAACTTTGTTTTTAAAGATTCCTCTTCACTTGCATTGTTTGAAGTGCCATGGTCTTCATCATGTTATTTATAAGTGAAGTTAACTTTTTAGTAGTGCTGGGCAAGTTAATATCGCGTTAACGCATTAATTCATTAGCTGCAACAATTATTATATCGCGCATTAACGCAGTTTTTTTAAAATGTATTATTAAGCGGACATTTTTAGCACAAGAACCGGTGTTATGGTTTAAACGGGGACCCTGTTAACTGGCGACCTTCAGCCGAATGCGTCAATTTGCAACAGCTGCCGTAACTATGACAACAACAGATGCATTGCTTAAATCATAACAGCCAGCAGTGCACCGCTGTTTGTGTGGCGTCTCTTCCGTCTCTTTCTGTTTCTTTCACCTTCATTCCCCTGGGTCCTAAGTCCCTCCCGTGCCGGCTTTTATCACCCTCTATGTATCAATGTACATTTATAACAAATACCACACATATTACAAGGCACTCAGCGTTGAATATGTGTCTGAACAAAATACCAAAAACCCCCAAAAATAATGATTAATTTAAATAATTTTTGTAGAGTTTTTAAAGTGTTTTTGTTTGGAATATGTATAATAAGCATATAATTCAGTTTTGCTACTGAAAATTTAACAAACATAAAAAAGAGAGAGAAAAAACATGACTGAGCATGACATGAACTGAGATGGACTGAACAAGAGACTGGAGTTATTGATGACTCCACTTCAAGTGCACATGTTGTTGATTTGAACTTCATATTCATCATTTGGTCTACTCATGTGCTGATAAAGCTAAATTCAGTTGTTTAATTTCCATTTGTGCCATGGTCTTCATCTTAACAGACTGGTTGAACCAGCTATAGAGTGGTTGTGTAGTGCTGCTTGTGTTGTGCTGCTTGTGTTAACTGGCCGCTGTGCCACCTTATTGTTTATTTGTGTTGTGCAGTTTGTTCTTTTTTGGCCGCCGTGCCATCAAGGAGCCGATATTTTTGTTGTGACCCTGGTCCTGCAGCAGGAGTGAAACATTGAAGGCTTGAAATCCTCTTCACCTCATACATTGTGAAGTGCCGTGGACGTCCTCGCTACAGCCTGAACGCAGAAGGAGAGCTACGAACAGTAAGAGCAATTTATTTTAATATGCATTGTGCTTGTGTTGTGTTTTGTGGCCGCCGCGCCATCACAGAGCAGATAGGGTTGTTGTGACTGTGGTGTTATGTAGAAAAATGTCCTTTGCTAGTTTTATTAGCCGAATGTTAGTGTCTCTGTGACACTGTCGGAGTGTCGGTCTGGTTGTCTGTCTCACTCGGTCGGGGTGTCTGTCTCAGTCGGGGTGTCTGTCTGATTGTCTGTCTCAGTCGGGGTGTCTGTCTGGTTGTCTGTCTCAGGTGGAGTGTCTGTCTGGTTGTCTGTCTCAGTCGAATGTCTGTCTGGTTGTCTGTCTCAGTCGGAGTGTCTGTCTGGTTGTCTCTCTCAGTCGGAGTGTCGGTCTGGTTTACTGTCTCAGTCGAGTGTCTGTCTGGTTGTCTGTCTCGGCGGAGTGTCTGTCTGGTTGTCTGTCTCAGGCGGAGTGTCTGTCTGGTTGTCTGTCTCAGTCGGGGTGTCGGTCTGGTTGTGTGTCTCAGTCGGAGTGTCTGTCTGGTTGTCTGTCTCAGGCGGAGTGTCTGTCTGGTTGTCTGTCTCAGTCGGGGTGTCTGTCTAGTTGTCTGTCTCAGTCGGGGTGTCGGTCTGGTTGTGTGTCTCAGTCGGAGTGTCTGTCTGGTTGTCTGTCTCAGTCGGAGTGTCTGTCTGGTTGTCTGTCTCAGTCGGGGTGTCTGTCTGGTTGTCTGTCTCAGGCGGAGTGTCTGTCTGGTTGTCTGTCTCAGGCGGAGTGTCTGTCTGGTTGTCTGTCTCAGTCGAATGTCTGTCTGGTTGTCTGTCTCAGTCGGAGTGTCTGTCTGGTTGTCTCTCTCAGTCGGAGTGTCGGTCTGGTTTACTGTCTCAGTCGAGTGTCTGTCTGGTTGTCTGTCTCGGCGGAGTGTCTGTCTGGTTTTCTGTCTCAGTCGTAGTGTCTGTCTGGTTGTCTGTCTCAGTCGGGGTGTCTGTCTGGTTGTCTGTCTCAGTCGTAGTGTCTGTCTGGTTGTCTGTCTCAGGCGGAGTGTCTGTCTGGTTGTCTGTCTCAGTCTGAGTGTCTGTCTGATTGTCTGTCTCAGTCGGGGTGTCTGTCTGGTTGTCTGTCTCAGTCGGGGGTGTCTGTCTGGTTGTCTTTCTCAGTCGGGGTGTCTGTCTGGTTGTCTGTCTCAGTCGGGGTGTCTGTCTGGTTGTCTGTCTCAGTCGGGGTGTCTGTCTGGTTGTCTGTCTCAGTCGGGGGTGTCTGTCTGGTTGTCTGTCTCAGTCGGGGTGTCTGTCTGGTTGTCTGTCTCAGGCGGAGTGTCTGTCTGGTTGTCTGTGTCAGATGGAGTGTCTGTCTGGTTGTCTTTCTCAGTCGGGGTGTCTGTCTGGTTGTCTGTCTCAGTCGGGGGTGTCTGTCTGGTTGTCTGTCTCAGGCGGAGTGTCTGTCTGGTTGTCTGTCTCAGGCGGAGTGTCTGTCTGGTTGTCTGTCTCAGGCGGAGTGTCTGTCTGGTTGTCTGTCTCAGATGGAGTGTCTGTCTGGTTGTCTGTCTCAGGTGGAGTGTCTGTCTGGTTGTCTGTCTCACTCAGGCAGAGTGTCGGTCTGGTTGTCTGTCTCACTCAGACAGAGTGTCTGTCTCACTCAGACGGAGTGTCGGTCTGTCGGTCTCACTCAGACGGAGTGTCGGTCGGTCTGCCTGTCTCACTCAGACGGTGTGTCGGTCTCACTCAGACGGAGTGTCTGTCTGTTTGTCTCACTCAGGCAGAGTGTCGGCCGGTCGGTCGGTAGTGCTACTTGTGTTGTGCTGTTTGTGTTAACTGGCCGCTGTGCCATATTATTGTTCATTTGTGTTGTGCAGTTTGTTTGTTTTTGGCCGCTGTGCCAGCAAGGAGCCGCTATTTTTGTTGTGACCCTGGTTTTGCAGCTCCTTCTGACTGACGCAGACAGACAGACACTCCATCTGTGTGACGCAGACAGACAGACACTCCGTCTGAGTGACGGAGTGTCTGTCGGTCTCACTACATACGGAGTGTCGGCCGGTCTGTCGGTCTCACTCAGACGGAGTGTCGGCCCGTCAGTCTCACTCTGAGTGAGACAGACAGACCGACACTCCGTCTGAGTGAGACAGTGAGACCGACCGACCGGCCGACACTCCGTCTGAGTGAGACCGACAGACCGACAGACCGGCCGACACTTCGCCTGGGTGAGGCAGTGAGACCGACCGACCGACACTCCGTCTGAGTGAGACAAACAGACAGACACTCCATTTGAGTGACGCAGACAGACAGACACTCCATCTGAGTGACGCAGTCAGATAGACACTCCGTCTGAGTGACGCAGACAGACAGACACTCCGTCTGAGTGACGCAGACAGACAGACACTCCGTCCGAATGACGCAGACAGACACACACTCCGTCCGAGTGATGCAGACAGACAGACACTCCATCAGAGTGAGGCAGACAGACAAACACTCCGTCTAAGTGAGACAAACAGACAGATACTCCGTCTGAGTGACACAAACAGACAGACCGAACTTCCGTCTGAGTGAGACAAACAGACTGTTTGTTTCACTCAGACGGAGTGTCTGTCTGTCGGCCTCACTCAGACGGAGTGTCTGTCTGTCGGCCTCACTCAGACGGAGTGTCTGTCTGTCGGCCTCACTCAGACGGAGTGTCTGTCTGTCCGCCTCACTCGGACGGAGTGAGACCGACTGGCCGACACTCCGTCTGAGTGAGACAGTGAGACCGACCGACCGGCCGACACTCCGTCTGAGTGAGACCGACAGACCGACAGACCGGCCGACACTCCGCCTGGGTGAGGCAGTGAGACCGACCGACCGACCGACACTCTGTCTGAGTGAGACAGACAGACAGACACTCCATCTGAGTGAGACAAACAGACAGACATTCCATTTGAGTGACGCAGACAGACAGACACTCCATCTGAGTGACGCAGTCAGATAGACACTCCGTCTGAGTGACGCAGACAGACAGACACTCCGTCTGAGTGACGCAGACAGACACATACTCCGTCCGAATGACGCAGACAGACACACACTCTGTCCGAGTGATGCAGACAGACAGACACTCCATCCGAGTGAGTTAGACAGACAAACACTCCGTCTAAGTGAGACAAACAGACAGATACTTCGTCTGAGTGACACAAACAGACAGACCGAACCTCCGTCTGAGTGAGACAAACAGACTGTTTGTTTCACTCAGATGGAGTGTTGGTCTGTCTGTCTCACTCAGACGGAGTGTATGTCTGTCTGCGTCACTCAGACGGAGTGTCTGTCCGTTTGTCTCACTCAGACGGAGTGTCTGTCTGTTTGTCTCACTCAGACTGAGTGTCTGTCTGTCGGCCTCACTCAGACGGAGTGTCTGTCTGTCGGCCTCACTCAGATGGAGTGTCTGTCTGTCGGCCTCACTCAGACGGAGTGTCTGTCTGTCGGCCTAACTCAGACGGAGGGTCTGTCTGCGTCACTCAGACGGAGTGTCTGTCTGTCGGTCTCACTCAGACGGAGTGTCGGTCTGTCAGTCTCACTCAGACGGAGTGTCGGCCGGTCTGTCGGTCTCACTCAGACAGACTGTCGGCCGTTCGGTCTCACTCAGACGGAGTGTCGGCCGTTCGGTCTCACTCAGACGGAGTGTCGGTCTGTCTGTCTCACTCGGACGGAGTGAGACCGACTGGCCGACACTCCGTCTGAGTGAGACAGTGAGACCGACCGACCGGCCGACACTCCGTCTGAGTGAGACCGACTGACTGGCCAACACTCCGCCTGGGTGAGGCAGTGAGACCGACCGACCGACCGACACTCTGTCTGAGTGAGACAAACAAACAGACACTCCATCTGAGTGAGACAAACAGACAGACATTCTATTTGAGTGACGCAGACAGACAGACACTCCATCTGAGTGACGCAGTCAGATAGACACTCCGTCTGAGTGACGCAGACAGACAGACACTCCGTCTGAGTGACGCAGTCAGATAGACACTCCGTCTAAGTGAGACAAACAGACAGATACTCCGTCTGAGTGACACAAACAGACAGACCGAACTTCCGTCTGAGTGAGACAAACAGACTGTTTGTTTCACTCAGATGGAGTGTTGGTCTGTCTGTCTCACTCAGACGGAGTGTATGTCTGTCTGCGTCACTCAGACAGAGTGTCTGTCCGTTTGTCTCACTCAGACGGAGTGTCTGTCTGTTTGTCTCACTCAGACGGAGTGTCTGTCTGTCGGCCTCACTCAGACAGAGTGTCTGTCTGTCGGCCTCACTCAGACAGAGTGTCTGTCTGTCGGCCTCACTCAGACGGAGTGTCTGTCTGTCGGCCTCACTCAGACGGAGTGTCTGTCTGTCGGCCTCACTCAGACGGAGTGTCTGTCTGTCGGCCTCACTCAGACGGAGTGTCTGGCTGTCGGCCTCACTCAGACGGAGGGTCTGTCTGCGTCACTCAGACGGAGTGTCTGTCTGTCGGTCTCACTCAGACGGAGTGTCGGTCTGTCAGTCTCACTCAGACGGAGTGTCGGCCGGTCTGCCGGTCTCACTCAGACGGAGTGTCTGTCTGTCGGTCTCACTTAGACGGAGTGTCGGTCTGTCAGTCTCACTCAGACGGAGTGTCGGCCGGTCTGCCGGTCTCACTCAGACGGAGTGTCGGCCGGTCTGTCGGTCTCACTCAGACAGACTGTCGGCCGTTCGGTCTCACTCAGACGGAGTGTCGGCCGTTCGGTCTCACTCAGACGGAGTGTCGGTCTGTCTGTCTCACTCGGACGGAGTGAGACCGACTGGCCGACACTCCGTCTGAGTGAGACAGTGAGACCGACCGACCGGCCGACACTCCGTCTGAGTGAGACCGACAGACCGACAGACCGGCCGACACTTCGCCTGGGTGAGGCAGTGAGACCGACCGACCGACACTCCGTCTGAGTGAGACAAACAGACAGACACTCCATCTGAGTGAGACAAACAGACAGACTCTCCATTTGAATGACGCAGACAGACAGACACTCCATCTGAGTGACGCAGTCAGATAGACACTCCGTCTGAGTGACGTAGACAGACAGACACTCCGTCTGAGTGACGCAGACAGACAGACACTCCGTCCGAATGACGCAGACAGACACACACTCCGTCCGAGTGATGCAGACAGACAGACACTCCATCCGAGTGAGGCAGACAGACAAACACTCCGTCTAAGTGAGACAAACAGACAGATACTCCGTCTGAGTGACACAAACAGACAGACCGAACTTCCGTCTGAGTGAGACAAACAGACTGTTTGTTTCACTCAGATGGAGTGTTGGTCTGTCTGTCTCACTCAGACGGAGTGTATGTCTGTCTGCGTCACTCAGACAGTGTGTCTGTCCGTTTGTCTCACTCAGACGGAGTGTCTGTCTGTTTGTCTCACTCAGACGGAGTGTCTGTCTGTCGGCCTCACTCAGACGGAGTGTCTGTCTGTCGGCCTCACTCAGACGGAGTGTCTGTCTCTCGGCCTCACTCAGACGGAGTGTCTGTCTGTCCGCCTCACTCAGACGGAGGGTCTGTCTGCGTCACTCAGACGAAGTGTCTGTCTGTCAGCCTCACTCAGACGGAGTGTCGGTCAGTCGGTCTCACTCAGACGGAGTGTCGGCCGGTCTGTCGGTCTCACTCAGACGGAGTGTCGGCCGGTCGGTCTCACTCAGACGGAGTGTCGGTCTGTCTGTCTCACTCGGACGGAGTGAGACCGACTGGCCGACACTCCGTCTGAGTGAGACAGTGAGACCGACCGACTGGCCGACACTCCGTCTGAGTGAGACCGACAGACCGACAGACCGGCCGACACTCCGCCTGGGTGAGGCAGTGAGACCGACCGACCGACCGACACTCTGTCTGAGTGAGACAGACAGACAGATACTCCATCTGAGTGAGACAAACAGACAGACATTCCATTTGAGTGACGCAGACAGACAGACACTCCATCTGAGTGACGCAGTCAGATAGACACTCCGTCTGAGTGACGCAGACAGACAGACACTCCGTCTGAGTGACGCAGACAGACACATACTCCGTCCGAATGACGCAGACAGACACACACTCTGTCCGAGTGATGCAGACAGACAGACACTCCATCCGAGTGAGGCAGACAGACAAACACTCCGTCTAAGTGAGACAAACAGACAGATACTTCGTCTGAGTGACACAAACAGACAGACCGAACCTCCGTCTGAGTGAGACAAACAGACTGTTTGTTTCACTCAGATGGAGTGTTGGTCTGTCTGTCTCACTCAGACGGAGTGTATGTCTGTCTGCGTCACTCAGACGGAGTGTCTGTCCGTTTGTCTCACTCAGACGGAGTGTCTGTCTGTTTGTCTCACTCAGACTGAGTGTCTGTCTGTCGGCCTCACTCAGACGGAGTGTCTGTCTGTCGGCCTCACTCAGATGGAGTGTCTGTCTGTCGGCCTCACTCAGACGGAGTGTCTGTCTGTCGGCCTCACTCAGACGGAGGGTCTGTCTGCGTCACTCAGACGGAGTGTCTGTCTGTCGGTCTCACTCAGACGGAGTGTCTGTCTGTCAGTCTCACTCAGACGGAGTGTCGGCCGGTCTGCCGGTCTCACTCAGACGGAGTGTCGGCCGGTCTGTCGGTCTCACTCAGACAGACTGTCGGCCGTTCGGTCTCACTCAGACGGAGTGTCGGCCGTTCGGTCTCACTCAGACGGAGTGTCGGTCTGTCTGTCTCGGAGTGAGACCGACTGGCCGACACTCCGTCTGAGTGAGACAGTGAGACCGACCGACCGGCCGACACTCCGTCTGAGTGAGACCGACAGACCGACAGACCGGCCGACACTTCGCCTGGGTGAGGCAGTGAGACCGACCGACCGACACTCCGTCTGAGTGAGACAAACAGACAGACACTCCATCTGAGTGAGACAAACAGACAGACTCTCCATTTGAATGACGCAGACAGACAGACACTCCATCTGAGTGACGCAGTCAGATAGACACTCCGTCTGAGTGACGCAGACAGACAGACACTCCGTCCGAATGACGCAGACAGACACACACTCCGTCCGAGTGATGCAGACAGACAGACACTCCATCCGAGTGAGGCAGACAGACAAACACTCCGTCTAAGTGAGACAAACAGACAGATACTCCGTCTGAGTGACACAAACAGACAGACCGAACTTCCGTCTGAGTGAGACAAACAGACTGTTTGTTTCACTCAGATGGAGTGTTGGTCTGTCTGTCTCACTCAGACGGAGTGTATGTCTGTCTGCGTCACTCAGACAGTGTGTCTGTCCGTTTGTCTCACTCAGACGGAGTGTCTGTCTGTTTGTCTCACTCAGACGGAGTGTCTGTCTGTCGGCCTCACTCAGACGGAGTGTCTGTCTGTCGGCCTCACTCAGACGGAGTGTCTGTCTCTCGGCCTCACTCAGACGGAGTGTCTGTCTGTCCGCCTCACTCAGACGGAGGGTCTGTCTGCGTCACTCAGACGAAGTGTCTGTCTGTCAGCCTCACTCAGACGGAGTGTCGGTCAGTCGGTCTCACTCAGACGGAGTGTCGGCCGGTCTGTCGGTCTCACTCAGACGGAGTGTCGGCCGGTCGGTCTCACTCAGACGGAGTGTCGGTCTGTCTGTCTCACTCGGACGGAGTGAGACCGACTGGCCGACACTCCGTCTGAGTGAGACAGTGAGACCGACCGACTGGCCGACACTCCGTCTGAGTGAGACCGACAGACCGACAGACCGGCCGACACTCCGCCTGGGTGAGGCAGTGAGACCGACCGACCGACCGACACTCTGTCTGAGTGAGACAGACAGACAGATACTCCATCTGAGTGAGACAAACAGACAGACATTCCATTTGAGTGACGCAGACAGACAGACACTCCATCTGAGTGACGCAGTCAGATAGACACTCCGTCTGAGTGACGCAGACAGACAGACACTCCGTCTGAGTGACGCAGACAGACACATACTCCGTCCGAATGACGCAGACAGACACACACTCTGTCCGAGTGATGCAGACAGACAGACACTCCATCCGAGTGAGGCAGACAGACAAACACTCCGTCTAAGTGAGACAAACAGACAGATACTTCGTCTGAGTGACACAAACAGACAGACCGAACCTCCGTCTGAGTGAGACAAACAGACTGTTTGTTTCACTCAGATGGAGTGTTGGTCTGTCTGTCTCACTCAGACGGAGTGTATGTCTGTCTGCGTCACTCAGACGGAGTGTCTGTCCGTTTGTCTCACTCAGACGGAGTGTCTGTCTGTTTGTCTCACTCAGACTGAGTGTCTGTCTGTCGGCCTCACTCAGACGGAGTGTCTGTCTGTCGGCCTCACTCAGATGGAGTGTCTGTCTGTCGGCCTCACTCAGACGGAGTGTCTGTCTGTCGGCCTCACTCAGACGGAGGGTCTGTCTGCGTCACTCAGACGGAGTGTCTGTCTGTCGGTCTCACTCAGACGGAGTGTCTGTCTGTCAGTCTCACTCAGACGGAGTGTCGGCCGGTCTGCCGGTCTCACTCAGACGGAGTGTCGGCCGGTCTGTCGGTCTCACTCAGACAGACTGTCGGCCGTTCGGTCTCACTCAGACGGAGTGTCGGCCGTTCGGTCTCACTCAGACGGAGTGTCGGTCTGTCTGTCTCGGAGTGAGACCGACTGGCCGACACTCCGTCTGAGTGAGACAGTGAGACCGACCGACCGGCCGACACTCCGTCTGAGTGAGACCGACAGACCGGCCAACACTCCGCCTGGGTGAGGCAGTGAGACTGACCGACCGACCGACACTCTGTCTGAGTGAGACAAACAGACAGACACTCCATCTGAGTGAGACAAACAGACAGACATTCCATCTGAGTGACGCAGTCAGATAGACACTCCGTCTGAGTGACGCAGACAGACAGACACTCCGCCTGAGTGACGCAGACAGACACATACTCCGTCCGAATGACGCAGACAGACACACACTCTGTCCGAGTGATGCAGACAGACAGACACTCCATCCGAGTGAGGCAGACAGACAAACACTCCGTCTAAGTGAGACAAACAGACAGATACTTCGTCTGAGTGACACAAACAGACAGACCGAACCTCCGTCTGAGTGAGACAAACAGACTGTTTGTTTCACTCAGATGGAGTGTTGGTCTGTCTGTCTCACTCAGACGGAGTGTATGTCTGTCTGCGTCACTCAGACGGTGTGTTTGTCCGTTTGTCTCACTCAGACGGAGTGTCTGTCTGTTTGTCTCACTCAGACTGAGTGTCTGTCTGTCGGCCTCACTCAGACGGAGTGTCTGTCTGTCGGCCTCACTCAGATGGTGTGTCTGTCTGTCGGCCTCACTCAGACGGAGTGTCTGTCTGTCGGCCTCACTCAGACGGAGGGTCTGTCTGCGTCACTCAGACGGAGTGTCTGTCTGTCGGTCTCACTCAGACGGAGTGTCGGTCTGTCAGTCTCACTCAGACGGAGTGTCGGCCGGTCTGCCGGTCTCACTCAGACGGAGTGTCGGCCGGTCTGTCGGTCTCACTCAGACAGACTGTCGGCCGTTCGGTCTCACTCAGACGGAGTGTCGGCCTGTCTGTCTCACAGTGAGACCGACTGGCCGACACTCCGTCTGAGTGAGACAGTGAGACCGGCCGACACTCCGTCTGAGTGAGACCGACCGACCTGCCGACACTCCGTCTGAGTGAGACCGACAGACCGACAGACCGGCCGACACTCCGCCTGGGTGAGGCAGTGAGACCGACCGACCGACCGACACTCTGTCTGAGTGAGACAAACAGACAGACACTCCATCTGAGTGAGACAAACAGACAGACATTCCATTTGAGTGACGCAGACAGACAGACACTCCGTCTGAGTGACGCAGACAGACACATACTCCGTCCGAATGACGCAGACAGACACACACTCTGTCCGAGTGATGCAGACAGACAGACACTCCATCCGAGTGAGGCAGACAGACAAACACTCCGTCTAAGTGAGACAAACAGACAGATACTTCGTCTGAGTGACACAAACAGACAGACCGAACCTCCGTCTGAGTGAGACAAACAGACTGTTTGTTTCACTCAGATGGAGTGTTGGTCTGTCTGTCTCACTCAGACGGAGTGTATGTCTGTCTGCGTCACTCAGACGGAGTGTCTGTCCGTTTGTCTCACTCAGACGGAGTGTCTGTCTGTTTGTCTCACTCAGACTGAGTGTCTGTCTGTCGGCCTCACTCAGACGGAGTGTCTGTCTGTCGGCCTCACTCAGATGGAGTGTCTGTCTGTCGGCCTCACTCAGACGGAGTGTCTGTCTGTCGGCCTCACTCAGACGGAGGGTCTGTCTGCGTCACTCAGACGGAGTGTCTGTCTGTCGGTCTCACTCAGACGGAGTGTCGGTCTGTCAGTCTCACTCAGACGGAGTGTCGGCCGGTCTGCCGGTCTCACTCAGACGGAGTGTCTGTCTGTCGGTCTCACTCAGACGGAGTGTCGGCCGTTCGGTCTCGCTCAGACGGAGTGTCGGCCGGTCTATCTGTCTCACTCAGACAGAGTGAGACCGACTGGCCGACACTCCATCTGAGTGAGACCGACCGACCGGCCGACACTCCGCCTGGGTGAGGCAGTGAGACCGACGGACCGGCCGACACTCCGTCTGAGTGAGACAAACAGACAGACACTCCGTCCGAGTGACGCAAACAGACAGACACTCCGTCCGAGTGACGCAGACAGACACACGCTCCGTCCGAGTGACGCAGACAGACACACGCTCCGTCCGAGTGACGCAGACAGACACACACTCCGTCCGAGTGACGCAGACAGACAGACACTCCATCCGAATGAGGCAGACAGACAAACACTCCGTCTAAGTGAGACAAACAGACAGACACTCCATCTGAGTGACACAAACAGACAGACCGAAACTCCGTCTGAGTGAGACAAACAGACTTGTTTCACTCAGACGGAGTGTCGGTCTGTCTGTCTCACTCAGACGGAGTGTATGTCTGTCTGCGTCACTCAGACGGAGTGTCTGTCCGTTTGTCTCACTCAGACGGAGTGTCTGTCCGTTTGTCTCACTCAGACGGAGTTTCTGTCTGTTTGTCTCACTCAGACGGTGTGTCGGCTGGTCTGTCGGTCTCACTGCCTCACTTAGGCAGAGTGTCGGTCGGTCTCACTGTCTCACTCAGGCGGAGTGTTTGTCTGTTTGTCTCACTCATGCGGACTGTCGGTCTGGTTGTCTGTCTCACCCAGACGGAGTGTCGGCCGGTCGGTCTCCATACCAACCTTGCAATTTGAAGTCAAAAAGATAACATCAGATTATTTGTCTCTTTATAC
This sequence comes from Cebidichthys violaceus, assembly GCF_023349555.1. Lineage (NCBI taxonomy): Eukaryota > Metazoa > Chordata > Actinopteri > Perciformes > Stichaeidae > Cebidichthys > Cebidichthys violaceus. The sequence continues at coordinate 9,111,413 of NW_027176296.1, forward strand.
AGTTGAGACGTTGGCCATTTTAACAGCACTGCAGTGGGTAGAGGAGGTTCGGATAAAAAAGGTAATTTTCTTTTCAGATTCCGGTTCAGCATTATCCTCATTAGAATCATTCACATCCCATAGCAGGCAGGATTTAATTAATAAAATATACGAAACACTGTTCCGACTTAAGAATATGGGTTTGTTTGTATCGTTTATGTGGGTACCAGCACACAGAGGGGTACAAGAAAATGTAAGAGCAGATAAATTAGCAAAACAAGCTTTAGAAAGTCAGCACAAGATAGACATTTTATTCAGCAAAGCAGAAGTTGAGGAACTAAATCTAGAAGATGCATTAACCTTGGGGGCAGGAAATGTACTACAATACTTGAAAGAAACAGGATTGAGTAAAAGACTTTAGGTGACCGAAATGATAGAGCTCTTTTTTTTTTTTTCTTTTATTAGTTTTGTTTGTTTGTTTTTTGATTTTGTAAGGGGATAGATACTCTGGTCCACACTCCAATACATTGGAAAGATTGTGGAACACTGGGAAACAAGTCGGAGCACGGCCACCTGGATGGGTTTAAAGTAATGTTCCTCTATGTGTAATGTCTCTTTTACAGGCTTGCCAGCTAGCGGTGGTGACCACGCCGCGGGACGGCCACGCCCTGTGTCTCTTGGGGTCTGGCACAGCTGGCTCAATACGACGACAACCCAAATTCAGACGGGTCAAAGGAAGCCATAGCTGTCTGCACAGTGTGCTCACTGTCTCTGTCTACGGTAACAGTTATGATGGCCTTTTGGAAACGACCTGCTCGTCCACATTAAAGCCCCTTTTTCCTGTTTGCTCAGAACAGAGGTGGTGGCAGGACCGACCGGAGGCTGAAAATCAGAGAGCCGCCATGCAGTCCATCGCCCAACCAGCAGGAGTGAAGGGGTCCTCTGAGACCAGCGTGGCCAAGAGAGGAGCTAAGCGGACAAATCCAGCCAGAACCCCTGCAGCCAGGTGAGTCGCGCGCTTGGCCGACGTGTTGCGCGGTTGTTTGTTCGCACTGGATGATTTCCTGTGTGATGCTTACTTTTCCTCTCGTCTATCCTGCTGCATATTTATGTCCGGCTTCATGTGGGTTAGCTTCACTGGAACGAGTTTGTTTTCCTCGTAGGAGCTGCAGGGAATTATTTGAATGAAGGAAACATTTTAAAGGTCTTGGAAAGTTTGAGTTTGGCAACGCTTAATTGTGTCAAAAAGAAGTATATTGTATACTGTATATATTCAGTCTGTTGTGTATCAAAACGTAGATTATATGTCTTATGTGTTGTGTCCTGTAGGGGGAGAGCTGGAGCAGCAGCAGCAGTCAGGCCAGAGAGATCAGCCAAACCTTCCAACAAATGAAGCTCTAGCGTAAGTTCAGACAGGAAGACTATACTCATGCATGCCTAAACCCATAGCTTATTTACCATACATCTGCCGTCACTCCTCATGCATGCATGTACACATTATTTCCTTGTTGTTATTGTTTGGGGCTGTCAATCATGATATCGGCTGTCTAGATCAGCTGGTCTCTAGCCAATAGCACAAGGACATCATTAGCATATCATCTTGCCGCTGTCTGTCTTTAAATACGATTGTCTCTCTACCTTCAGTACGTTCATGCTGCTGTTACGGAACCCTCCACCTCCCCATCTCCGCCCAGTCTTCGCAGATTCATCAGCTTCATCATCCTCATCATCCTCATCAGCCACCATCACCACCAGTGTCTGGACTCCACGGAGAGGGATTTATATTGTTGCCGCTCGGGACGATCGCAACTGGATCACAAATCTCCTCGTCGTGTTCAAGCGTCAAAGAAGTTCTGCGTAACTCATGAACGCATCATCTGTCATAATAAATGTTAACTACTTGTTTTTAATTTTATATTCACTTGTCTCTCATGATTGAATTGCACAAAAGCCCAGCTCCCCACCAACAGGTCTAGACGGGACTGTTGAACCCGAAAAGGTTGAGACAAAAGCATTGAGAGTGACACACATGGATGGATGGAAACCTTTCTACCCCAAAGTCTTAGTTTTTCATAATTGAACAAATGGGATCTGAGATATATGTACATCACCATATATTACATTCTCAATCGAAGAGATAAGAGTCACATTGCATCATCACATTTTGCTCTGGTTCTGGTTTCTTCAAACTTTTTTTTAAAGAATATGTAAATATTAAACAGGTCAAGTATGCAATACAAAAATAGTGTCATTTTGAAACCTCACATATGAGGCATTAAATAACGTCAGCAGCAACTCTTTATTTAATTTTTTACACAATATAATAGTCTGACATACGACCCTAACGTGTGTGTGTGTGTGTGTGTGTGTGTGTATATATAAACCTTTGACTGTAATATGTCAACAACATGAAAGAAGAATTCTGAACGAGACAAAAGCCTGAAGCAGCTGTGTAGACTCTATTGTGTTCCTAGATAAAGTAATCCTCTAGATAAAGTAATCCTCTAGATAAAGTAATCCTCTTGACGTTACTTCCTGGTGTTATAAAGGAGCCGTTCATATTAGACACAGGACAATAAGAAAAATGTTTTCTCCAAAAGGCACATTTAATTTCTCAATAAAAAACATTTTAAAAGTGACAACTTGAACAAAACAGGAGAACATCGGCCAACAGTGCAACAAAAGACAAAGAAATGAAATCTTGATCTCTAAAGTCTTCTTCCAAAACTCATTTCTTCTTCCCAATAAAGGCTTTTTTAATAATATGGGGAATCGCTGTGTTACAGGAATATTTCTCTGCACTACAGGTTAACTCAGCATTCAAGAGACACAATAGAATAAGAACAAAGGATCTCAGAGTTCATTTAAGTAAAATGTTTTTTTTTGGCGAAAATTGCAAAAAAACCCATCTAGATGCCAAGAGCTGCAGAAGGACGTCGTTGTCTTCTGATAAAAGACGAGTGAGCCTCACAGAAGTGATTCACTTCCTGTTTGTGTCTCGTACAGATCCGGACCTCCTCAATCTCGGTCTGCGTCTTCACGCCACGTTGAGTTTGGTGACGATGATGTCGAAGCCCGAGCACATCAGTTATGTGATTGGACGCTGCAGCCGATCGGACTGACTGACTGGAGTTTCATACCAGAGTGAAGACGGATCACAGATTAAACTCAAGCTTTATATTTGATATGTTTTCTGATTCACCGTCTGGTTTAAATAGATGTTCATTGTAGTCTGAACAATGGACCACAAAGAACTTTCTTCATTTATTAGAAAGATTTGTCTTTTCATGATCTGATATTTTCCTCAATAACTTTTATTATGGAAACAATTAAAGTCAGAGAGCTTTTTACATCATTTATCATCATTTCATTCAGTCACGTGAGACTGATCATTCCTGAGGGTTTTATACCTTAAATTTAACCTGAAACATTCAGCCTAATACATTTATTCCAGTATTCAAGAGAAACCATAATCATATTTTGGGTTAATTAATAATGACGTCACAATCTGAATTTCAAAACGTACAAACGCATTCTGCCGTACAAATCGATCCTGCACTCATGAACAGGTCACAGTATGTTAAAGATGTAACAGTATACAGAGAGAAAACACCAGTACAGTGATGATTACTGAGTGTCTTTATTAGTTATTAGTAGTATTAGTTACTATTATTAAGTACAGTGATCATGTGAACAGACACAAACTTCTCAAAAGTCTCTCCAGCTGTTAAAGCCGATTGACAGCTCAGCTGTGATCAGCTGTGATCAGTGGCCTCCGTCATCAGGAACAAACGTAGCTTCATGTGATGCAACTGAGGAAAGGACGGCTCATGTCTCTTAAAACCTCTTGGACCCTAGCCCTATTTTTAGGCCCTCGGCTCGAAAATAGCATACCCATAGGATAATGAGTGTAGCGTTGCAACAGTAAGGGCTATTTTAATAATTTTTGTATTAAAATAACCCTAACACTTGTGAGATGTGTTGATATGTGTAAATATCAGTATATATGTTACTGGTTAAGAGTAAATTAAGAAGGCACACAGCACAAATTGAAAATTCAAATTTTCGACTGAAAAAAAGAAGCAATTTCAGGATATTTCTTTTTAGAAATCATGTAGATACGAGCTTTCAAGCTCTCCCAGATCATAGAACTATATGTTTAGGGTCTCTATACAAATTTTTACTTTGATAAAGTGAAGCTTTATCTAGTACATCTTGATCTAGTACAGAGAGGTCAGATGAGGTCAACCAAAATGTAATCTTGTTCCAGCTGTACCATTGTAATTTTATATACTATATAATTATATATTTCACTTATTTTATCACTAATAGTGTTCAATATATCCATATACAGCAGTTTGGCATCATTTTGAGAGCCTGGATCCTCTCTGAGACTGTTCCTCTCTCCTCGCATGGTTTCCTCCATGCATCCCTGGTGGGAGGGACTAAGACGCAAGGAAAGGACGCAAGTGAAGGAAACGGGGATGCAATTAAGAGACTTGGGATGTACCCCCAGTAGTTTTGGAAAACAACAATGCGCATGCTCAGAGCTCGTTGCCAGGTGACAACCATTTTTTTAATTTTTGTTTTCATTTAATTGGCAAATTGATCAAGTCATGAGGTCTCGAGGCCTGCCTTGTGTTCATTTCGAGAGAGGAGCTTGCAGAGACGACACCAGCTGAGGAGATTTCGTTATGAACCAAACTTCGTATTTTTTTTGTCAACACTGCTAATGCTAGCTAGCTAATTCGTTGGACTCATTTCAGCCGCGGTTTTCATCTGGTCTGCAGACGTTTGAAGCTAGCTGAGGACACAGAAGGAGAGCTACACACAGTAAGAGCTGATATAACTACTTCTTATTTGTGTTGTGCTGCTTTGTGTTGTGTGGCCGCCGTGTCATCTCTAAGCCGATATGTCTGTTGTGACCGTGGTGTTATGTAGAAACATGTCTTTTGCTAACTTTATTAGCCGAACATTAGCTTATTAATACTGAGACTGACTGGATTCCCACGCTAGGTAGCTACTGTTACTTTCCATTTGTGCCAAGTTTTTATCTTGAACTAGCTAAAGCCTGCTTGTGTTGCTTGTGTCATTTCTGAGGCGATATGTTTGTTGTGACCGTGGTGTTATGTAGAAAAATGTCTTTTGCTAACTTTATTAGCCGAACATTAGCTTATTAATACTGAGACTGCCTGGATTCCCACGCTCGGTACTGTTACTTTCCATTTGTGACATGTTTTTATCTTGAACTAGCTAAAGCCTGCTTGTGTTGCTTGTGTCATCTCTGAGGCGATATGTTTGTTGTGACCGTGGTGTTATGTAGAAAAATGTCTTTATGCCAACTTTATTAGCCATACATTAGCTTATTAATACTGAGACTGACTGGATTCCCACGCTAGGTACTGTTACTTTCCATTTGTGCCATGTTTTTATCTTGAACTAGCTAAAGCCTACTTGTGTTGCTCGTGTCATCTCTGAGGCGACATGTTTGATGTGTCTCTGGTACTTTATTCTGGGTGGTAGACCCCTGAAAGATTTTACATTAGTTGAAGGTGCTCAGATGTTCCCATTGCTGTAGTGAAAATTGTAATACTTTAGTTAAATTGGTCCACTATTGTGCTGATGAAGATGAGTTATGTTTTATTTCCATAAGATGATTATTTAAACTTTGTTTTTAAAGATTCCTCTTCACTTGCATTGTTTGAAGTGCCATGGTCTTCATCATGTTATTTATAAGTGAAGTTAACTTTTTAGTAGTGCTGGGCAAGTTAATATCGCGTTAACGCATTAATTCATTAGCTGCAACAATTATTATATCGCGCATTAACGCAGTTTTTTAAAATGTATTATTAAGCGGACATTTTTAGCACAAGAACCGGTGTTATGGTTTAAACAGGGACCCTGTTAACTGGCGACCTTCAGCCGAATGCGTCAATTTGCAACAGCTGCCGTAACTATGACAACAACAGATGCATTGCTTAAATCATAACAGCCAGCAGTGCACCGCTGTTTGTGTGGCGTCTTTTCCGTCTCTTCCTGTTTCTTTCACCTTCATTCCCCTGGGTCCTAAGTCCCTCCCGTGCCGGCTTTTATCACCCTCTATGTATCAATGTACATTTATAACAAATACCACACATATTACAAGGCACTCAGCGTTGAATATGTGTCTGAACAAAATACCAAAAACCCCCAAAAATAAATGATTAATTTAAATAATTTTTGTAGAGTTTTTAAAGTGTTTTTGTTTGGAATATGTATAATAAGCATATAATTCAGTTTTGCTACTGAAAATTTAACAAACATAAAAAAGAGAGAGAAAAAACATGACTGAGCATGACATGAACTGAGATGGACTGAACAAGAGACTGGAGTTATTGATGACTCCACTTCAAGTGCACATGTTGTTGATTTGAACTTCATATTCATCATTTGGTCTACTCATGTGCTGATAAAGCTAAATTCAGTTGTTTAATTTCCATTTGTGCCATGGTCTTCATCTTAACAGAGTGGTTGAACCAGCTATAGAGTGGTTGTGTAGTGCTGCTTGTGTTGTGCTGCTTGTGTTAACTGGCCGCTGTGCCACCTTATTGTTTATTTGTGTTGTGCAGTTTGTTCTTTTTTGGCCGCCGTGCCATCAAGGAGCCGATATTTTTGTTGTGACCCTGGTCCTGCAGCAGGAGTGAAACATTGAAGGCTTGAAATCCTCTTCACCTCATACATTGTGAAGTGCCGTGGACGTCCTCGCTACAGCCTGAACGCAGAAGGAGAGCTACGAACAGTAAGAGCAATTTATTTTAATATGCATTGTGCTTGTGTTGTGTTTTGTGGCCGCCGCGCCATCACAGAGCAGATAGGGTTGTTGTGACTGTGGTGTTATGTAGAAAAATGTCCTTTGCTAGTTTTATTAGCCGAATGTTAGTGTCTCTGTGACACTGTCGGAGTGTCGGTCTGGTTGTCTGTCTCACTCGGTCGGGGTGTCTGTCTCAGTCGGGGTGTCTGTCTGATTGTCTGTCTCAGTCGGGGTGTCTGTCTGGTTGTCTGTCTCAGGCGGAGTGTCTGTCTGGTTGTCTGTCTCAGTCGAATGTCTGTCTGGTTGTCTGTCTCAGTCGGAGTGTCTGTCTGGTTGTCTCTCTCAGTCGGAGTGTCTGTCTGGTTTACTGTCTCAGTCGAGTGTCTGTCTGGTTGTCTGTCTCGGCGGAGTGTCTGTCTGGTTGTCTGTCTCAGGCGGAGTGTCTGTCTGGTTGTCTGTCTCAGTCGGGGTGTCGGTCTGGTTGTGTGTCTCAGTCGGAGTGTCTGTCTGGTTGTCTGTCTCAGGCGGAGTGTCTGTCTGGTTGTCTGTCTCATTCTGGGTGTCTGTCTGGTTGTCTGTCTCAGTCGGGGTGTCGGTCTGGTTGTGTGTCTCAGTCGGAGTGTCTGTCTGGTTGTCTGTCTCAGTCGGAGTGTCTGTCTGGTTGTCTGTCTCAGTCGGGGTGTCTGTCTGGTTGTCTGTCTCAGGCGGAGTGTCTGTCTGGTTGTCTGTCTCAGTCGAATGTCTGTCTGGTTGTCTGTCTCAGTCGGAGTGTCTGTCTGGTTGTCTCTCTCAGTCGGAGTGTCGGTCTGGTTTACTGTCTCAGTCGAGTGTCGGTCTGGTTTACTGTCTCAGTCGAGTGTCTGTCTGGTTGTCTGTCTCGGCGGAGTGTCTGTCTGGTTGTCTGTCTCGGCGGAGTGTCTGTCTGGTTGTCTGTCTCAGGCGGAGTGTCTGTCTGGTTGTCTGTCTCAGTCGGGGTGTCTGTCTGGTTGTGTGTCTCAGTCGGAGTGTCTGTCTGGTTGTCTGTCTCAGGCGGAGTGTCTGTCTGGTTGTCTGTCTCAGTCGGGGTGTCTGTCTAGTTGTCTGTCTCAGTCGGGGTGTCGGTCTGGTTGTGTGTCTCAGTCGGAGTGTCTGTCTGGTTGTCTGTCTCAGTCGGAGTGTCTGTCTGGTTGTCTGTCTCAGTCGGGGTGTCTGTCTGGTTGTCTGTCTCAGTCGGGGTGTCGGTCTGGTTGTGTGTCTCAGTCATAGTGTCTGTCTGGTTGTCTGTCTCAGTCGTAGTGTCTGTCTGGTTGTCTGTCTCAGGCGGAGTGTCTGTCTGGTTGTCTGTCTCAGTCTGAGTGTCTGTCTGATTGTCTGTCTCAGTCGGGGTGTCTGTCTGGTTGTCTGTCTCAGTCGGGGGTGTCTGTCTGGTTGTCTTTCTCAGTCGGGGTGTCTGTCTGGTTGTCTGTCTCAGTCGGGGTGTCTGTCTGGTTGTCTGTCTCAGTCGGGGTGTCTGTCTGGTTCTCTGTCTCAGTCGGGGGTGTCTGTCTGGTTGTCTGTCTCAGTCGGGGTGTCTGTCTGGTTGTCTGTCTCAGGCGGAGTGTCTGTCTGGTTGTCTGTCTCAGTCGGAGTGTCTGTCTGGTTGTCTGTCTCAGTCGGAGTGTCTGTCTGGTTGTCTGTCTCAGTCGGGGTGTCTGTCTGGTTGTCTGTCTCAGTCGGGGGTGTCTGTCTGGTTGTCTGTCTCAGGCGGAGTGTCTGTCTGGTTGTCTGTCTCAGGCGGGGTTTCTGTCTGGTTGTCTGTCTCAGGCGGAGTGTCTTTCTGGTTGTCTGTCTCAGGCGGAGTGTCGGTCTGGTTGTCTGTCTCAGGCGGAGTGTCTGTCTGGTTGTCTGTCTCAGGCGGAGTGTCTGTCTGGTTGTCTGTCTCAGATGGAGTGTCTGTCTGGTTGTCTGTCTCAGATGGAGTGTCTGTCTGGTTGTCTGTCTCAGGTGGAGTGTCTGTCTGGTTGTCTGTCTCACTCAGGCAGAGTGTCGGTCTGGTTGTCTGTCTCACTCAGACAGAGTGTCGGTCTCACTCAGACGGAGTGTCGGTCTGTCGGTCTCACTCAGACGGAGTGTCGGTCGGTCTGCCTGTCTCACTCAGACGGTGTGTCGGTCTCACTCAGACGGAGTGTCTGTCTGTTTGTCTCACTCAGGCAGAGTGTCGGCCGGTCGGTCGGTAGTGCTACTTGTGTTGTGCTGTTTGTGTTAACTGGCCGCTGTGCCATATTATTGTTCATTTGTGTTGTGCAGTTTGTTTGTTTTTGGCCGCTGTGCCAGCAAGGAGCCGCTATTTTTGTTGTGACCCTGGTTTTGCAGCTCCTTCTGACTGACGCAGACAGACAGACACTCCGTCTGAGTGACGGAGTGTCTGTCGGTCTCACTACAGACGGAGTGTCGGCCGGTCTGTCGGTCTCACTCAGACAGAGTGTCGGCCCGTCAGTCTCACTCTGAGTGAGACAGACAGACCGACCGACCGGCCGACACTTCGCTTGGGTGAGACCGACAGACCGACAGACCGGCCGACACTTCGCCTGGGTGAGGCAGTGAGACCGACCGACCGACACTCCGTCTGAGTGAGACAAACAGACAGACACTCCATCTGAGTGAGACAAACAGACAGACATTCCATTTGAGTGACGCAGACAGACAGACACTCCATCTGAGTGACGCAGTCAGATAGACACTCCGTCTGAGTGACGCAGACAGACAGACACTCCGTCTGAGTGACGCAGACAGACACATACTCCGTCCGAATGACGCAGACAGACACACACTCCGTCCGAGTGATGCAGACAGACAGACACTCCATCCGAGTGAGGCAGACAGACAAACACTCCGTCTAAGTGAGACAAACAGACAGATACTTCGTCTGAGTGACACAAACAGACAGACCGAACCTCCGTCTGAGTGAGACAAACAGACTGTTTGTTTCACTCAGATGGAGTGTTGGTCTGTCTGTCTCACTCAGACGGAGTGTATGTCTGTCTGCGTCACTCAGACGGAGTGTCTGTCCGTTTGTCTCACTCAGACGGAGTGTCTGTCTGTTTGTCTCACTCAGACTGAGTGTCTGTCTGTCGGCCTCACTCAGACGGAGTGTCTGTCTGTCGGCCTCACTCAGACGGAGTGTCTGTCTGTCGGCCTCACTCAGACGGAGGGTCTGTCTGCGTCACTCAGACGGAGTGTCTGTCTGTCGGTCTCACTCAGACGGAGTGTCGGTCTGTCAGTCTCACTCAGACGGAGTGTCAACCGGTCTGCCGGTCTCACTCAGACGGAGTGTCGGCCGGTCTGTCGGTCTCACTCAGACAGACTGTCGGCCGTTCGGTCTCACTCAGACGGAGTGTCGGTCTGTCTGTCTCGGAGTGAGACCGACTGGCCGACACTCCGTCTGAGTGAGACAGTGAGACCGACCAACACTCCGCCTGGGTGAGGCAGTGAGACCGACCGACCGACCGACACTCTGTCTGAGTGAGACAAACAGACAGACACTCCATCTGAGTGAGACAAACAGACAGACATTCCATTTGAGTGACGCAGACAGACAGACACTCCATCTGAGTGACGCAGTCAGATAGACACTCCGTCTGAGTGACGCAGACAGACAGACACTTCGCCTGAGTGACGCAGACAGACACATACTCCGTCCGAATGACGCAGACAGACACACACTCTGTCCGAGTGATGCAGACAGACAGACACTCCATCCGAGTGAGGCAGACAGACAAACACTCCGTCTAAGTGAGACAAACAGACAGATACTTCGTCTGAGTGACACAAACAGACAGACCGAACCTCCGTCTGAGTGAGACAAACAGACTATTTGTTTCACTCAGATGGAGTGTTGGTCTGTCTGTCTCACTCAGACGGAGTGTATGTCTGTCTGCGTCACTCAGACGGTGTGTCTGTCCGTTGGTCTCACTCAGACGGAGTGTCTGTCTGTTTGTCTCACTCAGACGGAGTGTCTGTCTGTCGGCCTCACTCAGACGGAGTGTCTGTCTGTCGGCCTCACTCAGATGGTGTGTCTGTCTGTCGGCCTCACTCAGACGGAGTGTCTGTCTGTCGGCCTCACTCAGACGGAGGGTCTGTCTGCGTCACTCAGACGGAGTGTCTGTCTGTCGGTCTCACTCAGACGGAGTGTCGGTCTGTCAGTCTCACTCAGACGGAGTGTCGGCCGGTCTGCCGGTCTCACTCAGACGGAGTGTCGGCCGGTCTGTCGGTCTCACTCAGACAGACTGTCAGCCGTTCGGTCTCACTCAGACGGAGTGTCGGCCTGTCTGTCTCACAGTGAGACCGACTGGCCGACACTCCGTCTGAGTGAGACAGTGAGACCGGCCGACACTCCGTCTGAGTGAGACCGACCGACCTGCCGACACTCCGTCTGAGTGAGACCGACAGACCGACAGACCGGCCGACACTCCGCCTGGGTGAGGCAGTGAGACCGACCGACCGACCGACCGACACTCTGTCTGAGTGAGACAAACAGACAGACACTCCATCTGAGTGAGACAAACAGACAGACATTCCATTTGAGTGACGCAGACAGACAGACACTCCATCTGAGTGACGCAGTCAGATAGACACTCCGTCTGAGTGACGCAGACAGACACATACTCCGTCCGAATGACGCAGACAGACACACACTCTGTCCGAGTGATGCAGACAGACAGACACTCCATCCGAGTGAGGCAGACAGACAAACACTCCGTCTAAGTGAGACAAACAGACAGATACTTCGTCTGAGTGACACAAACAGACAGACCGAACCTCCGTCTGAGTGAGACAAACAGACTGTTTGTTTCACTCAGATGGAGTGTTGGTCTGTCTGTCTCACTCAGACGGAGTGTATGTCTGTCTGCGTCACTCAGACGGAGTGTCTGTCCGTTTGTCTCACTCAGACGGAGTGTCTGTCTGTTTGTCTCACTCAGACGGAGTGTCTGTCTGTCGGCCTCACTCAGACGGAGTGTCTGTTTGTCGGCCTCACTCAGATGGAGTGTCTGTCTGTCGGCCTCACTCAGACGGAGGGTCTGTCTGCGTCACTCAGACGGAGTGTCTGTCTGTCGGTCTCACTCAGACGGAGTGTCGGCCGGTCTGTCAGTCTCACTCAGACGGAGTGTCGGCCGGTCTGCCGGTCTCACTCAGACGGAGTGTCGGCCGGTCTGCCGGTCTCACTCAGACAGACTGTCGGCCGTTCGGTCTCACTCAGACGGAGTGTCGGCCGTTCGGTCTCACTCAGACGGAGTGTCGGCCTGTCTGTCTCCGACTGGCCGACACTCCGTCTGAGTGAGACAGTGAGACCGACCGACCGGCCGACACTCCGTCTGAGTGAGACCGACAGACCGACAAACCGGCTGACACTCCGCCTGGGTGAGGCAGTGAGACCGACCGACCGACCGACCGACATTCCGTCTGAGTGAGACAAACAGACAGACACTCCATCTGAGTGAGACAAACAGACAGACACTCCATTTGAGTGACGCAGACAGACAGACACTCCATCTGAGTGACGCAGTCAGATAGACACTCCGTCTGAGTGACGCAGACAGACAGACACTCCGCCTGAGTGATGCAGACAGACACATACTCCGTCCGAATGACGCAGACAGACACACACTCCGTCCGAGTGATGCAGACAGACAGACACTCCATCCAAGTGAGGCAGACAGACAAACACTCCGTCTAAGTGAGACAAACAGACAGATACTCCGTCTCAGTGACACAAACAGACAGACCGAACCTCCGTCTGAGTGAGACAAACAGACTGTTTGTTTCACTCAGATGGAGTGTTGGTCTGTCTGTCTCACTCAGACGGAGTGTATGTCTGTCTGCGTCACTCAGAAGGAGTGTCTGTCCGTTTGTCTCACTCAGACGGAGTGTCTGTCTGTTTGTCTCACTCAGACGGAGTGTCTGTCTGTCGGCCTCACTCAGACGGAGTGTCTGTCTGTCGGCCTCACTCAGACGGAGTGTCTGTCTGTCTGCCTCATTCAGACGGAGTGTCTGTCTGTCGGCCTCACTCAGACGGATGGTCTGTCTGCGTCACTCAGACGGAGTGTCGGTCGGCCTGACGGTCTCACTCAGACGGAGTGTCGGCCGTTCGGTCTCGCTCAGACGGAGTGTCGGCCGGTCTATCTGTCTCACTCAGACAGAGTGAGAATGACTGGCCGACACTCCATCTGAGTGAGACAGTGAGACCGACCGACCGGCCGACACTCCGCCTGGGTGAGGCAGTGAGACCGACGGACCGGCCGACACTCCGTCTGAGTGAGACAAACAGACAGACACTCCGTCCGAGTGACGCAAACAGACAGACACTCCGTCCGAGTGACGCAGACAGACACACGCTCCGTCCGAGTGACGCAGACAGACACACGCTCCGTCTGAGTGACGCAGACAGACACACGCTCCGTCCGAGTGACGCAGACAGACAGACACTCCATCCGAATGAGGCAGACAGACAAACACTCCGTCTAAGTGAGACAAACAGACAGACACTCCATCTGAGTGACACAAACAGACAGACCGAAACTCCGTCTGAGTGACACAAACAGACAGACCGAAACTCCGTCTGAGTGAGACAAACAGACTTGTTTCACTCAGACGGAGTGTCGGTCTGTCTGTCTCACTCAGACGGAGTGTATGTCTGTCTGCGTCACTCAGACGGAGTGTCTGTCCGTTTGTCTCACTCAGACGGAGTGTCTGTCCGTTTGTCTCACTCAGACGGAGTTTCTGTCTGTTTGTCTCACTCAGACGGTGTGTCGGCTGGTCTGTCGGTCTCACTGCCTCACTTAGGCAGAGTGTCGGTCGGTCTCACTGTCTCACTCAGGCGGAGTGTTTGTCTGTTTGTCTCACTCATGCGGACTGTCGGTCGGTCGGTCTCCATACCAACCTTGCAATTTGAAGTCAAAAAGATAACATCAGATTATTTGTCTCTTTATACAGTTGAGACGTTGGCCATTTTAACAGCACTGCAGTGGGTAGAGGAGTTTCGGATAAAAAAGGTAATTGTCTTTTCAGATTCCAGTTCAGCATTATCCTCATTAGAATCATTCACATCCCATAGCAGGCAGGATTTAATTAATAAAATATACGAAACACTGTTCCGACTTAAGAATATGGGTTTGTTTGTATCGTTTATGTGGGTACCAGCACACAGAGGGGTACAAGAAAATGTAAGAGCAGATAAATTAGCAAAACAAGCTTTAGAAAGTCAGCACAAGATAGACATTTTATTCAGCAAAGCAGAAGTTGAGGAACTAAATCTAGAAGATGCATTAACCTTGGGGGCAGGAAATGTACTACAATACTTGAAAGAAACAGGATTGAGTAAAAGACTTTAGGTGACCGAAATGATAGAGCTCTTTTCTTTTTTTTCTTTTATTAGTTTTGTTTGTTTGTTTTTTGATTTTGTAAGGGGATAGATACTCTGGTCCACACTCCAATACATTGGAAAGATTGTGGAACACTGGGAAACAAGTCGGAGCACGGCCACCTGGATGGGTTTAAAGTAATGTTCCTCTATGTGTAATGTCTCTTTTACAGGCTTGCCAGCTAGCGGTGGTGACCACGCCGCGGGACGGCCACGCCCTGTGTCTCTTGGGGTCTGGCACAGCTGGCTCAATACGACGACAACCCAAATTCAGACGGGTCAAAGGAAGCCATAGCTGTCTGCACAGTGTGCTCACTGTCTCTGTCTACGGTAACAGTTATGATGGCCTTTTGGAAACGACCTGCTCGTCCACATTAAAGCCCCTTTTTCCTGTTTGCTCAGAACAGAGGTGGTGGCAGGACCGACCGGAGGCTGAAAATCAGAGAGCCGCCAAGCAGTCCATCGCCCAACCAGCAGGAGTGAAGGGGTCCTCTGAGACCAGCGTGGCCAAGAGAGGAGCTAAGCGGACAAATCCAGCCAGAACCCCTGCAGCCAGGTGAGTCGCGCGCTTGGCCGACGTGTTGCGCGGTTGTTTGTTCGCACTAGATGATTTCCTGTGTGATGCTTACTTTTCCTCTCGTCTATCCTGCTGCATATTTATGTCCGGCTTCATGTGGGTTAGCTTCACTGGAACGAGTTTGTTTTCCTCGTAGGAGCTGCAGGGAATTATTTGAATGAAGGAAACATTTTAAAGGTCTTGGAAAGTTTGAGTTTGGCAACGCTTAATTGTGTCAAAAAGAAGTATATTGTATACTGTATATATTCAGTCTGTTGTGTATCAAAATGTAGATTATATGTCTTATGTGTTGTGTCCTGTAGGGGGAGAGCTGGAGCAGCAGCAGCAGTCAGGCCAGAGAGATCAGCCAAACCTTCCAACAAATGAAGCTCTAGCGTAAGTTCAGACAGGAAGACTATACTCATGCATGCCTAAGCCCATAGCTTATTTACCATACATCTGCCGTCACTCCTCATGCATGCATGTACACATTATTTCCTTGTTGTTATTGTTTGGGGCTGTCAATCATGATATCGGCTGTCTAGATCAGCTGGTCTCTAGCCAATAGCACAAGGACATCATTAGCATATCATCTTGCCGCTGTCTGTCTTTAAATACGATTGTCTCTCTACCTTCAGTACGTTCATGCTGCTGTTACGGAACCCTCCACCTCCCCATCTCCGCCCAGTCTTCGCAGATTCATCAGCTTCATCATCCTCATCATCCTCATCAGCCACCATCACCACCAGTGTCTGGACTCCACGGAGAGGGATTTATATTGTTGCCGCTCGGGACGATCGCAACTGGATCACAAATCTCCTCGTCGTGTTCAAGCGTCAAAGAAGTTCTGCGTAACTCATGAACGCATCATCTGTCATAATAAATGTTAACTACTTGTTTTTAATTTTATATTCACTTGTCTCTCATGATTGAACTGCACAAAAGCCCAGCTCCCCACCAACAGGTCTAGACGGGACTGTTGAACCCGAAAAGGTTGAGACAAAAGCATTGAGAGTGACACACATGGATGGATGGAAACCTTTCTACCCCAAAGTCTTAGTTTTTCATGATTGAACAAATGGGATCTGAGATATATGTACATCACCAAATATTACATTCTCAATCGAAGAGATAAGAGTCACATTGCATCATCACATTTCGCTCTGGTTCTGGTTTCTTTAAACTTTTTTTTTTTAAAGAATATGTAAATATTAAACAGGTCAAGTATGCAATACAAAAATAGTGTCATTTTGAAACCTCACATATGAGGCATTAAATAACGTCAGCAGCAACTCTTTATTTAATTTTTTACACAATATAATAGTCTGACATACGACCCTAACGTGTGTGTGTGTGTGTGTGTGTATATAAACCTTTGACTGTAATATGTCGACAACATGAAAGAAGAATTCTGAACGAGACAAAAGCCTGAAGCAGCTGTGTAGACTCTATTGTGTTCCTAGATAAAGTAATCCTCTAGATAAAGTAATCCTCTAGATAAAGTAATCCTCTTGACGTTACTTCCTGGTGTTATAAAGGAGCCGTTCATATTAGACACAGGACAATAAGAAAAATGTTTTCTCCAAAAGGCACATTTAATTTCTCAATAAAAAACATTTTAAAAGTGACAACTTGAACAAAACAGGAGAACATCGGCCAACAGTGCAACAAAAGACAAAGAAATGAAATCTTGATCTCTAAAGTCTTCTTCCAAAACTCATTTCTTCTTCCCAATAAAGGCTTTTTTAATAATATGGGGAATCGCTGTGTTACAGGAATATTTCTCTGCACTACAGGTTAACTCAGCATTCAAGAGACACAATAGAATAAGAACAAAGGATCTCAGAGTTCATTTAAGTAAAATGTTTTTTTTTGGCGAAAATTGCAAAAAAAACCATCTAGATGCCAAGAGCTGCAGAAGGACGTCGTTGTCTTCTGATAAAAGACGAGTGAGCCTCACAGAAGTGATTCACTTCCTGTTTGTGTCTCGTACAGATCCGGACCTCCTCAGTCTCGGTCTGCGTCTTCACGCCACGTTGAGTTTGGTGACGATGAGCACGCGGACCGTCTGGTCGAAGCCCGAGCACATCAGTTATGTGATTGGACGCTGCAGCCGATCGGACTGAGTTTCATACCAGAGTGAAGACGGATCACAGATTAAACTCAAGCTTTATTAGGGCCCGAGCACCGACGTAGTCGGAGCGGAGGACCTATTGCTATTCTAATGTTTTTTATTATTATTATTATTATTATTATTATTATTAGGGCCCGAGCACCGACGTAGTCGGAGCGGAGGACCTATTGCTATTCTAAAGTTTTTTATTATTATTATTATTATTATTATTATTATTATTATTAGGGCCCGAGCACCGACGTAGTCGGAGCGGAGGACCTATTGCTATTCTAATGTTTTTTATTATTATTATTGTTATTATTATTATTATTATTATTATTAGGGCCCGAGCACCGACGTAGTCGGAGCGGAGGACCTATTGCTATTCTAATGTTTTTTATTATTATTATTATTGTTATTATTATTATTATTAGGGCCCGAGCACCGACGTAGTCGGAGCGGAGGACCTATTGTTATTCTAATGTTTTTTATTATTATTATTATTATTATTATTATTAGGGCCCGAGCACCGACGTAGTCGGAGCGGAGGACGTATTGTTATTCTAATGTTTTTTATTATTATTATTATTATTATTATTATTAGGGCCCGAGCACCGACGTAGTCGGAGCGGAGGACCTATTGTTATTCTAATGTTTTTTATTATTATTATTATTATTATTATCGTACCAGTTTCATCGCAAAAAGGAGGTGCTTGGGATACTGGGAATCTTTTGAAATTTGGCACAAAATTCAATCGTGGTGAAAATTCCAGTATTATTGGGGTGTCCAATATTTGCATGACATTTTGGCTCGATAGCGCCCCCTACAGAGTAGCCCCAACTTTGGGTTTGACCTAGCTGTATGAAATTTGGTAGGTTTGTGGAACGTGATGGGACGTACAAAAAAGTCAAAAGGAGGTATATCCTAAACCAAACAGGAAGTCGGCCATTTTGAATTTCATGACGTTTTTGGACCGTTTCAAGGCGCCGTACTTTAACGAACTCCTCCTAGAGATTAAACCCAATTGCCTTCAGATTTGGTCAGTATGCTCTTGAGACCTTGGCAGTGAAACGATACTCAAAGATCAAAAAGTTATCGAACTATGTGTCCGTGGCGTGGCGGCAAAAAAACACCATTCGCCATGAAACAGGAAGTTGTTATAACTCGGCTCTACATTGCCTAATCTGCTCCAAATTTCTCATATGTCATAACATCCTGACCCTGAACACATGTATATGACAATTTTGAATCATAGTAATAGCGCCACCTAGTGGCAACAGGAAGTCATAGGTTGTGTACTTTGACACCCTACTGCTCACAGATTAATCGGATCCCTCTCAAATTTTGTCACAAAAGCCTTAAGACCTTGATAATGCTTCATTGTGAAAATTTTAGGAAGTTGTCATAGCGTGGCGACGTGGCGGCTCTGCGAATTTCGATCCTTCGCCATGAACAAATAAACTGATGTAACTCTACTCCACATCATCAGACCTTTACCAGATTTCCCATGTTTGATGAGTCTGTGGTCCTGAAGACATCTACAGAACAATTTTGTATAATAGTCATAGCGCCACCTACTGGTAACAGGAAGTAAAAGTCTCTATACTTTGGCTTGTTTCTCTTAGTTGGAAAATCAGATCAACATCAAATTTGTGCCACACAAATGTAAGAAGTTCATAATGCCAGTTCTCTAAGCTTTTGATGTTTCGTCGAACGCCGTTGCCGTGGTAACGCAGTCTTCGCCGTGAAAAACGATGGTCATTTGGAGAGGTTAAAAAAGCTCGAAACACAAGCAAACTTGACACACAGATCACAAGGCCAAAATGTAGTTCTATAATATGATTTTATTCAATCAGAGTGTTAAATCGGCTCAATAACGCCCCCTACAAAATTTCGACGAAGCAGCCCTCGCAGTACGTTTCACATAGATTAACAAAATTTGGTAGGCACATGTATCACATGTGGACTTAAATAAAAGTCTCTTGGGGCCATGCCCTAAACCCAACCGGAAGTCAGCCATTTTGAATTTAGTCTGAATTTCTAGTGTCGTTTTTGCAATTTCCAGGCGCTCTACTTTAACGAACTCCTCCTTGGGAATTAATCAAATCAACTTCAAATTTGGTAAGTACAATCTAAAGATCTTTGTGATGAAAAGTTACTCAAAGGTTGTTGTTTCGTGAAAGGCCGTTGCCGTGGCGACGCATTTTTCGCCACGAAAAACAAAAGTGTTTTTGAGGGGCTAAAAATGCTCAAAACGTAACCAAAGTTGTCAAACACATTTAAAATCCTGAATGTAGTTATCTGATGTGATTTTAATGCTTCAGAGCGGCAAGTTGGCTCGATAGCGCCCCCTACAATTTTTTGACGATGCAGCCCTTGCAGTACGTTTCACCTAGCTGTATAAAATTTGGTAAGCAGATGTATCACATGTAGACTTAACAAAAAGTCGTAGGGGTTCATGCTCTAAACCCAACCGGAAGTCAGCCATTTTGAATTTTGTATGAATTTCTCCTGTTTTTTTCCATTTCCATGAGCTGTACTCCGAACTCCTCCTAGGGAATTAATCCGATCAAGTTAGAATTTGGTCAGAACAATCTAAAGACCGTAGCGATTAAAAGTTACTAAAAGCTTGAGGTTTCATCAAACAACATGGACTTGGTGTAGCGGCCATTTTACATGGTTCGCCATCATCCACCAAGCTGTTGTAACTCAACTGTACTTTGACAAAACTGTCCCAAACTTGACATGCTTGATTACTGTCATGATTTTAGGACTCTTGCATGCCAATATTAACTCATAGTCATAGCACCACCTACTGGCAACAAAAAAAGTAAGCAGGATTCTTTAATTACAGCAACCCAAACACTGAATTTATTTAAAGGGTTCGTGGGCACACCATGAGAAAAAGACTTCTCTGATCTAAATATGTGCAAACTAAGATGCATGGAGAGCAAAAGTTAGACAACAGTGGTTCTCAAACCATGTCAGTGGGCATTAGTATAAATGATCTGTCCAGAGCTTCTACATGAAAATCCCGTTAAATGTTACAATGAATGCTTCACACTACAATCTAAAGTTATAGAAGAGCTTAAAATGAAAACAGTGTTAAATTAAAGTGTTAAAGTAAAAGCAAATGACAATACTGTTCTGTTAACTTTCATGTAAGTTCAATTACAATCAGCAGGACACTGCAGGGAGTTGAACCCCATCCCAGTAAACTGACGGTCTGTTATTTTATAAACACTGAAACACATTCACACATATTCATTTTCTTAATGATCTTAACAGGCTTACATTTATGATTGTATTGGAGGTACACTTAAAACATTTGAGGCTTAAGACCTGGCAACATGATCTTGCTACGCTGCTGGTTGAGGCAGGAAATACTGTTTAACTCGTGCACGCAATGTATGATGGTCACAGAAATGCATGGCCGCGTCAACCAGAGTCCTGCCAGTACCCTCGACGTGCGTGAAGTTGCGAGGGCCCGATCAATGCTGCTTGCAGCTTTAATTAGGGCCCGAGCACCGACGTAGTCGGAGCGGAGGACCTATTGTTATTCTAATGTTTTTTATTATTATTATTATCGTACCAGTTTCATCGCAAAAAGGAGGTGCTTGGGATACTGGGAATCTTTTGAAATTTGGCACAAAATTCAATCGTGGTGAAAATTCCAGTATTATTGGGGTGTCCAGCTGCTGCATGACATTTTGGCTCGATAGCGCCCCCTACAGAGTAGCCCCAACTTTGGGTTTCACCTAGCTGTATGAAATTTGGCAGGGATGTGGAACGTGATGGGACGTACAAAAAAGTCAGAAGGTGGTATATCCTAAACCAAACTGGAAGTCGGCCATTTTGAATTTTATGACGTTTTTGGACCGTTTCAAGGCGCCGTACTTTAACGAACTCCTCCTAGAGATTAAACCCGATTGCCTTCAGATTTGGTCAGTATGCTCTTGAGACCTTGGCAGTGAAACGATACTCAAAGATCAAAAAGTTATCGAACTATGTGTCCGTGGCGTGGCGGCAAAAAAACACCATTTGCCATGAAACAGGAAGTTGTTGTAACTCGGCTGTACATTGCCTAATCTGCTCCAAATTTCTCATATGTCATAACATCCTGACCCTGAACACATGTATATGACAATTTTGAATCATAGTAATAGCGCCACCTAGTGGCAACAGGAAGTCATAGGTTGTTTACTTTGACACCCTACTGCTCACAGATTAATCGGATCCCTCTCAAATTTTGTCACAAAAGCCTTAAGACCTTGATAATGCTTCATTGTGAAAATTGTAGGAAGTTGTCGAAGCGTGGCGACGTGGCGGCTCTGCGAATTTCGATCCTTCGCCATGAACGAATAAACTGATGTAACTCGACTCCGCATCATCAGATCTTTACCAGATTTCCCATGTTTGATTAAACTCCAGGCCTGAAGACATCTGCAAGCCAATTTTGAATCATAGTCATAGCGCCACCTACTGGCAACAGTAAGTTAAAGTCTTTATACTTTGGCTTGTTTCTCTTAGTTGGAAAATCAGATCAACATCAAATTTGTTCCACAAAAATGTAAGAAGTTCATAATGCCAGTTCTCTAAGCTTTTGATGTTTCGTCGAACGCCGTTGCCGTGGTAACGCAGTCTTCGCCGTGAAAAACGATGGTCATTTGGAGAGGTTAAAAAAGCTTGAAACACAAGCAAACTTGACACACAGATCACAAGGCCAAAATGTAGTTCTATAATATGATTTTATTCAATAAGAGTGTTAAATCGGCTCAATAGCGCCCCCTACAAAATTTCGACGAAGCAGCCCTTGCAGTACGTTTCACATAGATTAACTAAATTTGGTAGGCACATGTATCACATGTGGACTTAAATAAAAGTCTCTTGGGGCCATGCCCTAAACCCAACCGGAAGTCAGCCATTTTGAATTTAGTCTGAATTTCTAATGTCGTTTTTTCAATTTCCAGGCGCTCTACTTTAACGAACTCCTCCCAGGAAACTAATCAGATCAACTTAGAATTTGGTCAGAACAATCTAAAGACCTTTGTGATTAAAAGTTACTCAAAGCTTGTTGTTTCGTGAAATGCCGTTGCCGTGGCGATGCATTCCTCGCCATGAAAAACAAAGGTGTTTTTGAGGGGCTAAAAATACTCAAAACAAAATCAAACTTGTCACACACATTTAAAATCCTGAATGTAGTTATCTGATGTGATTGTAATGCTTCAGAGTGGCAACTCGGCTCGATAGCGCCCCCTACAATATTTCGACGATGCAGCCCTCGCAGTACGTTTCACCTAGATGGATAACATTTGGTAAGCAGATGTATCACATGTGGATTTTAAAAAAAGTCGTAGGGGTCCATGCTTTAAACCCAACCGGAAGTCAGCCATTTCTAATTTTGTATGAATTTCTTGTGTATTTTTCCCATTTCCAGGTGCTGTACTACGAACTAGTCCTAGGTAATTAATCAGATCAGCTTAGAATTTGGTCAGAACAATCTAAAGACCTTTGTGATTAAAAGTTTAGAATTCATCAAACATGGACTTGGTGTAGCGACCATTTTACATGGTTCGCCATCATCCATCAAGCTGTTGTTACTCAATTGTACTTTGTCAAAACTGTCCCAAAGTTGACATGCTTGATTACTGTCATGATTTTAGGACATCTGCATGCCAATATTAACTCATAGTCATAGCGCCACCTACTGGCAACCACAGACGTGAGCAGGATTCTATAATTACAGCGGCCCAAACACTGAACTTAATAAAAGGGTTTGTGGTCACACCATGAGAAAAAGACTTCTCTGATCTAAATATGTGCAAACTAAGATGCTTGGAGAGCAAAAGTTAGACAGCAGTGGTTCTCAAACCATGTCAGTGGGCATTAGTATAAATGATCTGTCCAGAGCTTCTACATGAGAATCAGGTTAAATGTTATAATGAATTAAAATGAAAACAGTGTTAAATTGAAGTGTTCAAGTACAAGCAAATGACACTACTGTTCTCTTAACTTTCATGTAAGTCCAAATACAATCAGCAGGACACTGCAGGGAGTTGAACCCCATCCCAGTAAATTGACAGTTTGTTATGTTTCAAACATTGAAGCGCATTCACGCACATTCATTTTCTTAATGATCTTAACAGGCTTACATCTATGATTGTATTGGGGGTATACTTAAAAACATTTGAGGCTTAAGACCTGGTAACATGATCTTGCTACGCTGCTTGTCAACGCAGGAAAAATCATCTAACTCGTGCACGCAGTGTATGACGGTCACAGAAATGCATGGCCGCGTCAACCAGTCCTGCCAGTACCCTCGACGTGCGTGAAGTTGCGAGGGCCCGATTAATGCTGCTTGCAGCTTTAATTATTATTATTATTATCGTACCAGTTTCATCGCAAAAAGGAGGTGCTTGGGATACTGGGAATCTTTTGAAGTTTGGCACAAAATTCAATCGTGGTGAAAATTCCAGTATTATTGGGGTGTCCAGCTGCGGCATGACATTTTGGCTCGATAGCGCCCCCTACAGAGTAGCCCCAACTTTGGGTTTCACCTAGCTGTATGAAATTTGGTAGGTATGTGGAACGTGATGGGACGTACAAAAAAGTCAAAAGGAGGTATATCCTAAACCAAACAGGAAGTCGGCCATTTTGAATTTTATGACGTTTTTGGACCGTTTCAAGGCACCGTACTTTAACAAAGTCCTCCTAGAGATTAAACCCGATTGCCTTCAGATTTGGTCAGTATGCTCTTGAGACCTTGGCAGTGAAACGATACTCAAAGATCAAAAAGTTATCGAACTATGTGTCCGTGGCGTGGCGGCAAAAAAACACCATTCGCCATGAAACAGGAAGTTATTGTAACTCGGCTGTACATTGCCTAATCTGCTCCAAATTTCTCATATGTCATAACATCCTGACCCTGAACACATGTATATGACAATTTAGAATCATAGTAATAGCGCCACCTAGTGGCAACAGGAAGTCATAGGTTGTGTACTTTGACACCTTACTGCTCACAGATTAATCGGATCCCTCTCAAATTTTGTCACAAAAGCCTTAAGACCTTGATAATGCTTCATTGTGAAAATTGTAGGAAGTTGTCGAAGCATGGCGACGTGGCGGCTCTGCGAATTTCGATCCTTTGATGCCAGTTCTCTAAGCTTTTGATGTTTCGTCAAACGCCGTTGGCGTGGTAACGCAGTCTTCGCCGTGAAAAATGATGGTCATTTGGAGAGGTTAAAAAAGCTCGAAACACAAGCAAACTTGACACACAGATCACAAGGCCAAAATGTAGTTCTATAATATGATTTTATTTAATCAGAGTGTTAAATCGGCTCAATAGCGCCCCCTACAAAATTTCGACAAAGCAGCCCTCGCAGTACGTTTCACATAGATTAACAAAATTTGGTAGGCACATGTATCACATGTGGACTTAAATAAAAGTCTCTTGGGGCCATGCCCTAAACCCAACCGGAAGTCAGCCATTTTGAATTTAGTCTGAATTTCTAGTGTCGTTTTTGCAATTTCCAGGCGCTCTACTTTAACGAACTCCTCTCAGGGAATTAATCAGATCAACTTAGAATTTGGTCAGAACAATCTAAAGACCTTTGTGATTAAAAGTTACTCAAAGCTTGTTGTTTCGTGAAATGCCGTTGCCGTGGCGATGCATTCCTCGCCATGAAAAACAAAGGTGTTTTTGAGGGGCTAAAAATACTCAAAACAAAATCAAACTTGTCACACACATTTAAAATCCTGAATGTAGTTATCTGATGTGATTTTAATGCTTCAGAGTGGAACTCGGCTCGATAGCGCCCCCTACAATATTTCGACGATGCAGCCCTCGCAGTATGTTTTACCTAGATGTATGAAATTAAGTAAGCAGGTGTATCACATGTAGACTTAAAAAAAAGTCTTAGGGGTCCATGCTCTAAACCCAACCGGAAGTCAGCCAATTTGAATTTTGTATGAATTTCTTGTGGTTTTATTTCCTTTTCCAGGTGCTGCACTACGAACTCCTCCTAGGGAAATAATCCGATCAGCTTAGAATTTGGTCAGAACAACCTAAAGACCTTAACGATTAAAAGTTACTAAAAGCTTGATGTTTCATCGGATAACATGGACTTGGTGTCGCGGCAATTTTACATGATTCGCCATCATCCATCAAGCTTTTGTAACTCAACCTTACTTTGTCAAAACTGCCCCAAACTTGACATGCTTGATTGCTGTCGTGATTTTAGGACTTCTGCATGCCAATATTAACTCATAGTCATAGCGCCACCTACTGGCAACCACGGACGTAAACAGAATTCTATAATAACAGCGTCCCAAACAGGGTTTGTGGGCACACCATGAGAAAAAGACTTCTCTGATCTAAATATGTGCAAACTAAGATGCTTGGAGAACAAAAGTTAATCAACGGTGTTTTTCAAACCATGTCAGTGGGCATTAGTATAAATGATCTGTCCAGAGCTTCTACATGAGAATCAGGTTAAATGTTACAATGAATGCTTCACACTACAATCTAAAGTTACAGAAGAGCTTAAAATGAAAACAGTGTCAAATTAAAGTGTTCAAGTAAAAACAAATGACACTGCTGTTCTGTTAACTTTCATGTAAGTCCAAATACAATCAGTAGGACACTGCAGGGAGTTGAACTCCATCCCAGTAACCTGACAGTCTGTTATGTTACAAATACTGAAGCACATTCACACGTTCATTTTCTTAATGATCTTAACAGGCTTACATTTATGATTGTATCGGAGGTACACTCAAAACATTTGAGGCTTAAGACCTGGCAACATGGTCTTGCTATGCTGCTGGTCGACGCAGGAAATATCATCTAACTTGTGCATGCAGTGTATGATGGTCACAGAAATGCATTGCCGCATCAACCAGAGTCCTGCCAGTACCCTCGACGTGTGCGACGTTGCGAGGGCCCGATCAATGCTGCTTGCAGCTTTAATTTTGACTTGAAATCATGATGTTTTTTGTAAGGCCACATATAAAGGACTGAATCATGCTGACATGAGCTTTGTTCATGCTACAGTTCAGCAGCCAGAAGAAGGACACTGAGGATTGAAATGTGGAGACTGACAAGATGAAGGCTGAGCAGCAAAATATCAGACGGTCTCTGGAGAGACTCTCAGACTCTATCCCTGAGACAGATGAGACCTTTCATTACAAGTTTCTGAATTCCTACCTGGACACCTGCATGAACCACGGGTACGCCTCTAAAAGTGCTGTGACACTGTCTCTGTATTGCCATAATGTCTAATGCAGACAGAGAGACAGTTGGAGGTTGACGAGTGTTTGCTGATGATTTACTTTGCGTTTCCCTTTGTCTCGACAAAGAATAGTAATCAAACATTTGGTAATCATGGTAGCATTTCCATCTCTTGTCTGTCAGATGAAACTGCTTGAGATGCAAGTTGTCATTTTATGTTTAAATGGCTGGAAAGAAGTCTCTTATCCCATCTCATCTATTATGTGTCTGTCAGACGGTCTAAATAACTTCATGCACAGCAGACTATAGGGCAGGTTGAAAACATTTTATATATTGTGACTTTATTGTCACTAAATAATGACTTTATTTTGCAATATTACGACTTTTTTTTTCAAAAAATATTACCGCAACTTATTCTTCATACATGTGATATGTTTTGATTGTGCAAAACGTTTTGAACATGAGCAGAAATCTTGCTGAAACACAGATGAGCTATTTATATAAATTTATACAAAATTAATTAATTGTGGTAAATAAGTGCAACATGCACATTTAAATAGGTTACTTCCCCAAACAAAAGACACAAAAGAGGAGGGAAGATAAGCATGCACTCTGTGTGTTGATCTACTGAAGGATATATATTTGAAAGCAATTCAGAATGCCTGAGCGCTTTACTGTATTATCTTTAATTGTGTTTTCCTTTATAATAATAAAGACATTTTCATTATAAATGGTTTCAGAAAAGGCAGAAATTGGTGCATCAAAATTCATCAGAATGTGGGAAACACTCAACGTGTTCTGAAGCCAGAATGCCGCTTATTGTCTACACCCTTGCAGACAGAAGAGGAAACAAATACATGCACAATTTTCCCACATTCATTATGGATTTATTGTAAACTAATTTGTAATCCTATCTTCCTCTTTATCTATTCAACTTTGCAAGCCAAAACTTAAGAGAAACAGTGTAAACGTAAGTGACAAAATATATTCAAAACATTATCTTTAGTATGCAAAATGAAAGGATATCTGACTTGAGGGGAAAGAAATTAGAAAAAAGGAGAGAAAGAAAATAAACACAGAAAAGGTTCAAATTGATTTTGGCAGCAAGAAGTCCGTTTAATCAAACTCTTTAAGCAATGCAACCATATTGTGCAGACTCCTTGCTCAATAAAGTTCATTAATATTGTCCCAAAACTTTACCCATTCATCACAAGCTTTGAAGAAGTCAGATACTCAGAAACAAAGCTCACTGTCTGTCTTAGCAGAATGTTTGATAGGCTGCCATTTGCCCTCCCTGCAAAGAGCAAGTCCATATTTCATCAGCACAGAACTTGTGTAAATGTCACAGATGCTGAATAACTGAAAGATTAGACTAACAGTGAGGCTCTGTGTCTGAAAACTAATTGGTTGAAACAATTAATTTTACTTTCTGTTTTGAATACTGTTAGTGTTTTTGTGTGTGTCAGAGGCACAGAGTACATTCACTGCCCATTAATGAATACAGATTTGCTTAAAGTGCAGCAGCTGCTGTTCACATGCTCTGTTCTCACATTGGTTTGTTGCTCTCTCTAATTATAATACATTTGAACACTACTGCTTACATTTCAACTGGGTTTCATTTGATCATATCACTGAATTTGGACCTGCCAAGAGCTGTGCTGGTAAATGGAAGTGATATTCAATCTCTTTCATGGCATATCAAAGCATTATCGTCTTTGTAGAAGGAGAACCAAAAACACATCTGAACATTCAAAGGACGGATATGTTTATAGCTGATTCTGATGAGGTGTGATTATAATTCATTATAAAAGAAAAAGGAGCTAACGTTTTTCAAGGTTGATCCAAAGTAGGCAAGAAGAAAAAGTAGAAGAAGGAGAATGTTGAACCTCTTGAATTGCGTCAAAAGATAAAATACATACACAGATTACAACACCTTTGCCAGGTGCAGTGGAGTCTGTTGTGTTGGACACTTAGATGTTCTTCTCAAGCCCACGTGAAACACAACTATCTGCATTGTAACTTAATAAAATCAACTAAATCACTTTACACACAACACAGTTGATCCAAAGTGCTTTACAGTCCACACAGAGAGGGGGGGGGGGGGGGGGTAGGAGAAGGAAACAAATACAATAGAAGAAAAGAATAATTAGAGTGATGATGAATAAAATTTATATTAATATTAAAGCGGCAGCCTAGTGCCGGTTGTGGCTCAGTGGATAGAGTGGGTTGTTCTTTAACCGCAAGGTTTGATCCCCGGCTCCTACTGTTGGTATGTCAAAGTTTCCTTGAGCGAGACACTGAATCACAAGAAGCTCTCTGGGCACTTAACAGCAGCCCACTGCTCCTAACTGCTCCTAGCTCCTGCAGGCGGGAAGCCGGTTCTGCATTTCTGGGACCATCGGACACTGTACGCACAAGTTAGATGTAATTTCCTGTGTCCACTATGTGGCGCTAGAGAACACAGACTAATTAAAGGTCGTGTCTATCATGTGTAGATCACACCATGTACATTTCATGTAAATTGGATGATCTTTGTCACATACGACTGACTTCCTTTTGTCAGTAGGTGGCGCAATATGGTGGTGCAATATGGGCACATAGATGTCTTCAGACCTCGACTCTTATCCAGCATGAGGAAGTTGGGGCAGATTAGACAATGTAAAGTCAACTTACTTAGCTTCCTGTTCCATGGCGAAACATGCAAATGCAGTTCCACTAAAACACAAAAGCTTTGCAATTTGACATTGTGACAGTCTTGAGATTCTGCTGACCAAATCTCAGATGGATCTGTTGAATCTTCTAGGATAAGTTTTGAAAAGTTCCATACCTGCGAAGTACCTAGAATGGCATTTTGTCACAGGTGACATACGACAAGTTTTTTGAGTAAACCAAGGGTATAAAACAACTTGAAGGCTAGAAATAATAAGGGGGTGCTATAGAGTCCACTTGCCACGCCCAAGCCCAATTAAAACCAATTACTTGTTTGAACATGGGTGCAAAGTTTTGTGAGTTTTTTAAAAAAGTTTTTTAAAATAAATGCACTCAATCCAAAATGTCTCACTTCCTTTAGGACAAAATATATATATATTTTTTTATATTTTCGTCCGTGCCAAGGAGTTCCCTAGAATCAGTGTCAAGGGACGAGGCCGACATGGGGATTGTGGCAGTGGTGGTGGCAGATCTAACTCCAGTTGCTGGAGAGGCAACACCAGGAATTCCCAGGTGGTGATGTGGAAGAGGAGCCAGTTGAGGTGACCACAGGAGGATCAACGGTGACAAGATGGGAGTCGGCAGCTGCGGTAAAGGAGGAACCTAGGGCACTGCTGCTTTTGTAGGCAGCAGTATATTGAGCTGGGAAAGCTTGCAAGCAGCCACAGATAGCACTGCTTTTACCAATGCTTTTTGCTGTGTCATCATCTTTAGATACACTAAAAAGTAGGTATCACCAAGTTGCTGTTTTCTTAAAAGTCTAAAATATAATAATGAGAGAAAATTGTTCCCACCATTTAAACAAAAGCAATTATAGATTCTTGGTAAACATCTGTCCGAACATTGGATAGAACAAAAAACAAACTATTATTGATCAAAAGAGCTAATTTTGCAGCTGGTATCAGGCAAGAGAAGTTTCTGCTCCCCTCATCATTGGTGATAGTTTGTATTGTCCTGCTAACTTGGGATATCTTTCATTTAAATGGAAATAGACACCGGTCTGTATAGATTGAGGATCAGGTGCTTGATCAGCCTCTCCTCTCACTCTGTACTGTACTGTACTGTATATGTGTGTGTGTGTGTGTGTGTGTGTGTGTGTGTGTGTGTGTGTGTGTGTGTGTGTGTGAAGGCTCATGTTGGTCACGCCTCTCTCTTTCAAAGAGCTGGTTAAGACTAGTTTTTACAGTTAACTAAGTTTAGATTCAAGGTCAAGGTTGTGGTTGGGGTTATGAGTGTATAGTTTAGTAGATGTATGGTTTTTAGGACAAGGTCAAACGACATGTCAGAGATTAATAAAAGCCTGTAAAGAATACAACACATTCCATTTGATTTATTTACAAATAGGGAGTGGAGGTAAAGGAAGAGTCTATTTATCCATCAGTGGTGTTGTTCAGGAGTTTCAGGTTTGTGTGTGAGTCTGTGTGTTTGTATTACTCATGTTGTGGAGACTCGCTTCCTTTTTGGGGATACAAAATCAAGTCCCCACAATGTTAACTATTCTATTGATGGGTTAAAACTTGGTTTGCAGTTTAGGTTAGGGTTGAGATATTTAGTGATTGTGGTGAAGGATATATTCCAATGCAAAGTCCTTGTTAACTGATGAAAACCAAGTGTGTGTGTGTGTGTGTGTGTGTGTGTGTGTGTGTGTGTGTGTGTGTGTGTGTGTGTGTGTGAGAGAGAGTTATGGTTAGGTTTAGTTTTCAGAAAATGAAGGTAAGTCAATGTAATGTCCATTGTGTTTGTGTAGGTGTGTGTGTGTGTGTGTGTGTGTGTGTGTGTGTGTGTGTGTGTGTGCAACATATTTTTTTTCTGGCCAAAAATGATAAGGTGGGCATCTTCATGTATGTGAAATGAAGAGTTATTGAAGTGACTGTATTCATTCCTACGTGCATCACTAACCGCTTCCATATATCAGTGTCCTAGGTCATCTCACAATGTTTCCCCTCCCATCTATCACCTAAACAAAGTTAATACAAACCAAATCACCCTCCAGCGCAGGACATTCTTTCAACTTTCTTAAAGTTCAAGATTCATCTGCAACGTGAAGAGAATTCTTTTCACCTCATATTTCTGAGAGACAATGTATGTTTTCTTAGAAGCAATGCCACCACTATTAACAGATTGCAGTACATCTGTTCACAAGATCACTCCCCTTTTCTCCGAGGTGGAGCAAGAGGTATAATAAACACAGATGGAGTTTTCCTGCCACAGGGAGCACCTGGAGAGAAACATGGTGGCTCTGAAGAAGAACATGATGAAAAACAAGTCGAGACAGAATGTCAGCCTTTTGGCACTGTGCAGGTGACAGTGAAAAGCTGTTCTTGATATACATATGAATCAGTTGTTATAATAAAATAAAAAATGTGCCTTGTGTTTCAATGAATTTTGCTTATTAAACATTCTACTGCTGTATTAATCATCAAGGTTCTATTTAAAAGATACTGACAATATTTGAATTAAGGTGTTTTAGGGTTTTCAGCAACTCAACAGGGACACACAAACACCATGTACAGCACATCTTGACATGATGTGGTCAAAGAATGCACAAGTGAACTGGACCAAAAGGTAAACAGCTTTGCAGCATTGGAAGGAATGGGCCAAACTGATGACGAGTGTGTGTAATCTTCTGCCTAACCAGTGATTGGTCGCTGTGTGTGAGTCGTTTTAAAGAAAACATGACCTTTTCGCATAAATATTTTGAATAAAATATACTGCTGTGAGAATACATCAGTATAAACCTTTTACTTCCTGCTGATGTTTCAGCTTCCCTCTTTGGGGCCATTTGATGGCAGCCACTTTGAATTCTTTCATTGTTGACTAGTTCTGTAGGGGGTCACATAATTCAATCGGGAAAAGAATATGCTTTTAATAAAAGACAAAAATAAACAAAAAAGTCAGCTGCTAACGTAACCAAATGGTAGACTGTGTTTGTTTATTGTCAGTCACCCCCCTCTACTGTATCTCCCTGAGTGAGTTTGCTGGGTGGATCAACTGAAACACTGCTACGGCTGAAAGGAATGAGTGCATCTGCCAGCACCAGAAGTTGCAGATGCGAAACGTAAGATCTTATTGCAAATGTTTTTGTTACAACACATTTCAAATATAGTCTACCTTAGCTAGCCTGATGCTCCACAAGTTAACACTAACTCCAGCTTTGCTGCTAAATCAGAGGAGGAAGCTGCTCTCCAGAGCTTCCTCAAAAGCAGACATTTAACCACAGCATGCAGTACAGGAGCCAGTGAACTGTCATCTGAGACAGACTGAGAGACTACATGCCGGGGATTTTGAAAATAACTAGTGTTTGCCGACCACGACAGAAGGCAAAAGTGTTTAGAGCTGTTGCTAACGGCCACACTGATAGGCAGGCTCTTCGCCCTGCCATCATAGAGAGGAGGGAGGTGCACATTTTCAGTTTTACCTGGAACACATTCAAACAGTATGTTGCACTCGTCTGTACAAACAAAAATTGACTCTATAGTGTGTATAAAAATGAAAAAAGGAAGCTAGAGAGAGAAGAGAAAACCTTACGTACTCTCTCACTTCCACACACCTGGCAGATCACTAGAGGTGGGTGTGAATGCCGGATTGTCCATTCTGATGTAGGAAAGGTGTGAGTGAAGGGGGTTTAAGATGTTCTATCATTCGACAAGCAGTTGTGTTGGAGTATAGAGTACCCAGTGGAGCTGTCTGCTATCACAAATTAATTACCTCACTGAGCACACTGCGTAGGATGAGCTTTTTGCAAAACTCACAAACCAGCCCTCGCTGTCAGACAGGATAAACTATCCGCCTAAATGGCTGTACTTTCAAATGATTTATTTAACTGCTATATTTTACAAATCAAACACTGTCCACTGTATCGAAGACAGAAAAATGGAAATATAAAAGGATAAGCTCAGGATGGTATAGGGTTAAATTAAAATACTGCACTCATATAGTAGATCTAAACACATCACAGTAAACTGGACCTACATTCTGTATCAGTGGGACTGATACCCTTCATCCTGGCAATGTTATAGCCAAAATCATATTTAAATCTACTTTACAGCTTTAGACGGATGCATAAACTGTTATTTTTTAACATTATTAATGCTGCATCTCTAGGCTAAAGGGGATGCAAATGATGTGAGGTACTCTTGGTGCAGTCAAACAAAATTAATCAATAACAGCCATTGTGTCAGAGATGCCATGATCAATGTGTTACGCCACAGGGAGGCCATTTATTAGAACAAACAATTAACTGTGAAGGTATTTCTTCTCTAAAGTTGAAATGTTTTTACATACTACTACAAACTGATGTACATATATTTATAATGAACAAATAAAAGAGAGTTCTTGCATCCAGCCACAGTCCCACATTCATTCTCCTATACACAATATTGTATCCAACACAACTACGCCGATCACTTCTTGTAAGCTTTGGTCTATAAATAATACCTTTCTGTTTGCACATGCCATTCTGTGGTAGCACCCCAATGTGCAAGTGACTAACTGTGAATGAAGCACTTGATCTAATTTTGGATCGTGGCCCATGGTGAGTATGAAAATATCAAACCTGAAGAAGTGGTGGAGGAGGAAGCCTGCTGAAAGGGGGAGGACAATTGATCCAAAAATGGTCCAGAATCAACAGATGAAGAGGCACATTCCAAAACTATATATATATATATATATATATATATATATATATATATATATATATATATATATATATATATATATATACATATATATATATATATATATATATATACATATATATATATATATATATACAGTGTATTTATATATATATATATGTTTATTTTTCAATCATTTCCTCATTCCAGCTTCCCGGTTGTGAAGCTTTGCAGGTTTTCCATGTCTTACATGATAGTGAACAAAACACATTTGGGTTTTGGACATTTGGTCACAAAGCAACCTATTTGTTAGCATCAAGGCTTAAGTAAATTATGAAGGGCTTATCACAATAAAAAAATAAGAACCTTCTTAAGCTCAACATGGTACAAATGATTTTACTGGAACTGCTTTGATTGATTGATGAAGTGCCCTTGATTAAGGTAAACTTTTTTCCCTACTTCTTCTTGATTTCACTGCAGTTTGATTTAATAGATCGCAGAATTCTACCTGAAAAATGTATTAATTTTGGCTTCAGTATGAATGCTATCGATTGAATGAAATCCTATTCAAACCATAAAAGCAGTTTATCTATGTTAGTGGGTCCTTTTCTTTCCCACGCATGTTTACCTGTGGCATACCTACAAGGAACTCGCCTCAGACCATTGTTGTATGCACAAATGTTCTCCCCTTAATGTTGGCCAAGTCAAAGGTACATACTGATAGAGTATGGTGGAGGATCACTGCAGTAGCAGATTCACAAACTCAGTCCCATGAATATTCATTCAATGATTTTAAATGTGTCATAAAATGGGTGGAAAACAATTAATAGCTATTCAATGTAAATAAAAAATATATATGCACTACAAGAAAGATGAAGGAACTGGGGCCATAGTACTTTGCATAGGGTAGTGTTCAAAAGACGTTACAGAAGATACACTATTTGGAGTTACAATACAAAACATCTTTCATTGACAGTGTATATTACAGATATTTCTAAAAGAGCAATGCAAATGTCAGGAATGGTTGGAAGAAGTGCAAAGATTTCTTCTCATCCAAAGACATTCTTAAGGTATTATCTCATAGTCTAATCATTTACAGTCACACTTACTTTTTCTGTAAAGTCTGGGGTAATGCAGCTCAGAGAGATAAGAGGAGAGAGGAGCAAGAATGGTCTTCAAGGAACTTCACCCACAAAATGACCATTTGTATCTCAAACACTTACCCCGTGTTACCTTGAATTCTTGAAGAAAACAGTTTTGCCACATGCCTCCACAGCGTACGAGGAATCAAAAATACAAGCAAAGTCTTGACAAAAATTGGAAAACTTTATCAAGCTATCGGTTCACAAACTGTCACACAACACATGCAGTATATCCAAGTATAATTTATCGAGTCGTATGCTCACTACTTCCCCCATGCATTTTCTTTAAAACCTTAAAACACCGTCCGGAAGAGTCAGAAGTGTTCTAAATTCACTTAAAGAGATCCAAATAAGAATCAAATCAAATAAATTGCAGCCCCTCCATTCTGCAACTCATGTCCTCTCAAAGACTTGTGCTAACGAAGCAAAGTAGCAAAAATGTCTACAAAATCATCAAATAGAATTCTAGAATGTTAAACATCTTGGTTGGAGTTGGAATAAAGTTGGCATACATATTTTAATCAATCTATAATAATAAGGCTGGTCAGTTTTGGAAACACAAAGGTTTAAATAGGCTACAAGTTATACCACATAGGAGGACATACAGGAATACAGTTGACAATACAACTCTCTTAAAATGCTTAAACATTTAGATTTTAACATCTACAATTTCATGACAACGGGACAAACTCCATCTGCTGAAGATGATCATGTAATATATCAAAAGCTCTAGAAGAGCTACTGATATTGTTTCCAAAGTCAAGAATGAGCTTTCTTTCTTTGAAGTGACAAATAGCAGAACAACTAATTCTGACTTTATTCAAACCATATCAATTAATCAATACTAGGCGTTATTGCACGGTGGTTTTTTTCCTCCTTAGAGACTGAATGGGTTAAACCACTTCTGTTCTATAAAAAAAGGACAATGCCTGCAGCTCATCGGCTGATATCACAATTACAGTGTGGCTTGTATTTATAAGAGCTGTCACACCCCGTGTCATGTGCTGCGGTTCCACACGGCGCGGAGGTCGATCCACCGACTCTCTGTTCCCTCCCATCGACGTCCCCTGCCGCCGTGCGCGGCCACACCTGCATTAAACGGGGAAAGTCAGAGAGTCCAGTGGAGAGGCAGAGAGACCGAAAGACTTCAGAGAAGCAGAGGCAGGAAACGGAGCACCTTCATCTGCTCCTTTCGCAATAGGCTACTCTGGACACTTTGATCCGAAAAGGGTGAAGGCACGCAGGCATGCGACGATTGGTGGTACTGAGACTTTGCAACCGTGGAGGACACAGGGTGGGACATTAGGTTTTAAAACGAAATTGATCGGCACCATTAAAGAGACCGAGTGTGCGCAGCTGTGTGCAGGTAAGATACAGAAAGACAGGAACTGCCCCGTTACAACTTTTTCTAATCAAACACCTTTTAATTGTATCCAGTCGTTTTCTTTATTTTTATTTTAAACTTATTTTTGGGTACAAATTTAAGTTATTGTTATTAGCCTAGTGAATTATAAGAATATATTGAGCCTATTTGGCACTAAATAACCTAATGAGTTTTTACTGAACATGGATTTTATTGAATATCACGTGGTGATATTCAATAAAAATGTATAGATGCAAACGTTATTGTGAAATGCTGTAATATTTGTAATAACTAAAGGTCACTAAAAACATACATTTGTTTACCTACAGCCCAGTATGTTGGTGTCTTTATATTCTCTCTTTTTTGTCTTTTTAAATTAAAGGCAAAGGGTATGTTTGTTTATTTTATTTTGTTCTATATATTTAATCTATAATTGACTGATGTTTTAGTATTTATTTTGTCATGTTGTATTATTAGTGTTCTTTTTAATTTTAATTTTTATCAATGTCTTACTACATAAAACTTCACATATCTTCAAAGTCATCCAAAGTTTTGAGATGAAAAGCAATTTCTGTTGCTTGTGAGGACTTGCTGGAAGCCTACAATATCGATACAATTGTGACAAAATCCATATTTTACAAACAACTCACTGTAATGTTCTAACCTGCAACTGAATTATAAAGCATAATGAATTAATGCATTAGCAAACAATACTGTATATTCAGAAGCACCTAAACACATCTATTCTTAATTAAAACAGAATTATATGAGCGAACTGGGTTATGGTGAAACTTTTCCCCCAGTAGTAGCAATATAACATTAGTGTGTTCTGGACTTTCCCGAACGAATGAGTTGACAATTGCGTCCACATTAAAAACAAGGAAGTAAAACATGTTGACATTGTATCACACCCTAACCTTTGCACCTTCAGGATGGCCCACAGTTATCAAGTGCACATAATAGTGTGTAGCACTGTAGATCATCAAATCACTGGCTACTGTCGAGTACTCTGGGTTCACTTTTTCTCCATTGTGGAAAATTCATAAGCCACAAAGGGAGGATGTGGTATCAATACTCTATTCAAGTTATTGCCTTTGGAACGGATCAATACACCCTCCATGCACGACCCCCTGTGACGCCTTGCTCGCATAAATATGTTGTAACTAATCTAAAGACCAAAGATTAATCCTGACAGGTCAGTCTCTACACCAAATATACTTTACAGATCAAACACTTAAAAACTAGTCTGGCTGAAAACAACATGTGATACATGTGATTAGAAAAGAGCCTGGAGTCAACACAGAGCGCTGGATGAAAGAACAGGAGGAGGAAAACAAAGTGAATTGGGGAGTGTGTGTGACTGGGCAAAGTGGAGGAGTTATATGAGAGCTCTGTAGGTGAGCTGTGTGTTTGTGTGTGAGTGTGTGATATCGATGCCAGACAAAGAGTGGAGTAGACAGTAGGACAGAATCTTAAATATCCTGAGAGGCGTTTTGTTTCATAGTCAGCAGATACAGAGTCAGGCATGTAGTGTGTTTTCAAAAGCAGCTGTACCGACTGTCCACCTCTGTCCCTCGGCCTACAATGTATCCACCTCTATTCATAATCAATTCAATTCAACTAATTCAATATGTTGAGACTTGGTATAGACATTGGCCGAGACATGTTTGTGTGGAAGAGAGTTATTCTCTCTCAAAGTGCTAATTATGATTTTAAACCGAAATGTTTCATGACAAGACACGCTTTGCGAGGCTGTCCTAAGATAAATGCTAACATTAGCATGCTAATATGGATTCACAATGATATGTTGATGTTTAACATGTATAATGTTGACCATGTTTACTTTCTTAGTTTAGCTTGGGAGCATCCTAACATTTGCTAATTAGCACTAATCACAAAGTAGAGACAAAGTCCTTAGTTGTTCTAGGTATTTGGCTGGATTATTTCTTACTACTGGGACTAGTTGCTAGGCAACCTGGAGGTTACAGGTCTAGGCCAAGTAATAGTCTGGCACATAACCCCCTGTAAAACAGGGAATTGATTTTTTCACCTAAAGTGTTAATTAGTGAGCTTTAGATGTGTTGGTAGGCAGATTCTGTTACCTTTGGACTGAGCCAAGCTAGCTGTTTCCCCTTGTTTCCTGACTTTATGCTAAGCAAAACTAATCAGCTGCTGGCTTTAGCATCGTAGACATGAGAGTGGTATCCATCTTCTCAGTCAGCTCACTGCAAGAAAGCAAACAAGTCCCAAAATTATTACAAAATATACTTTGTGGTAATCAAATTTCATGGCAATCTATTCAATTGCAGGTGAAGCCAATGCAGAACTGCTTTCTTTCTATTAGCCAGCTGGGGGCAACTCCTCTGGTCTTCTTAAATACAGCATGATGTTCATTTTGTAAAGTATGCTCCCATTTAGAGTAAAATGGACAATAAAGCAGGAGAAGAGATGGCTACCTTATGATTTACAGGTTGCTTTCATGATGTTGTCCAGTCTGGGAGTTGTCCTTCTTATAAACAGTTTATGGTTGGGGTTTAACAATACTGAATAACTTTGTAGGTAGATGAATACGTGGATTTATACTGCTGGGAATAATGGCGAGTAGACACAAGAGGAGATGAGGGGGTAATGACACCACAGTCTCTCTGAGAAAACAAATTAAGAATTTATTTCACTTACCACTACAAATGTCATGGTAGTGCTAGAGAAAATAAAATAAAAGCGGGATCGTCAAAGTCAGTAGGCTTTATTCTCCAGGGAACATGAATGTCTGTACACAATTTCATGGCAATCCATGTGGTTGAAAATACCAAACCACTACTTTCTCAAACTAAGGTGCTGCTGCAGTAAAGAGATGTCACTTCAGGCAGTCAACAAATAAGATAGACAGCCAGACATTGAACCAGCCATCTCATTCGTTACAATCATTATCGCTAGACAGCCAATATCAAATTAGAATATGCTGAATATCACCTCTGAACCCACAAGAGGAAGGGAGGAGGGCTAAAAAGTAGTGGAAAAAAAAGAAGGCAGCCTCTTTCCCATCGTCAGCAGCAGTGAAGCAGAAGGGGACCAGCATGTTAATTGGTGATTTGATTAGCGTTTTAATATTGCAGCTGTGCACGACAGAGGAGAACAACTGGCTGCTCAGAGGTTTTCCTTTTCTTTTTTCATAATCAACAGTCACTCCTCCATGGCAGGGACCGACACAGCTTAGCCATAATGCACACCATTCAGTTAATTTCCTCAAACTTCCCAAAAA
Source organism: Cebidichthys violaceus (assembly GCF_023349555.1). Lineage (NCBI taxonomy): Eukaryota > Metazoa > Chordata > Actinopteri > Perciformes > Stichaeidae > Cebidichthys > Cebidichthys violaceus. Next base: position 9,150,548 of record NW_027176296.1, read on the forward strand.
GAACAAATCAGCATTTATTTGCCGTAGTTTGGTAATGGAGACTATTTGAAGGAAGCAGAAATTCAAGCCATTTTGAGTTGGGCCCAGCACATAAGAGCCCCATTTGGCTCCTGCCATAGTAAAGAGGCTGAATGTGACCCAAAGCCTGCATGCTAAACTGGACTGGGCTGGGCTACAATTTTGTCAACAGCAGTGTGCACCACTACTGAGAGGAGCAAGCTCCATAAAAAAAGTCAAATTTCATATTAGATAACCAATTGAAAATGCTTTCTGCACACTTTCATGAATAATGTTTTGTTTATCTGGGTCTATAGTGTTAATGTGTGTTTGTGTTGAGAGCAGGCAGCAACCTTCGTGTCTAAAAGGTGAAGCCAATGCAGAACTGCTTTCTTTCTATTAGCCAGCTGGGGGCAACTCCTCTGGTCTTCTTAAATACAGCATGATGTTCATTTTGTAAAGTATGCTCCCATTTAGAGTAAAATGGACAATAAAGCAGGAGAAGGGATGGCTACCTTATGATTTACAGGTTGCTTCTACGCCGTTGTCCAGTCTGGGAGTTGTCCTTCTTATAAACAGTTTATGGTTGGGGTTTAACAATACTGAATAACTTTGTAGGTAGATGAATACGTGGATTTATACTGCTGGGAATAATGGCGAGTAGACACAAGAGGAGATGAGGGGGTAATGACACCACAGTCTCTCTGAGAAAACAATGTAAACATCACAGCATGAAAACAGGTACAGCACACTGTGTATTTGTATGTGCTTGGATGCCACAGAGGCTTTGACTCAGGCAGCATTACCTGGAGCCAGAGGGGGATATGTGGCAAAGACAAGTAATCCCCCTGACCCTATGCACACATCTCTCTCTCCGACACCAAAACGCCAGAGCAGACAGCAGAAAGATAATAGGTTAGCAGATAAAGGAGGTGGTGAGACCGAGGAGGAGAGGAGAGAGGTAGAACAAAGTACAGAAGGTGTGGAAGGCTGGGGAGATAAGGAAGGTGGGGGCGCGATAGAGATGAGCGTGGGCCTGTTTGTGTGTGGATAAGGTGTCAGAGGGGGACAAGTCTTGGCTGGTCATACCGTTTGGGGTAATGCTGTACCATAAGCTGAGAAATGAGCTCGCTCAGAAAGGGTGGAATTAAACCATCTGAGAGGAGCCAGAAGTCAGAGGGAGAATTGAATGTCTTCAGCAATGTCTATGACCGTTAAGATTAAGAGTGTACAGCCAGGCTAGTGTGCAGCATGCTAACATGCTCACAATGGCAATGCCGATGCAGGTATAATGCCTACCTTGTTAACCATTTTAGTTTAGCTTGTTAACATGCTAATATTGCCTTATTAGCACCCAACACAAACTACAGCTGAGGCTGATGGGAATGGCATTTGTTTAAATTTGATCATAAAGTATAAAAAAATAATTGTAACTTGATGATGCTGCTTGATAAAGTTAGTCAGAGGACATCCAAAGTGATTATAATCCATCCTGAGAGGAACATGAATGTCATTATCAAATTTCTCGTCAATTATCCCATAGTTGTCCAGACATTTCACTCAAAACCACAAACGTCAACCTCATAGTGGCAGTAAAAGAAATGTCAGGGAATCGTCAAAATCATTATGTTACATCCTCTGTTTTTGGGGGCCATGAATGTCTGTACAAAATTGCATGGCAATCCATGCAATGTGTGTTGTCTAAAGCCATATTGCTGTGTTTGGGTGGCTCCAATAAAAGACAAATAGTTTCTAGAGATGAAACATCTTTGAGATTTGAACAAAGTGATGCAATTTCTGTTGGAGGGATATAAATTGTAAGCCATTGGCAGAACAGGGGAGGACAATAGGTAAGCCCTGCAAAGCTGAACCAAAGGTGAATTTACTGTAAAGAATGTGCAGCTGATGTTAAGGTCTTTCTTTCTCCCTTTTTCTGTCTTAGGTTTTCCCTTGTGATCCCTGACAGAGCGAGGGCAGTGACACTGACTCGGCCATTGTCTCCTCACTGTTTCCGGTCAGAGGGAGCCTCCGCGGGTGCCTCTGCTGTCCATTGTGACTGTAGAGAAGACAAGTCTGGAAAAAGACCCTATTCAGCATAATTTCTCTTTGCCAGCCCCATTTGCAAACCAAAGAACAGCAGTGAAGTATCAGCACTATCCCTAGCCCCGAGCCTATCCCTCCATCCTCAGCCCCCTCACCTCTAAACCCCTTATCCCTATCACACTCCCTCAGCCCCTTCCCTCTCTCCAGCCCCAGCTTCAGCCTCAGCCTTTGCCCCATCAGAGTCCCAGATGACAGCTCAGAAACATCCGTTACCCTCCTACTCAACACAAGCTTTCTTTCCTCTCCCTCCAGCCCCTGTGGCGCTTGGCACCAATGCCCATCACATAGACAGATGGAGCCAACCCTGACCCTTCTCCTGGCCCGTGGGGATGCTAAGAGAATCAACGCCTGACTAGAGGACAGTGGGGGTGGTGTGTGAGTGTGCGTGGGGGAGGGGGGGGAGGGGGCAGGAAGGACAGAGGAAGAACGTATTGCTTTGGCACCACGGCAACACATCGCCCAGTCTCCCATGGACTCCCCTTCAGCCCACAGCAGGAATTTCAAAACCCCCCAAATTGTGCCTGACATATTGTTGCTTTGATTATTTGGCAGAGATAACTGGCTCTATGTTTGTGTGGAGAGAAGATGCGAACATTGGCAACATTTTAAATATAACAAACATCATTTAAAAGAAACAAGAAACCACAAGAAGACTGATCTAAAAACGCTGAAGGAAAGCACTCCTCAGTCAAAAGTGTAGTTTAAGTTTCACTCAGAGCCCCACATTTTTTTTTCATTATTACCATTTTTACTGACAAATTAACACGTGGGAGGGATTTTTTTTTTATTTTTTCATTGTGCTTCCCACACTTGAATAGAGCAGAAGAAGCAATTTCCTGAGAGCAATGAGGAGATACATGTGGGACTCAAGTCAGAGCGTCCTTGGTTGTGCAATCATACCTTAAGCTGCAACGTTGTTCATTACACCTCTGCTACCTAGTCCCAACATGGACTTTGTGTCAAGGCATTTTCAGTTTCATTCTTCTGACTAGAAGCAAGATTTTGGCTACTCAACTTTCGCTGGATGTTTTTGCCGTCTTCTAACCTTGTCTGCTGACCGGCATTTGGATTAGCATATGATGCCATTCAAGAAATTTTAAAAGAACCACGCATCAGCAATAAAATGAGACACTAATGGCCAGTGAAATGATTTCAGCAGGCTGACATAACAGAGGGGGGAATACCGGAGTCCCAATGCTTCCCAGGTAATTGGAGTGCAGTATAGTGTATTTACTCCAAAGCACAGCTCCTCTGGTGACCTTGCAGGCTGAAAACCTAAAGGAGGCAGACACAGGAAGAGAATTATTTGGGATTTTTCATCATTACTCTCAGTGCATTAGCATAACAGAGAATGTTTGGACAGTTTGCGTGTCTTCAGTCCTTTTCGTTTCGACTGCAGGGTTGAGCGCCAGCACACACATATTATTCTTGTCAATTAAAAGAAACGCATTTAGGCTTTTCTTCAGAAAGAGCATTCGTTTCAAATAATTTGTGTTAATCATCGCTGGTGATCTCAACAGCCTCTGTGAGATACTTTAGACAGTAAAATGTGCTGATATAACCATCGTTTTTTCATGAGTAGGTAACTGTCAAATTCATTGAAGTTTTCCCTTTGATTTTGCAAGAGTCTGGGGTGTCAATCCAAAACTCCCATATTATACTCCCAAAAGAAAAGATAAAGGGGATCAATAATGTTGCTTTTCGGTGGATGTGCTACTGTTTCCGATGCGCTAACATAGCATATCAGTGGATCCGTATTTATGGATATGCAAAGAGCATTGTGGTAGTTGTGTGAAAATTCACAGCTAAGGTGTAAAGATTCATCAATAGATGTAATATACAGGAGGTTTTTGATGCACAGGTGTAGAGGACTGAAATGTTTCCTCTAGAATAAAGGCGCCTTTAGAGTGTGCAGCAACAACAATCGTGTAGGTTTAGGGGGATATGGATCTAATAAGGCACACGGTACACTATCAATTTGAGACATGTCGGGTTGTGCTATGATTGGTGGTAAATCGTAATGCTATGATGTAAATTGAGAAAAATATATATCCTTTGCGTCATCCAACTGTACAGCTTCACAAGGTTTCCATCTTTGCCAGAGTACCACCAACTTATTTTCTGTCTAGGTCTGTGTAGGTTCTCTCATGATTGTCTACCCAAAATCACACAGTGCACAGGGGCCTTTAGCGACTTTAATTCCCAATGACCAGAACGCTGTGGTATCTTTGAAAAACAAAGTCATGAGGAGTTTTGTAAGTTGTTTTTGTCTCTTTACCTGTTTTCTTGTACTTAAAAGGAGGCCAATGGAGAGTAAAGCAGTTAGTCAGTGCTTTTGTAAAGATATTTATGAGGCATTTATGACACGGCTCAAATGACAGAGTCTAGAGGTCATATACATGATAAAAGAGGAAAGGGAGACACAGTCCAGCAGTTTTGTGTGTGTACATTTCTATGGGGAGCAGAGTGAGAAGCACATCATGGAGTAAGATATACAAGTGTCGTTAAGGGTTCAATTTCATCTTATGATCTTTGTTGCATGCCATCGCCTCTCGCTCCATCACCTGGTTGTGTCCGTGCTTCACTTTACTTTGAGCTAGCTAATAAAACGGAAATTTATCTTTCATAAACAGTATGAAGGGAGGTGGTATTATCAAACCTTTAATAAGACAAGTGGGTGGATAGTGGTGGAGTATCACATATATTGTTTTTTTGTCACCTTAACACCTTTGGCGCCTCAACCTCAGACACAAAAAAATACAGACACACACCTCAATTACTGTGCTATTTCTGTGGTGCTACCTGTCAGTGACACTGAGCTCAAACCAGCTGGGATTAATTAGTGAGTCAACACACACACACACACACACCGTCATCTCTGTCTTTCTGTGTGAAATATACACTAGCACATCATAAGAAAATAAATACACATGCTAACACAAACATACACTTCACCTTTTACTATTCATTTACAACTGTTCACTCTTGCAAAACACTCACACACAAGCAGACACTCACTCACACACACACACACACACTTACACACACGCACGCACACACACACACACACACACACACACACACACACACACACACACACACACACACACACACAAGCAGACACTCACACAAACTATCATCCATCAGATACAGGATGTGAAAAGCTTCCAGAACAGCATGTTGCCAATAAACACCCCTCCTCTGCTGTAATTAACTCGCTCTTCATTTCACACCTTAGAAATATGCACCTCATATTGCCCTGTGTCACAGTGTTACCGCTCTGCCTCAGCACAAGGCCATACCTCTCCACGCTAATAACAAATGTTATCTTGCATTTAGTTTATAGTCTTTTCTAAACAGGCTGGATAAATCTGATGGAAATGTGTTTCTGTCACCACATTTTAACTGCTTTCTAGAAGTGCCAAAGGTTAAAAAAAGAAGCAAAATTAAATATTCTAGTTTAAATGTGAGATCAGGTTCTGCCTGTTCAGATTGACATATTCATTTTATTTTGTAGATCGGTGTTTGTGTTAGCAATATTGACGGCCGGTGAGGACAAGCTGTATCTCCTGTCAGCCTGTGTTGGGGCATGTGGGCCTGGGCCACACACTGCTGACTTTAATAGAAATAAAGCCGCTGACAGGTTTGAAAAGACAAGCTGTCGAAAGCCATAACCTTGAGGGTGTGTGTGTGTGTGTGTGTGTACTTTATATGTTTACATGATTGTGTTATGGGGGTGTGATGATGTTACGAACTACAGTAGAGATTAAATATGCTGAGGTAAGGTAAAGACTGAAGGAAGAGACAAGTGGGAATAGAAAAGAACATATTAGAAAATAATGAGGTTTGCAGGTATAATGACTCTTTAACAGATATGTGGTAAAACATATATGAACAAACAGTTCAGTTCAGTATCAGAATATGCACACATATTAGGGAGAAAGATGAACTTGGCTTAAGATACAAATGGGGGGATTCATCGGGTGAGCTAGTGTGGGTGTGTGTGTTTGGGAGGATGAGAGAACCAAAATTTACATTTGTGCATTAGCTGTTTGATTCTGTGTGTGGATGGGCATTATTTATTCTATCAGCAGCTGATGCTTGTTTTATCCTGCCACCTCTGTAGTGGCAACTCATTAGCATAGTGATAATGAGAGATAGAAAAGGTTGCCAGTGTCAGCACACTTAGTTTTTACACTGTCAAAACAGCAAGTTTGGATCGTCAGAGAAACTGTGTGTACGTGCGTTTATTTGTTTGTGTGTGTATGTGTGTGTGTGTTTAAGTGTGTGTGCATCTTTGGTGTGATGGATTGTTATCCATTTTAAATACTGCAAAGATACACAAAAAATATTTTTAAAGAGTACATTAACACCAAGCTGAATGGTACTGTTTCAGTGACATCTTTCGCATGTCTCACCACGCCCTGCATCACTGTTGGCTGTGGTCACATGGATGCCCTATAGCACCCACCTGTAACCACACCAAGTCATGCAAATGTGTTCTGAACAAACCCGGTGGATGCACTTCAACACAACAGGTTAACTGAAACCACAGGACATTAGTGCAAACAGGATTTTTAGTAGGTGAAGTTACAATTTAACTTGGCTTGTTCAGAACATGGTTTGCAAAACAAACAATGTTAAACTTGCATTTCTTTGTTCAAAGAGCACATGAATGGTCGGAACAAAGAGGGTTTAAAGTCCACCTTTTAGTGCTCATGTAAAACCAGCCTCTGTGTACCTTGACGTAACTGAGCTCAGCTGCTGAAACTGGCTTGTTAGGCAATCCCTAAACTGTGCGTGGTGCTGAGTTTAGGAATGAAGGATGGGAAACCAGCGTCCGTTTCTGTGCTGTCATTTATTGTAGAATATATGTACTGGTCAGTCATACAGTCAACTCAAGATCAACACGATTTTTTGTAAAGTGCACTATTTCATGTTATGTGATACATTTTGAATTGTTTAAATGTATTACACCCTGCTGTTACAATTCATAGTGACATTTCAATAAATACATTTTATACGTAGTGAGCTAATTAACTTACTTTGGGCAATACGCTTATGGATTAGCAAAGTTACACAACAATTGGCGGAGAGGGCACCAATGAGCAAATAAAACTGCTGTAAATTGTGTACATGGCAAGTGGAATCACACACTGCACAAACCCTGATACATCTCCATCTGTCTTCTTCAGGTGACTGCTGCCGCCCTGCAAAACCAAACTGGAAATTCTGCGGATGTTTGGATTCTTTGCTCTGGATATTGAAGCTGTAAGGACGATTTGGATCCACTTCTGTATCCAGTTAGTGTGAGCTGTAAGGATTTTCATTCACACGGGACCAAGCGACCTAAACCGATGTTGTGGAACCTTTGAATGCAGACTTGGGTGGATAAAACACTACAATACGCTGAGCTCAGTCAAGTGTTTTAGTGCATTTGGTTGATTACATTTATTTTGTCTGCACATTTGCCGCCAACTGAATGAAATAAGACCTGAAAGGATTGTTAGGTGGATTCTGTCGTCTTTGTTGTGGTTGAGGCAACCTCATTGAGCAGGCTGGGAGTGGCATCAGGATGCCTGAACTAGAAAACTTTGCCCCCCTGAGAAGCCCGAGAGGCCCTGAACTGGTTTCAAATGGTCCAGCAGACCCACTACGGATTCAGCACAGCATCCTGGAGGAACAGGTGGAGCTGTGGTGGTTCAGAGATCCTGGGAAGTCTTTGCTCTGCTACTGTGTGGCTGTACTTCTAATCCTGGGCTGCGGGCTGGGCGGGGTCGGCCTTCTCTCCACCACCACCAGCGTCTCCAGTGAATGGCGGCTGGGCGCAGGCACGGCCCTCTGCCTGCTAGCCCTCGGGGTCCTGCTCAAACAACTGCTCAGCTCGGCTGTGCAGGACATGAATTGCATTCGAAGCCGACAGCGGATCAATATGCTAAAAAGCGGTGGTTTATCTGACCTGCTTGTGGTTTTGATTACAGGGCTGTCATTGTTGATTTGTGGAGGGGTTCTACTACACCTGGCATTGGCTAATCACATGCCAAAGCCTGGCCAAGCCCTTAATGACATGTACATCTCTGGAGTGGTTTTGCTAGCTGGAGGGGGGGCTGCAGTTGTGGGTGTTGGAATATACTCTGTTGTGGTTGTCCTGCTTGAGAGGACAAGGCACGGACGAAGGTTGGTGGACCGGGTTTTGAATATCTTCACTGTTTCTGGACACATGGACCGTCAGGCTCGCAGAGAGACTACCTCCAGTCTGGCTAATCTCATATGAGATGTAACCACACTAAGACTGTATTTTGGCACCATGCGCTTTATGTCAGAACATTTAGCCTCAACTAAATCATAGCAGGCTTTATGCCAAAATATTACAAGCAGAATGATTAAAACAAGATTCATCCTTTACATGCTTCAGCTTTGTCACAAGCTGATTAGACTCTGTGTGAGGCAAAATTAGCTGATTTTTAAATATCTTCTTGCATTAAGCGATCAAATCTCAGAGCCAGGATGAAAGGATCGAAGAGTAAAACATTGAAGAATTACTAAATGGCTATGCTCAGAATACAAATGAAAATGCCCTAATTTTGATTTCTTTCTCAACATGTGACCAGTTAGCTGATTTTTAAATATCTTCTTGCATTAAGCGATCAAATCTCAGAGCCAGGATGAAAGGATCGAAGAGTAAAACATTGAAGAATTACTAAATGGCTATGCTCAGAATACAAATGAAAATTCCCTAATTTTGATTTCTTTCTCAACATGTGACCAGTTACAAATTCAGATGCTGTGGCATTTATTTTTCACATGAATGGCATTTTATTCAAGTTCTGTAAATCTTATTTGTTATTAGGCTAATTATCTTACCATTCACATTGGACAAATGCAAAAATTGTGTTGCCTGTGGCAGTTTGGCAGAGAGACTGTTCGTATGCAGGACACCAATGAAAAATAAGTTTTATAGAAGTTGATTCAAGTGGTATTTAAGGAGATTCAGTTATGAAAAGCAATCTGAAACTTCTTAAACTAAAGGGAGGAGTGTTGGTTTTAAAAAACAGAAGTGAAATATTGTATTGTTATCAGATTGGTGCAGCTGTCAGAAATTGAACAGAAAGGCCTGTAGTGTGAGCCTACAATAAAATGGTAATTTGGTTTGTATAAAGCTCTTCTACACAAATGCTGTTCATACAAAAAGTTGTGAGACTACACAGATGAAGAGACAGAAACCTTGTCAAAGTTGACACAAGAGAACGATTAGAGTAATCATCTACAAATTGGACTGTCACACATTCATGATCTGTTATAATACGTATCCTGTAAAAGTGTCCATTGGCCACACACCACTACCTACTCAGTCATTGTAAGATAATATGGATAAGAGCACCAGCTGAAAGGCTAAAATGTGAACTGCGGAATAAGTGAATGAGTGATAGATGAGACAACATAAGTATATAAAAAAAACATCTTTTGAAAATGTCTTGATGATTCATGCACTGCCCTCACTCAGTCCATGTTCACATGAAGATAGGAAAATAATCAGCTGACAAATTTCAGGGATTTGAGGATGGTCAATAGCTCAGTAAAGCTAAACTCCAGCTCATTGGAATGACTTCTCCCTGTGATCTCATTTCTTTCTTCAGAAAAATAATAATTTACCATTACACATGCAGTAGCACAGGGCTATGCTGTTTGTGACAGACGTGGTCGAAACTTCACTGTAACATTTAGCTGCCTGAACACATGATACAAGACAATATGATTGTTGAAGAATTATATCACAGCACTTAAGAATGTACGGATACTTTGTGTTTTTGTGCATCAACACAGTATTAATCTTGTTTTCTTCAAACCTGCTTTCATTTATTTTTGTGAATTTACTTTGTGCAAAGTATAATGGTCATTCATTGCTATGAATGACCATTCATGAGTCTCATTGCTCTCATCAATCCATGTTGGCAAACATTTTCAGCAAAAAAGTTTTGTTAAACCCCACTGTACACCACTTACCCACCACCAAAGGGCAAACAACAAAGTAGCTAATGAACTAGCATCTTGATAGCTAAAGAGCCAAATACTTTCTTTTGGTGGATACCAAATTAGAGCTAAAAGCACCATGATTAGCAACTGGACTTATATTTATAATCCAAACTCTACATGCCAATGAGCCCGCTGAATGTTTAGGGAAGGAGGTTCATAAAGACAGTTTGGACTTGTCACTGTCAATTCTTTCTACTTCAGAAAGACGTGTTTCTAAAGAGTTACAGGTTCACATGGCTCAATTGGGCGCACACAAGCAGCAGTCATCTAAGAAAAGAATTATGTGTATTTCCTAAAGTGTATAATCATTTTTATAAAGAGTTGGCATTTTCGAAAGGCGAAGAGTATTTTTTTTATTTTTTATTATACTATATTTATCCCATTAAGGGGCAAATTTGTCTCTGCATTTGACCCATCCCTGTATCAGGGAGCAGTGGGCTGCCCATGACAGGCGCCCCAGGAGCCACTAGGGGGACAGTGTCTTGCTCAAGGTCACTTCGACTCAGAACACATCCCAGCCAAAGATCGAACCGTCAACCCTCCATTTACAAGACAACCCTCTAATTATTTAAGTATTTGGTCAAAACCTGACCTTGTCCAATGGTATATAGTACAAGCTAGCAAGTGAGCTAATGAGTACGAGCTACAGTAGGGTACAGGTTTTCAAGCTTTAAATGTTAGGCTTTTTGTGATGTTGGAGATAGTCCTGGTGCATTTTTAAGTTTTAAGGGGACATAAAATAAATAAGATGACATAAAACTGAACTACTGAATCTATGCAGTTGCTGTGTTTGCTAACACATTTGCCACAAGAGGTTAAGATGGTGATATGGTTCGTCAGTAATTAGTGTAGCTTTAAGCAAGCTGGCAAAAATGAAGGATTGTTGCAATTTTCCCATTTGTCATTTTGGGAAAATGTGACATACAAAACTTGAGTCCTTTTACAAGATAGTTTTACAAAATCGAAACCAGGGCAACATTTACAGAAAGAGTAAGAGGATGAGTCAGCAGCACAATTCCTTTGACTCTAAGTTAAATTGGTGTGTTTTTAGTGAGAGTAACATCAATTTATTTAAAGCCCTGAAGCACTTCAAGAGAAAGAAAGGATGATTATTTTGATTTGGATCAAGTTGAAGAATCTCAGTCCACGTCTCTAAATATGACTCATTGGTTTACACATTTTTTTGTTCATTTACGCATGAGGCTGTAGTTGGGGCTGACAATTGTAGACCTAGCAATTCTGATTCATCAGATGTATTATTGGCTAAGACATCAGGCCATCATCATTTCTGAAAAAGCAGAAAAGGAGAAATAACTGTTGGGTGCAGGAAAAATCTGTGAAATTAAATCCATTACATCCACATGGCCAGTCATAGAATTTCAATGCACTTGCAAAGTTTGAGCTGGGTTGTCAATATGCTTCATCGTCTTTCACTAAATTATGTGAATTTACAGTATGCTGACAATGCTGCATTGTTATTATTGAGTCTCATTTGTTTCCAGAAGTGTAGAAACATTCACTTTCAAAGCAAAGAGATACACTATTAAGAGAAACTGTGCACAGTGATGGCAATTGAAGGTCATTTGTGTTTGTAAAATGTTTCCAAAGCCTTTCAGTTATTCCTCACATTTCCTCACGCCTTAAAGAAGAGCCGCAGAGAAGGTCCTGCATTGTGTCTCATAGTGAGTGTGTGTGTGTGTGTGTGTGTGTGTGTGTGTGTGTGTGTGTGTGTGTGTGTGAGAGAGAGTCAGTCACGCCTCTTTATCTGTCTCCACATACGCACAGCCTATTGCCTTGAGACAAAAGGGGTCACACAGTTAAACATTGTTGGAGTGATGACGGACAGCAAACTGAAGGCACAATGCACAAGGCAGCGGCCTGGTGGGGCTGGTATAGACTAGCACCACTCTCTCTCTCTCTCTCTCTCTCTTCTACTTGCATCACAGTATACTTATGACATATTTTGTCATTTCTAATGCTTTCAAGTGTTAACGCTCAGTTTTGGTTTTGCTGTCATTGATCTGCTAAAGGTATCGTCTTGGTAAATTCATAAACTTTCACGTTGAATTAAAGCTGGTGTCGACAACATGTTTACATGCACAAAACATTCTGGTTTTTGCTTGATTTATTGAAACAAATATAACAAATATAACAAAAAAGGTTTTTGAAAAACATTACCAACCCTCTACATCAATGTATGTTTTTTAAGTGATCTGATCTGCACCGGTATGACCGTTTGACTTACCTATAGCTATATCTTTCCTAATTGTGGATTGGATTTAGTTATCTTTGGAAAGAATCAAGCTACCAGTTTAAAGACCAGTTTCCAGTCTTTATGCAAAGCTCAGCAAACTGCTGTTTCATGTTTAGCGTACAAAACATGAGAGCGGTATCAATCTTTAATTTAAGTTTCCCCCAAATTTCGGAGTATACCTGCATTCCACTTCAATGCATCAAAACTGCTTTAGAGCTCCTTAACTTTAAAAAAACAACAACTTTTAATTATGTATTATGTTAAATCTGAAATGTATTGTTTGTAATCAAACTCCCTGTATACGAGATGGAGTTAAATATTTATAGATAGCTCAAAGCAGATCTGTCTTAAGTCAAATTGTTGATATGCTACATTTCAGAGAAGTATCGTATCTATCATCATTTGGTGAAACAGTCTAGTTAGTAACTACATATAAAAATTACTCTTACAAACAAACAAAAAACAATAGTATTCCAAAACAACATAGAAAAAAAGTTTATTTCCAAATATATCCCTTTGCTTCCTATCGACAAATAGTAGTTGATCAATTAATGAAAACACATGAGAACACACACTTAATAACTATCCTCATTGGTGTCAGAAAGATGTCCCCTCACAGGATAATGATAATATAATGAGATAAGATAATAACACAACGATTGTAATAGGTTTTGTGCTTCAGAGCAGAAATGATATCAATCGACACAGAACTCTCTTCTTTGCTGTTGGCAGTGCAGCTGAACTGATATGGTGCAATGCATGCACAACAGAGAAAGTGAATCACACCACAAACTGCTTTAAATAAGTGTATGGGCCTTCAGAGGTCAACATATATAAAGAAAAGAGTTGTGGAAAAACAATTAGCTTAAGATATTGTCAACACTCTCAGAATCCCTGCAGCTTATTTTACCTTTGTCTGGCCCCCCTCTCCTCAACCCCCTGTTTTGCCCTTCAAACATCCACAGGGGACTTACTAGAACATTACAAACAACAGATAGAAATATGACAAACAATTCTGCACTGTGCTCATTCCTTCGGTCTCTGCCTCGAAGCTGCAAGCTGATTTCGAGCACAAGGACAAGGTTACAGGCCACATGAGAGCACGTTGACGGTATTATGTTACACTGCCAACGCTTCTGACAATATTGTGTCTTATTAATCATTGATCTGGTCGCTGGTGTTAGTTTCAGTGCACTGGGGATTGTGTTCACAGCACTAAAGCTGATGATACATAGGCAATTTTTAAGGCAAGGAATATATAATATAAAAGGTCCTGCAAAACATATGTCTTTGAGAGGGAGGCAGATTAACAACAGAGTAAAATATACTGTATATGGATCATAAAGTGGTTATTAAGGATAAAACATATGAGGAATAAAAACCCCTCACAGTTAAAGATGCTAATGCTGATGTGGTGGAGTGGTTTAAATCCAGCATGGAGCAAAAACAATCCCTACAGAAAAGAATAAACCCTGACAGAGTGCATGGCACACTTTTGATTCAGAAAAATCAGCCATCTGCTGTTCCTTTGAGAAATACAAAATTGACAATCACCCATCACAGTTACTGTATGTTGGCACGACACAATGTTTCGGTTTGCATGTTATACAGTAAAAAGCTACACATCCCAGTGGAGAAGCCAAGTACCCAAAAAAGATAATGCTACAAATCCTATATTTCGTAATATTTGTGTCTTTTCCTCCAGAATTAAGCTCTAAATTAACCTCGGAGGATATCACATTAAAAGCGAGGAAAGGAGAACATGCCAGAATCAGGCAGTGTCATAAAGTTATTTGTTAATTATTAATATATTAAAATGTTTTGCTGGAGTCCTGAGGAGCCCTTAAAAAAGTCACAGGTCAAAGGTGATGCAACAGCCTTTCCCATCTGAGTTGAGCATGTCTTAGAGGAAGGGATGATGTCTCGTTTCTGTTCGGAGCAGGAAACAATTGCATGTGCCCTGCTGTGCTTGACCTCTGCTGTCCATTGCAGACAAGGAGCCGGAGGAACAGAGGCGGGGAGAGAGGAAGACAGACAGAGAGAGAAAATATCCATTCATCTAGCAGCATCTGTGCCCTTTAGTTTGTCCGGAGCTGATAATCTGCCAAAAAATGTAACAGCAGAGCATTAACATAGCCTTCTTCCTCTTATCACTCCTGTACATTACATTACTGCCAATGAGCCCCATTAAATCCCTAAACAAGATTTACACAAACTATCTGTAGTGGAACTCTACTAAATCACAATACCGATATCTACCACATTCCTGTCTTGGATATTTAATTCTCTGCCGTTTCAGACTTGACTGATCATTTCTAAAACCCACATCTATTATTATGAATATTAGTTATACATCAATCCTAAATTGTCAACATCAGAGCTAGTATGGTGCATATTTGTATCTAATAGAAAGATAACAATACATGGCCAATAGTATGTGGTCACCCCTGTCCACATATTTTTGGGCAGGGGTCTATTTTTCATGGTTCGAAGTATCATTTTTAGTTAGAATTAAAGCAAATGTCAATGCTACATGATATATTAGACCATTGTGTGTTCGTTTTGGGGAGGAACCATCATTATTAGTTACTGTTTGAAATTGCATTATTAATGTATCGCCAATCCCCAATTGCATGTTATATAGATAACATTTTCGTACACAATGATGCTTGAAAACGCCGATATGCCAGTATCAATGATCCAGGTGCAGTGTGATACTGCCCGATCATATTCTGACCACTGACAGTCTGATATTTGTGAAGCAGTCACTTACTGCTGTACAGTACGGCTGCTAAATGCCTGTTCATCACTCATTAATAAGTCAGCAGTCAGTCTACAGGATCAAGGAATTGTTTAATCGGTGAGAGTGTGTCTGCATGTAGTGCCGAGTGAAATGTAATCAGCCCCGTCTTTTCTCCACCTCCCTCCCCATGTTGCTGATGGTAACAATAAGAGAAAGGTGATAGCATTCTCTCCAGTCCCCCCGACTTTATCACTCTTCTTTCTCTACCTTCCTCTTTTCTATCTCTCTCTCTTTTTTGCTTCCTTGCTGATATTACAGCAAGGTGATAGCATCCACTGAGTGCCACCCTGGGAGCATCATGGCACTTTGTGGCATCATTCAACCTCCGGCAGCCCCCGACTCGTACCTGACACATCCAGGTAATGGATATGACGGATGTTATAGACTCAGGTTCATTTGTCGGGCGTAGGTATTGGGCTTCCATCTCCATATCATTTCCTTTTGCCACTCATTGAAACTAGTGAGCTAGTAAGGAGGATTTTGCTGCAGTCTCATCAATATAATGTAGCTATAATGTGGAAATATGCAATTATGTGTGATCTGTCCAAAATCAAGCATGCGTTAAAGGTAGAAATGTAGCTTCTTCAACATATTTCAACGTTTTTTCTAGGTAAAATCTCAAGTTAGTGAGTTGGGTGACAAAAGTTAAAATATCACAAACACTGAACTATGTCTTGGTTCTCGTCTCCCTTGTTGTCACACTTGACTTTGAAAGATGCAGAAGGGTTCATTCCCAGGGTAGCAACTGAATCTACTGTTCCCAGGAGCTTTGGTAAAACTTGACTGCAATCTCCCAGCTGTACAGTAGCCCTGTTCAAATTCGGACAAGTAAGAACCAAAGAATTTTACGCCAGCAGGCTTGTAAAGTTTCAATCCTTGGCCTCCTGTGTGGTATCATTCTATGGCCCTGAGGTCATGGCTCATGGTGATAGAGCCAGGTAATGGATATGATGGATGCTATACAGCTAGATTCAGTCCTAGGCCACACACTGAATAGTGATGCAGAAAGACTGATCCTGACACCTCCTCGCAAATCTCAGGGTGACCTCGGGTTTGGACTCCAATTTCATAAAACAGAAAACAGCAAAAAAGGGACTCCATAAGTCCTACACAATGTGGGCACTGGATATTTGTTATTGACATTCTGTTTAATATATCATATCAATTATCATGCAATTGTATTAAATAACTTCTCTGTACAACTGCTTTGGTTTTAAAATTTGCTTTTCTCTGGAGGAGATGCCACTTTCAAGCAAATCTGCTCAAACCAAACTCACACAGGTCTGATGAGGCAGACTACTTGAGTTTTTTAGTGTTAAACTTTCAAATATTACATACGATTGTTAATATCTGAACTTTAGCTTTGATTGTTGCTTATTTAGTGAGTTGAAGTATCATAATCTGTAGTGTGTGTGTGTGTGTGTGTGTGTGGGTGGGTGTTGTTTTTACCTCCACTTTGTGTGATGTAGCGCACCCATGGTAATGCTTGGTAACCGCTCTTCTCTATGATCTTAAGGTAACGTACCTAGGGAACACAGACAAGTCAAATATAGTTATTTCATTCATTCATACACACCAAAATATGTATGTATATATATATATATATATATATATATATATATACACACACACACACACACACACACACACACACATATAAATATGTATATATAAATATATATATACATATATATACATACACATATATATATATATAATATATATATATATATATAGATTTGTCTATAGGCTGTATGCTTCAGTGTGTTCATGACAACCCACTTGTAGCAGGTGTAAATTACCCCGTCCATATATCTCTGAATTTGGTGATTTTAAATTTTTCTAAAAATTTGAAAGACAAATTGGTCCCTACTTCTAAAGCTAAATAAACCGTTTGAAACCCAGTAGATCAACAGAAATGCTGTTTACTGAAAAGTGCTCTGCTTTTCTTACTTTATGAAAGGTTTTGTTTCAGGGATACATGTTTTTCCCAGGATAGTGCAAAATGTAAATCAGGAAGCACCTTAAGCTTGTTATTCTCAGGTGGGGATCATATATAAATATTATACATTTGACAAAGAAGGAAAGCTAGTGTATGGTTGTTAATAAAGAGTACAACCTGAATCCCAGACACCGTGAAATAGGGGATTTCAAAGTCAACTGTGATTGGTCTCTTTGATTCCAGCTCATCACTGTCCACACTGGGTAGCCCAAAGTGCGCCCGCATCATGTACTCCTTTCCACCCTAAACATGAGAAAATAGAAAAGAGGAAAAGTTACAAAGCCGTTGATGGAAAATTCAGAGTTCACAAACAGATATTTGACTTTATATTGTGACTTTATATTGTTACGATACTTTATATTCGTGGTGAATCAGATTTATATTTAACATCTGACAGACTATAAACACAAGAAACAGGTTAATCATCATTCTTACCAGCAATTGTGTAACCCATCATCCAAGCATGTAGTCTGTTAGTCTATACTTTGGTTTTACTTGCTGCAAATCAGTTTCCATATTGACTAAATAAATTACCTGAAAATTTGACTTCAAATCTAATTTTCTCGATAACATTTACAATGTCAAAGTTATAGTCTTGTAAAAAATGTGTGTATGATCTGTATGTATGATGTATGATCTGTTTCATGAGGACTGTGTGGGTGCGGTCTTATCTATTTTGATTGACAGTAACCTTGCAACAAAAGCAAACAACCCAGTTATCATTTTTTTTCAAATATTGTATGTTGTTATATGTAACATTACCTTTTCTCAGCTGAGCCCTGACCACTTAAAACCAGTGAGAAGAGCTCAGACAATTACAGAAACTTTCTCATTGGACAGATAATTGTGTGTTCATGCAGGACTCTATCTGTCATAGAAAGATGCTGATTGGAAAAGTGAATTCTGCTTCTTAATTAAATCTAAATTATTGACACTAACTACAGATACAATATTTTTCTCCTTGCCATCATGCAGCTGCTGTGGAAAACCTTATTACCCCGAGCCTTGCTGAACGCTGGTAAAAAAAAATATTCTTTTGCATAATATACCATACACAATAAATGAGAAATCTGTGAAAGATGCACATATTCATGCTTGTAAAATAGATGAAGGTAAATGGACTAATTCCTAAAAGGTTCATATACTTCTGTTTGTGGATTAGGGTTGTAAATAGCTGGATGGAGCTGAAGGTTGGTGGACTGGGGATGAGTCTGTTTATCAGTCTCTTATCACAACAAGCCACTGATTCATCTTTGTTTCCTTGAGCCTCTATCAAACATTACAAGTTGAGTATGGTTCCCTGAGAGAAAAAGTTGTTTTATAGTGTCCAGAGGTTGATAGTGACAGAGAAAAATGTGCTGCAGAGTCATACACCTGCTGGAATGCAATACGTCACCAGTAATGACAATTCTTAATCCTCCTAGACAGACTGAAGGTGTAATGATTTACTGAGGAGATATCAGAACTTGACAGATAAAAGGAGGAAAATTCTCTTTTCTTTCATGGTTTTGGTGACAGCAGAGACTGATACCAAAAACGTGAAAGGAAGAGCAGAAAATGGAGAGATAAGATGTGAGCGTGTGTGTTTTTTTGTGTGTGGGGAGGCTGATCATAATTTGATAAATGGCTGCTGTCTAATACTTGTCAGAGTGAATATACAACTTATTTTTCTGAGGTATCATCAGTGGTGGAAGAAGTACTCAGATATGTCACTTAAAAGTAGCAATACCACAGTGTAGAAACACTCTGTTACAAGTAAAAGTCCTGCATTCAAAACTTGTAAAAGTACAAAAGTATTATCATCACAATATACGGTTTGTAATTATTGATGCATTAATGTGTGCATCTCTTTAATGTTGCAGCTGGTAAAGGTGGAACTAATGTTATTTACTGTATATACTGCCAAGTAGCTTGTGAAAACCCATGGACCAATAAAGTCTTATCCTAACTTACCGTAATTCCATTGTTGGTCATATTTTCTATTATTAGTATGTTCCGGAGAGGGGACTTTTAACTTAGTTTATCAAATAGATGTTGAACAAAAAGTGCAATATGTGGCACTGAATTGTAGTGAAGTACAAATATAAATAGCAGAAAATGGAAAGTAAAGTAGTACCTGAAAATTGTATGGTGCTCAATAAATGTAATTTGTTATTTTTTATCATATTGACGTTGCCTTTAAAACCTTACAGTGGTTGAATAAGATAGAACCATTATAAAAAATCAACATGTACTTAATGTATTTTAGGTTATAACTGTGATATTTTCTTGCCACACTAACAGGGAAAGACTTGATGTTCCACAGGACCACGTTCTTCTCGGGCATCCACTTGGCGCTGCCTGTGCTGGTCTTGAACTTGGGTGAGTCAGCATCACTGGGCACTGGCACCAGAATGGACACATTGTTGGCAGTGGACCGGCTCTTAAACTGACTCCGAGCCTGTGGAAGGTGAAAGAGGACAGAGTTCAAACGTCATCTGAGGCCTTTACAATGAAAAAAAAAACGAGCAAGGAGGTCTCCGTGATTATGCACCCTGCGGCTTGTTAATTTGAGTCTGTATGACAGTCACTTCCTCAAACAGATGGTAAGCGTCCCCGAGAAGTATGTGTCATAAATACTAAACGAGTTTCAGTGAAGGGGCTAGATGAGTGGATAAAGTTGTGGGGCTCTGTATGTGTCTTTATGTTTGAGTGTCACTCATCCTTACCTTCACCTTGATCTCCACACGGCTGTGAGAGAACTTCTCAATCACGCTCTCGATCCATATGAGAGGCTTCACCTGTCAGAGAGAGAGAGAGGGAGTGGACAAGGTCAGAGAGGCGAGCACAGAGCTAAAGTGTATCACGACAACACACATCACCGGTGACACAGTGGACAGGAGAGAGAGAGAGAGAGAGAGAGAGAGAGAGAGAGAGAGAGAGAGAGAGATTGTGTTTGTACAAGGGAGACAATCACTGCTCAGCTGGATAGATCACATAGATTTAAGGCACAGCAGCCCCCTTCAAGTATCCTCTGGTCCATTGAACAACATGTCAGGATGATTGGCAACATGTGGCTTAGCAGACAAGCTGAACCGCAAATTATCTTGAAACATATTGTTGTAACGTGGCATTTTACACAAACACTCAAACTTAATAGTCTTTCAAATTTGGTCAGAAAAGAGTAAAGATATTTACTGAGACAACAATAAAATTGATCAATAACGTACTGTATTGGTAAATAAAAAAAAGACTACGGTACATTGTCAACAGTAAACTTCAGACATATAACACAACAAAAATAATTTAAACATGAACCCCTAAATGAGAAAAATAATGGTAAAAAATACACGATATATTTATATGTGCCAACACATCTGTCAATATCTGTGATAAGCCAATATCAGCCAATTTCTACCAAATTATCAGAATAAGTCTAATATGTTTTGTACGAGGAAGATGCGGATGTGACTTTCTGTGTTTAAACTTTAATGTGAGACAAATATGAAGTGTGCTCTTGGTGTTGCTGGTATGCAGGTGGTGTGAGTCTGAGTGTGTGTTATAGAGAGAAGTTTGTTTGTGTGTCCTACTTACTGTGGTGTTGAGGCGGTAGGACATGAGCTCGCTCTCGCCGTCGGGGGGGATGAAAGAGATGGTGCGGTCGTTCTCGAAGCGTGACAGACGGACACACTGATGAAACTTCACATCCTCCAGCTCCACTGTCTTACTCTTCTCTCCTGACACACACAAACAATACACACACACAAAAACACACCAAAAGATTGAGAGCCTTCCACGCAGCCTTGGGGAAATCAAGGTCAAGGTAATGATGATTGACAAACATTCACTTAGTCTCTCTCTCTCTCACACACACACTCACACACTCACACACCCACCCACCCACCCACACACACACACACACACACACACACACACACACACACACACACACACACACACACACACACACACACACACACTGTACGCACAGTGTGCTCTGACCTTTTCTTGTCCCCCTCTGAACAGTTATTTAGCTGCTACATTCAAACACATACACACACACACACACAATCACACAGTCTGTGTGCCTTCAACCTCATCATGAAGCCCGCTTAGCTGCCTCACAAACACATCCACACCTGCACTAACACACATATAACACAGTAAATAAATATTCTATAATAATAGTTTTTTTTCATTACTGATTTACTGTTTGTGTAATAAATCCGCCTACTACACTAAAGCAGGTCGTTATTATGGTCTCATTTCGTGAAATACGCCTACAGTGAAGTCTTTATGCAAATGAGATGTCACACTATTTTCCCCACTATATCATTAGTAATACGACTGCTTAAATACACAACCATTTATCAGGTGAGGTGTTTAAAACCTGCCCGACACAGATAGCCAGATATCTGGCATTTTTGCTGGACCAACAACAAATTATTAATTGATTGTAAAATTTGCTTTTGACTCATTTTCGGTTAATTGACAAAAAAAAAACAGCACAGTGAGTATAGTTACGAATATGGTTACCAGTGACCAATTAAGCAGTGCTCTACCTTTTATCTTACATTTCTAAAATCCTGCAAGAGTACTACAGAGGCTGCTATAGACAAAAATCAGCAGATTGTGTCGGTTAGATAATTTAACTTTTCCAGACAATTCCTCCCAAGGATGGAGCAAGAGTGCAGCGCCGTTGCAATGGGCATTTAAAAAGCGCAACCTCCTTAATGGCGGCATTTGTAGTCTGCTGGAGAAAGCCTCCTCCTCTGTGGTTAATGGAGGGTGCTGAGTGGTGGAAAACTGCTGTAATGACTGTGGGCCTGTGGGCCTTTAACCAAATCCCCCATTCAACAGCGAGCTTAAAGCCTGCCTCACCTGCTCTGAATGCAACCCTGGACCAGCACTGCCGGGAGAAAAGATGTGTGTGCATGTGTACTTATGTATGCAGCTTCCCTGTTCATTGTTCTCTCTCTCTCTCTCTCTCTCTCTCTCTCTCTCTCTCTCTCTCTCTCTCTCTCTCTCTCTCTCTCTCTCTCTCTCTCTCTCTCTCTCGTGCGTGTACGTGCATAGGTTTATGCATATTTTCTTCCTACTTGCTTGTTTCTCTATTGATTTTGCTTTGGTGTGTGTTTGCGTGTGTGTGAGTGCATGCGTGCGTGTGTGTAGGGGTGTGTGACATTTCCTCATGCCTGAGAGGGGACTGGCTGAGGTCAGGTCTAGAGAGAGCACAACACTCCTGGACAAGCAAAGCAGGAAAGCCCTTTAGCGCATTTTCTGTCTCTCTTTTTCAGTTTGTTTTTATGTCAGTAACACGCACACCTGCATGCAGCAGTATCAAGACGACAGGAAAGAAAGGTCGTATGG
Source organism: Cebidichthys violaceus (assembly GCF_023349555.1). Lineage (NCBI taxonomy): Eukaryota > Metazoa > Chordata > Actinopteri > Perciformes > Stichaeidae > Cebidichthys > Cebidichthys violaceus. Next base: position 9,173,090 of record NW_027176296.1, read on the forward strand.
GACACTCTCTGTCACTGCCAAGACCTCAGGGTCCGGAAGAAGAGACAGGTGTGTGTGTGTGTGTGTGTGTGTGTGTGTGTGTGTGTGTGTGTGTGTGTGTGTGTGTGTGTGTGTGTGTGTGTGTGTGTGTGTGTGTGTGTGTGTGTATGTACGTTTGTGTACATGCCAGGTGGGGATTGAAGATGCAGCAGTGTCCCCTGTGGTTCACCTTTAAGGCTGCTTTAATATACAGTAGCAGACAGGAGGAACCTAATCTGTTTTCTGTCTGCTGTAGCACAGTATAAAAAGTGACACAAGGAACACAGGGAACCGTTTTACAATGGCATGTGGAAAATGTTTCTGTCCAAAGCATCTTACAGTGCTGTAATATCACTGAACCCAGCGGACAGAGAGGCAGGTTAACACAGGCTTCTTAGCATTTAAAGGTTGAGGGCACAGGATACGTAGCAATTGGTGGATTATTTTCTCAAATGAACTTGGTTCCACCTTTCTCAAATGTGAAGACATGGAAACAATACTATAACGGAAAGTATCTGCATTTAGGATTGTCGTTTAGACAAAGCAAATCATTAGAAGATGTCACCTTGGGCATTTTTTTTCTCAGCACATTAATTAGGATGTAATCAGCAGATTAATTAAACATGAAAAAAAGTCTTTATGTCCTGAATCTCAGCTCATACTGTCCTTGTTCAGGCTCAGAACCTTTTCAAAAAACATCTTAAGGAAAAACAAATCCTAAAAGCAGACACATCAAACAAACATACAATACCTCTGATAAATAATATGCATTTGTAATATGATTACAAATGATCAGATATTTTAGTGAAAAGGCCAGAGTGTTTGTCTCAACTGACTGATGTCTACAAAGTGGCTTTTTGTGGACTTTATCATTATGAATGCAACTTGTATGAAATTTCTAGTGACGATTCTGAACTTCTTCCAGCAGAGGGCAGTGTTAAATGACTTATAGTTTTTCTCACATTTTGGAAGCATCCAGCTGTGTTAAAATGTGCAGATCAGGCAAACATAATAAACGCCAAATGTCTGCCTAATGATATGTAAAAAGTGTAACTGCTGAGGATGAGAGGGACAAAGCATATTTTAACATTTGTATAAACATTCAGCGTGAGTGTGCTTGTTGCTGTATCTGTCAGTGTGTTTGTTTGATCGTTATTTCTGATCATCCTTTCTGATGATATGTTATTTCCCAGACTGCAAAACACAGTGGGGGAATTGTGTGCTGCATATACAGGATATCCACAGACCCTCACCTTTCATCTGCAGGGCTGTAGCCTGGGGTGAGGATTTACTGAGAGGCAAAGAGGCTAGTCAGTGATGGAGCCTTTTCCCTTCAGTAACGAGTAGTGGGGGGGAAGAAATAAAGGCAGAAGGGAGGAGGGAAAAGAGGGAGATGAGAGGGAGAAGGGGGAGGAGGTGCAGGAATAGACAAGGGGAGATGTAGCAGTGGGAGACATTATTGGAAAAATTGGGAAAGTAGGAGGAGAGGGAGAGGAAGATGAGGAAGGATGAAAGCTAAGCCGAGAGAGATTTGCAAGAGTGCTGGGTTTCGACAGAAAGAGGAGGTGAAAGTGGAAGTCTGAGGGGGAGTTCAAGGCAAGTGCTCCGCCATCAACCAGTAGTACATTTACAATTACATTTTGGCGTTTCAGCATTACTCAAGCAGATTTTTTAAGCAAATTTATCAAGGGTAAAATATGTTTAATTTAAAATGCAATACAACTTCCCCTGTTGACAGTTTACAAGTCCTCTATCAATAATGTCAAATTTTGGCAGCTTGAGATGAATAAAATATTAAAAATATGCCTCTATGTCACTCATGCGTAACAGTCTGTCAGCTGTCAGCTCAGCATGGGAAGTGTACCAATAGCAAATTACAAAGTGTAACAGAAAGAAAGGGTAGACGGATAATGAGATAAAATTGGCCACTGCCTGATGCTGTACATTTACAGATACAACATTAAAACAACATACAACATAGCATTTTTCAAGAAGACCCACACCTTGGGTACATGTACACCGGTACGTCAGCAGCAGCTGGTACATGGAAAGTATTCTAAGATACAACAAAAGGATCCATGCTAACCTTTTTTCCCCTCTAATATTTGTTGAACGTGATTCAAGGGGACCTCACTGTCTTGGTGACTGTATTGCTTCCTCATTTTCAGAATATAAGACATGTATGACACTGAGCATGACTTGCTATTACTTACTGCCTGTTATTTCAAACAGCACTTTGTCGTTGAGGCCCAGTCTGAGTTCAGGCATCCCCGAGAGGACTACTTTGAGCTTGACAGTGCCCACTATTTCACTCCGCAGGACGCTGCCACTGGCGCTCACCTTTAGACAGAAGAGAAAGGCATGATTTTAAACAAGAGAAATATTAATTTATGCTTGGAAAACAGCATTGGGATCACTTCTAAATGTTTATCAGCTATGATATCATCTTTACAGCTAAATGTGCACAAAGTTCCCCTGAATGTACACAAGCTTTACTGTTAGAAAATGCTCTTAAAGCTGTTATGTTTAGATAATGATGTGATACAGATGAGTAGCAGCCTTTCAGTACATACAAACAGACTGAACACGTGTCAGCTTGTAGCTTGGGAAATGTAAGCGAGGTGTTGATGTGAAAGAGGATGAAGAACTAAACACTTTTTTAAAAAGTCCCTGGTCACAGAAAAGGAAGTGGTATTTAATATAAGTTTACTTTTCTACCAAATGATTATGACTACATTGAGCGTGTTCAATCCTTTTACAAATTATATATAGGGGCATTTCACTACAGTTTTATAAAGTCAAATCATTTTACAGCAGTTACAACATTATAAGTAAGTTGATACTTTATCAAAAGTTGAAAAAGTTGTATAATAAAATCACTTTTTGAGGAATTCATTCTGACTAATGTGTTTTGTCTGCTTACATTGTCTTCAAACCTTTGAAATATACTACTGTATAAGTCACTCCTCACTGCACACAATGGAGAAACGTAAACACCACACAATGTCATATTGAAAAAGAATAAAGGATTGTTGATATCAGAAACTGTTTACTTAGCAATTCAATTCAAGGAAAGAGACTGTTAGGAGGAGTCAAAACATGCCAGGGCTTTGACAAAGACACTGACGAACCCACTTAGCTTCAAGGAAGCACTTTTACTTTCTTAAGAAAATACATGATTTTAAATGACGGATTAAAACAGTGGATGATGATGAATAAAGAATGTAGAACTGATACTGGAGTCAATATTATGATGGGTGAGTCATATCTATTAAAGAGTTGATATGTCTATCTACAGTACGTTTGTTTTTGTTCTTGTGATCTTATTTATTGTATTGTACAGTAGATTCAAGTAAAAGAAAAGAGTTCCTCATTAAATAATAATCATTCATATTATAATAATATAATAATGTAATATTATTACATTGTAAAATATCATCGTTTAAGTAAACATTATGGATATGGTGATAAGAGATGATGCAGGAAGTACAAAATACATGTTTAAGATGTCTGTAACTGTCTCTTTGCTGAGTCAATTTATATTTTCTGGAAGAAATATGATGTTGACATAGCAAAGATTGTCCTCACCAGTAGATTTACTGACTCAATGACGTCCATGAACACTTCGTTCTTCCTGTACTTGATGCCCTCTGACCGCCAGGACACAGCGTTAGTGACGGTGGCTGGAGGTCGAGGAGCTCCGATTTCCAATTTATGACCCTGCTGGGTGATGTACCTGAAAGAGACAAAAGGTAGAAAAAAGTTGTGGTACGCGTCAAACTGTTTTTAATCCTGCTTAGTGAAAAACCCCAAATACCCATGAGGGCATAGTCCTCATTAGGATGCTTCAGACAGAGACATAATTTCAAGTTTTGGAGAAATATCTCAAGATTTTGAAGAAAAAATTATATTTTGTATTAATCACACCTTATCACTTAAAATAAATTAGCATTTTAGTGAAACAGCTTTAATAGGTTTGGATGCTTCTAACATTGGAACATTACTGGGAGTCCCCTTCCCTTCTGTTTCATATTACATGCATTTATTTGATCCATTGCTGATATTAATATGTTGATTGGTGCAATCAATAATACGTGTAAGTGTCCTAGCTTTGACTGTGGTAAAATACTTTCTCTTTATAGTTAACAACACAAATATTTTCCCCTGTGTATCCGTCCATCAATCCCCTCATCCTCTGCTCAGTACTGTAGGTTGTCTCTCAATGTGCTCAGTACTGTAGGTTGTCTCTTAATGTGCTCAGTACTGTAGGTTGTCTCTCAATGTGCTCAGTACTGTAGGTTGTCTCTCAATGTGCTCAGTACTGTAGGTTGTCTCTCAATGTGCTCAGTACTGTAGGTTGTCTCATAATGTGCTCAGTACTGTAGGTTGTCTCTCAATGTGCTCTGTACTGTAGGTTGTCTCTTAATGTGCTCAGTACTGTAGGATGTCTCTTAATGTGCTCAGTACTGTAGGTTGTCTCTTAATGTGCTCAGTACTGTAGGTTGTCTCTTAATGTGCTCAGTACTGTAGGTTGTCTCTCAATGTGCTCAGTACTGTAGGTTGTCTCATAATGTGCTCTGTACTGTAGGTTGTCTCATAATGTGCTCTGTACTGTAGGTTGTCTCTTAATGTGCTCAGTACTGTAGGTTGTCTCTTAATGTGCTCAATGCTGTAGGTTGTCTCTCAATGTGCTCAGTACTGTAGGTTGTCTCTCAATGTGCTCAGTACTGTAGGTTGTCTCTCAATGTGCTCAGTACTGTAGGTTGTCTCTTAATGTGCTCAGTACTGTAGGTTGTCTCTTAATGTGCTCAATGCTGTAGGTTGTCTCTTAATGTGCTCAGTACTGTAGGTTGTCTCTCAATGTGCTCAGTACTGTAGGTTGTCTCTCAATGTGCTCAGTACTGTAGGTTGTCTCATAATGTGCTCTGTACTGTAGGTTGTCTCATAATGTGCTCTGTACTGTAGGTTGTCTCTTAATGTGCTCAGTACTGTAGGTTGTCTCTTAATGTGCTCTGTACTGTAGGTTGTCTCATAATGTGCTCTGTACTGTAGGTTGTCTCTTAATGTGCTCAATACTGTAGGTTGTCTCTTAATGTGCTCTGTACTGTAGGTTGTCTCATAATGTTCTCTGTACTGTAGGTTGTCTCTTAATGTGCTCTGTACTGTAGGTTGTCTCATAATGTGCTCTGTACTGTAGGTTGTCTCTTAATGTGCTCTGTACTGTAGGTTGTCTCTTAATGTGCTCTGGCTGTGTCCAGGGAGACATGATGAATTGTCACGAGAATAGGAGGGAGCTGTACTTAAACAACATGTGACTGCAGGCCAGCCCCTCTTCCCGACACTTTTTACTTCTCTTGGCCTTGTTTCCACTGCAGAGCTCGCTTCTCATTTATGCCACCACATTTTCCCTGGACTATAATGTCTGGGGTATTCATTCTTTTCATGTTTTTACAGTATACCACTTTACTAATATCCTAAATAAATTATATACAATTTAAGTTTTGTTAGTTTGGCGAGCAAACTTATGTATGTTGGCAACGTGGATTGTGCAATAAAAAACTAAAGTGCATATTTTCATTTGATATTCACTAAAAATAACCGTTCAGTCATCACCCTACAAACAACTACTGATTTGTAAAGTAACAAAACAAATTATTATTTTTGCTAAAAACATTCTGATTTGGTGCTGTTGACCGGCACTTGAACCTGCTATGGAGAAGAGGCTAATATTCACAAAAGGACAGGATATGGATGTTTCGCAGACATGTGCCTTAGATCTGCTTACGTTCATTTCCATCAATTTCTCAAAACAAAAATGTGTGTAACTATTTTAAACTGCCAACACAAATAAAAAAAGACAGATGTTGACAGTGATCCAAACTGCGTTATTTCCAAGGCAATCCCTTTTCTCCTAACCCCTTTGTCTTTTCTTCTGATCTCTTCTCTTCCCCCTTTCTCCTTTCCTATTTTTAGTTGTCCCTCACCTTATCTTCTCCTCTAGAGGCCTGAGCATTTCCCCCTGAGTCAATCACACACTGACCCAATGTTCCACAAAGATCTGCTGTCCTCATGCTCCTCTCTCGTAGAAATAAGTGCAAAGCCAGTAGAAGCTCAAACATAGCAACAATGCCATTTTCATAACCCATCTTTTTTTGTGGCTGTTTCTGTGTGGAAACCCCCAAAAGATCTGCCTGCAACAAGGCGGGTAAAGTGGTACCGCTGCTGAAATTGTGTTAATGCAGACGCGGTACTAATTTTGGAATGACATTGTGCTTGTGATTCTTACCAAATGTGTATGTACTAGGTCCTTCTTTTCGGTAGACTAAATACAGCAACAGGAATGGTATTTGTGTTCCATATGGAATTTCTAATTTGAGAAATGGGTTGCACAAAGTTATGCACAGGTCAAACAGCAACGGTATTAATAATGTGTCTATCTTACCCCAGACTCATTTCCAGCTTGCACTGTGCTTTTGGTAACCAAAATTGCAAAAGTATTGTGCATCTGTCTCATTGATTCAACCATTGAAAGTATATGAACTCAAAATACTGATTACTTTATACCAGATTTCTTAGCTCAAATAACTAATTATTCTTTTTTCAATATATTTATTTAGACTTGAAATAACAAGTTGTTTTTGTTACTTGTCAACAGCTCAAAAAAGTTGTGAACACAACTTTGGCAAATCATTATCTTTTAAGTTGATATGGTGAGTGGAGTGAGTAACAGATGCTTATTTACACATCTAGCAGCTACAGAGCAAAATTATAATTCATTTGGAGTTGTGTTTCTGTCCACTAGATGAATGGAAGGCCAATATTCACTCTCTGTTAGCTCCATTTTTGGTCTCTACCAACTCTTGAGGGAACTATCTGGTTCTTTTGCGGCTCAATGTTCACCAGCTAGTCGCTAACTGCCTCGGTCCGCTATTTGGTGCCGAGCAAGAAGTGTATAGTGGGTTTTTAGAGCTTTTTTGTTGAAAACAAACAATAACTGAAATGTCTTATTTTCAGTCCAACTGTACGTTTCTCATCTAATGTTAATGTGAAAAAGTGCTAGATAAACAAGTTTTAGATTGATTGACAGATTAAGGCAAAATGTTCTCCCTAGTTTTCTGTCCCAGTTCCTCCCACCTACAGGGTCTTGAACACATGTTGACACGTAGCAAAGTCTGACAGTGCTGAAAGATAAAAGGCAGCGACTAGTGGGCTTGAGGTCGACGTTGGATTGTTTTGTTGGTTCAGTGTTTGTTCTGTTTTTCCCTGATTCTCTTCAGAAATGCTAATGAAAGGATCTGGAAGCGGGGTTGGCAGCAAACTGACAGATTAGCATAACAATAGCAATCACAACAAACACACAGACATGTGCATGAAGGTTCATACGAAGACACACACATGAACAGATTCACATGCATCCCTGCAATCTCACTTGCTCAGTCTCTTGCATCCTCCCACTCATGCACACAGCATGCAACATGCAGACAGAGAGACAAAGTGAATGTGTGTATCTGTACTGTGTATGTGTATTGTGTGTGTGTGAGTGTGTGTGTGTTGGTGTGCGTGTGTCTGCACAAGAGAGAAATGACTTTTGTGCATCTCCTTGGAGAAGAGAAGAGCAGGGCTTTTCTGTCTGGGACTCTCGAGTGTGTCCAGCTGACGGTGTCATTGTGTCTGAGTGCCAATAGGAGCCTGGTAATTATCAGCACTATTCAGACACCAAACACACATATACATACACACACACACACACACACACACACACACTTACAGCCTCAGTCAAGCATCGGTACACAAACAGCACACAAAATGAATCATCAATCACATACCGGCAGAAAAATCACATTTGTGACATTAAAATAGTAAACAATGCAAGTTTGAACGTTTCAAATATAAGTTCACCATTAAATAGAAGCAAAGCTGATCATGTGCACACAGAACCCATGTTATCATGGTACTGTAAAGGGAACGTTGAGCCTTTCCCTGGAGACAAATGCCTCTCTGAGGAGCCAAGAGGATGGAAAAAGCAAAACAACTCTGTGTATACCATGAACACAAAGACTTGTGAAGCCCAAGAATAGTAGTTGCTTCAGTTCATTTCACCTTGCTGAATAGAGTTCCCCCATTCATTATAGCTTTAGTCACTGGCTACGAATAAAGCAAATGGCACTTCAAACAGAATCATTGTGTGCTCTCACTCCCATCTCTGCTGGTCAGCTACAGTATGAAATACACTGCTGTTATCTCACTGAACAACTTTAATGTTTTGTTTTCTGATTGATGATACAGTTACCACTTGAGCTAATGTGGTTACATTAAAACCAGACTGGAGTGCTTTAGTGCAGTACGGCCTTTGAGAGTTTGAAACTTTAACCTTATACCTTCATCAGCTGGATTAATGGTACACTTAAAATGCCTGACCACCAGTGCCAACGAACATAATTGATTCAAGTTTTGGCAAATGTAAAAATGTTGACCTTTTTTGTGGTTTAGGAATGATTTAGGAAGTAACTGTTTCACTTTTAAGTTGTCAATAGTAGCCACTGTTAATATTAGGCATATAAATGCAGACACAGCAATTATTATTGTTTTCTTACTCTTGTAGGATCTTGCTGTCAGTTGTCTGAGGGAAACCAAAGTCCATCACTTCGTCCATCAGCTCGTACACCGTCACAAAGTTGTCACGAATGCTCTCCTCCTCAAGCTCCTTAAAGTACTCCTTAAATACCTACGGACACATACAAACATACGCAATTCGACAAACACAACATGTTGTATTATAGCAGCTACATAATATGTAAGTTATTTGGTTGTACTTTTTTTTCATTGTGTTGTTGCAGAGAAAGTGTACATTTATGCCATCTGCTTGATGTATTCAAGAAGCAAAAACCTATAGCAAAGGAACAGCATCGGATAGATAATATGCAGCGAGGAAACAGCAACAGAAGTGAACACAAGTAGTTCAAAATGTGGACTAAAACAGACGCACCTGTACAATTTTATAAAGAAAGGAGTACACCAGGGAAGCGTTTGCATTCTTCTTCGTCATCGCCACCACTGAAGAACAGACTGTTAAGAAATAACTGTACATCTACAAGACAGAGGTATGTAGCAAACATCTATTATACTGTAGGTGGTAATGAGATGAATGCAATTAAATAATAAGTTAGCACAATGAATCACAGTCTAAAAAAATTGAGAACATGGCCACAGGGAGGTAAAACAGCTCAGTTGTCTAATGCAGTGCACTGGGAATACCACTTACTCACAACTGCGATATCAAGCTGAATTAATAATGTGTAAGGAAGTTTGACTGCCCAATCTCACATTAAGGGAGGAGGATATACAGTGCATAACACATTACAGTGAATCTGTGTTGAATTTGCTGTGGCTGTGAAGCACAATGTGATGAAACAGATGCTGAGAAGCTGCCTGCAGCTAAGACCTGAACCTTATGGAGCTGCATGGAGAAGAGAAAATTCAGGTATATGTGTCAGAGGCTGTGGATCTCTGTTACATTTTTACTAATTTCTCCACAAGTATGACTGTTGGGAAGACTCTGACATTAAAGTAGAAAGACATTTGTAAAATGGATACAGTAAAGGTTGCTGTGTTTGATCCACAGGAAGTGTGAGGAACCATGGGTGACCAGAGGTGTCGCCTCAGCCTCCTCTTCTCTCTTCATCAGGATGGGCATGAAGTGGTCAATCTCATTCATGTCCATGTTCCCCATGTAGTTACGGCAGATTAGCACCTGGATCCAGAATGAAAAGAACAAAATATAGAGTCAGAAGACACATTTATAGAGCCACTAACCAGTCATTAAATGTTTATGGCTTTTGGCTGCGATACCAAACCTGAGCGCTGAAGCTTAAACATGCTTCAAGAGTCATTGGCTGACTAAACCTGACCTCATGGATGGAAATGGACCACTTTCCAGGTTCATCTAACAAGGAAATGTGCAAACTGTGTTGCCAACTTCTGATGATGAATGATGAATGCTCTTCACCTTCTTAACATGAAACAGGAGCTAATGCAGACTTTAGCAAAGCTCTAGGGTTTCTCAGGTTTGAAATTATGGCAAACAAAGGGGCCACACTAGCAGCATGGCTATATGGATGGTAATGTCAGGGTCCACCACTCTGGTTCAGACTGAAATATCTCAATAGCTATTGGATCAATTGCCATGAGATTTTGTATAGACATTCATGGTCGCAAGAGGAAGGATTCTACTAATGTTACTGATCTCCTGACTGCTCCTTCAATGCCAACAATTATTGAAAAGAATTGCCATGACTTTTTGTCCATACATTCATGTCCCCATCAGGATGATTTTGTATTAACTTTGGTGATCTTCGGACTATTTAGTGAAAACATCACTTTCAATAAGTCCAATATTTTGGTTTATGACCAAATAACTGCAAAACTAACAGCAGTTTCATCAGCCTCAGCTGTACTTTGTCTTTAGTGCTAATAGAGTGCTGCAAGAATGCGTCCTAAAACCCAGAAATTAGTTAACATTTTTGCACTTCCGGTTTCCTCGTCTCAAAGTCAGTGGGTTTGTTAGATGCCTGAAATAAGGTCTATGGTCAACACATGCTTTAAGATATTTCAACGTTTTGAGCCACGGTATAAAAATCATCAGTAAAAACCCCTCCCCTGAATTTTGAAAATTGTATGTCTTAAAAAGGCGAAAAGTGTTAGTAAGTATCATAAACTTGTGTTTACCGCAGAGATAATTTTCTGCAATAATCCAAAAATCCAAAGGCTAAGTCTCATTGTCTTTTTGTCAAAGATTCAAGTGTGATGCTAACTCCTGGGGTTAGCCTACAAAAATATGTCATCCTTGCAGCACACCAAAAGTGCAAATATTAGCATTTTAAAATGACTAAAATGTTATGTGTATGTTGAATCCTCTTCTTTGTTATTGAGTCCTTACATTTTCCAGGATGGCTTTCAACAACGGTCTAAAAAGAGCAAGAACCTGTTTGTAATAAAAAGGTGGGTGTGGGCTTTTAAATACAACTAGCTAGCTAGTCAATTACTTATGGACATGTCTATGAATGCAGCCTTTCCCCAATACTAAAAATAGAGCCTCTCATGACTGCATACCTTCTGTTCTTTTGAGACTAGTGTCACGACAGATCTTAATATTTAACGGCTGAATGCAAACAGCTGAGTTTATAAGAGATGCCCTCTTTCTGTGAATCTGAGACTGAAATCCTGACATTTACTAAACAAACAGTTGGATCACACAAACAAACTCCAAAAAGATGTTTTTGTCGTGTTATGGATTAAGTGATTACAAAAAACATTTATCAAAATTGACAGAAACATAGGCCTACATGTTTATATCACAGAACTGCACAACTGTAATGCATTTTAAAATAATTTCTGACATATTCTTGAAGATTCACTTAATTTAGCCAGCGAGAAATAACTGCACACCTTCCTAATTTTAATAGAAACACACACATGCAACAAGATGAGTCAGCAGTCTTGCTGGAGTCCGGAAACACAGACTGAAGTGAAAAAAAGAGATCAAAGCTGATACGCTTGAGAGATTTAGATAACACACACACACACACACACACACACACACACACACAGGCGTCCCCCCTTTCTTCAGTAGAAGAGTCTGTTGAACAGGGGTCACACTAGGGCACATACAACAAAGGCAGGAAGAAATAAGAAATACAAAAAAAGGAAATGCCAAGACAGTAAAGTAATCTGGGGGAGAAAAGAGGATACGAACAGGCCACTGCTCAGCTTCTGTGAGAGGAGACAGACATCACAGAGTGAAGAGTTCACAGGTCACTAGAGACAGAGAATGAGGTAGACAAATATTTGCATTAAAAAAAGCTGCAATATTGAAGACCCCTAGAAAGGTATCCAGAGGTTACTTTGTAGTTCTGGATGTAAACTTTGCTAAAAAAAGACAAAACAGAAAGTAAAAGTGTTTTTCCACCCTCAGCCGCCATATAAGGTTGTATTTTATTCTATTTAAAGCTTGTTTCTTGCAATTCAGACATTTCGTAGTCTAAATGTTTAATCAATAACTGTTGCACCATTAATAAATGAAACAAATGGTTCAAAACAACAAAATACTAATCCACAACCCGTACTGCACTTAATGAGCACCTAAAGAACATTGCATAAGGTTAAAAAGCAAAACACGAACACTGCATATTGGTGCCACCAATATATCAGTTGCAAAGATTAGGGTTTTGGTGTTGCTAGCTGTGCACTGTAATGTGCAAAAACTTCAAACTTATGAGTAGGAAGAACTCATTTGTAAAAGACAAGACTAGTTTCCACCTACGCAAATGCATGAATCACAGGGTAGCGTCATGACTGTGTTCCAGTCATTTTAAATCAAATACATTTATGATGAAAAGTAGTGACACATTTGTTATTAATTGCTCTATTATGCCGCTGTTTGTAACTCCTCTTTGTATATTGGTGTGTGTTTGACTTTCTTTTGCTGAATGACAATACATTCTGAATGAGGCAGGAAGCTGTGACAATTATGGCCCTGCTACAATCACAGCGATGATTTAGAATAGCTTATGTTCCACCTTTAGGATATTTAAGAGTCAACATTGTCATCTTGTCAGCTGGTTTCGAATGTGTGTCAGTTACACTCATTTTAGAAAGGAAAACATCAGATAGTGTTGTATATTCAGCAGAGGCAGAACACATCAAACAGAGCACCTCACACAAACAGTTAGCATATTTCATGCCCCAAAGCAAAGCGCAGCTACTTAATAATCCAGGTCTCATTACATTCTACTGTGAGTGTGTTAACACACCAGACTGTCTGATATATGTGATGGCATACAAATACTTAAAAAAAACAAAAACAGTACGTCCACATCCCTCCATTACATTGATTCCTACAAATCTAATTATAAGTGACAAACAAGGGTTTACATAACAACAGATTAGTAGAAAACAAGTAAGAAAATTAAAAAAATAAGACAGCAAAAACAAACAAAGAAGGCAGAGGGGAGTAAAAATGAACGAGACAATTCCGCAGGAAATTTTGAGTGCGGCTGCTACTGCCCGAAGACGTCACTATATATATACACGGCAATATTACCGGTAGTATCGTTGAGGTTTGATTGAGATATCGCTTCTCTCTTTTCTGCATTTTAGATTCATACTCTTGGATTGAATCTTGTATTTGTGGGGCTTTTATTTTGAAAGGGTGGGACTGGGTGGGTGAGAGAGGAGAGGAGACAGAATCATGTTTGACACACATACACAGAGGTTATCAAATGACAGGCTCTTGTGTGTGTGTGTGAGACGGACATACAGAGAGATAGACAGACAGAGAGAGAGAGAGAGAGAGAGAGAGAGAGAGAGAGAGAGACAGACAGACAGAGAGAGAGATAGACAGAGAGAGAGAGAGAGAGAGAGAGAGACAGACAGATAGACAGAGAGAGAGAGGCAGACAGAGAGAGAGAGACAGACAGACAGAGAGAGAGGCAGCAGACAGAGAGAGAGAGACAGACAGAGAGAGAGATAGACAGATAGAGACAGACAAAGAGAGACAGAGAGAGAGATAGACAGACAGACAGAGAGTGACAGACAGACAGAGAGAGAGAGAAACAGACAGAGAGAGAGATAGACAGACAGACAGAGAGCGACAGACCGACAGAGAGAGAGAGAGACAGACAGACAGACAGAGAGAGAGAGAGAGAGAGAGAGAGACAGACAGAGAGAGAGAGAGACAGACAGAGAGAGAGCGACAGACAGTGATTTTGAACAAAACTCCTGCCTCCTTTTAACAAAAAGCAGGAGTCTGAGTGCCAAAATATGGGTACCATGAGAAAGATAAGACTCTGCCGAACTCGCTGATGTGGTTTTTAATTTTTGTGAAAATTTGAGCTACAGAGTAATATACAAAACTGGTACCGTCTGCCTTCTTTGAGAAATTTGTCGTCAGATTTAACATGGAGTCTAATGGAGCAGTCGGTTGGAGTTCATGTCGCTCTTTGGCTCTTTCAGACAAATGTGTAAGTCCGTTGGATTCCAATGACATCTGTGCGCAACATTTCCAAGATTTTTGGCCAAAAATGGTGTATAAAGAGTAAAAATTGTGGGACCTGGAGCATTTTGTTAGGAAAAATCACAGAATTTGTTCCTGCTCTGCTCCACTCTGACAGTTATGCCCTCACTCTAGCACTTAACGAGCTGCGCAATACACACTCATTATGAAATCTGAAACGGACCTGAAACTTAATCTGTGACTTCATAGCTATCAAAATGCCCATTTGGCTCAATAACGTCCATCGTTTTGTCTACGTTTTAAACTTTAAATCATTTTTCTACGTTAAAGTATGGCTGGTCAATATGGGTCCAAAGTTAGGTGTTTTTTTTAGCTCTCTTCACGCCAAAACCCCATTCAAGTGAATGGAGAAATTTTGCTCTGTTTTGGGGGATTTTTGGGAAAACTGCTGGGCAAATCTCTTTAGAAAATAGATAGCACACTATTCTCAATTAGGCCGCACATTTTGATGTATTTTTTGCGCAGGTGCTGACAACGCTGTGTGAGGAGAAGCGCCAAACTTTCTGATGAATAAATAAACATTAAGCCCGCAGGATTATATACAGTGTGCTTTGGCACAAACAGATTTACTGCCTTTGTGCTGCAAAGCCACACTGAATAACATTTTAAAACTTGAACAGAGATTGAAAATAAGGCAAATTATAAAGATAGACACATATTTATAAATTGCACATTGAAGAATTATGATGATGATGTATATTGTATAACTTAACTAACCTTTTTTTAAATGGCATTTATTTTCTACAGCAGTATAGGATAGTTTCTTACAGCAGGGATCCATTGTGGCTTAAAGTCAGAAGAATCACCATTTGTGTTGTTATACTTGAATGTTTTCTCTTAAAACTATTGGTGGCTTTAAAAAACTTCGGGATTCTCATTCCAGGGACACACAAGGCAACTCTCCAAATCTAAATTGTCCTAATGTATTACTCAACAACCGTTTTGGAAAACAATCACAGCACAAACCTTAAAGCATAACTCCATAACCCTCTGAGAAAAATAGAGCAGAATACTGATATTTTAGAGCGACATGGCTGTCAGGAGTTAACAGTAACTTACTTGTAGATAAAATAACGGCACATTGAAGGCAAAAAGATGACTCTCAGTTAGTATATTAATAGCAACCATTCAACATTGTGCATGCTCACAGTGCCTCTTTATAGCTAGAGGTTCATTGCTGCTCAAGACGCCCAATTCAACAAAACGAATGCACCAGCAAGTGTCTCTGAACAGTTCACACACACAGCGCTTGAGCACTGATTTGTGAGCGAACAGCCAACTTGGACTAGTACCCGTTATGTTTACCATGTTCACCATCTTAGCTTAGCTTGTAACATTTGCTAATTGGCACTAAACATAAGATATTGATAAGACTGATGCCATTTGTTTTGCAAGTATTTCGCCAAAAAACAAACCATTGGACAATTTAAACTTTTGACCTATTGATGAAGCTAAAGGAAAAGTCAAAGGATCAGCAAAGTCAAGTCACAAATGTCCGTACAAAATGTTATAGCAAGCCATTAAAAAGTTGCTGAGATATTTCAATCTGGACCAAAGTGAGTGATCACAAGAGTGTGGCTAAAAAACAAACTGGTGAAAATGTGGACGAATGTGCGCTGTTCCTGATAAATAAATACACCCAAAATAAATAAAATTAACTGTAGCTCCTTTGGGACTATTGCTGTTTGTCTAAAACGTTCAACCTCACACTTGTATGCTTCTAGCTAATGAAATGTACTGCTTCTCATTACAAACCAAAAACTTCACTGGGAACAAATGATGCCATGCTGATTTCAATAGCATGACATTTCAGTCCACCTCGCAGGTCCCTGCGCCAGCAGCGTGCGGTCTAGTGCCCAGGAGCCACAACTCAGAAGGGGGGGGGGGGGGCTGAGGGTGGGGGGGGGGTAAAGGGCAGAGGTGGAAAATGTAGCTTCTGTAGCAGCTGTGTGTTTTCAACTGTGTCTCGAACTGTGAGTACAGGAGTGACCTGTCTACCTGACCATGACTGGTTTTGGTTGATTGCCTCTCTAAAATGATTTTCATCTTTGGTGCATTCTAGCTCAGTAGATTTTTAATTGCAACGGCAATACAGCAGCTATACGGGACAGAGGGAGGGAAAGGACTGAAGGTTAAGAGCTACTGACCTGCCCCAGGGCACAGATAGATAGTTAGGGAAGGGAAAACATTGAATCTGCACGATCAGACATCCAGGCTTTGAGGGACTGATCCTATTGTTAGGCATCAGGCTTCTTCATACCGTTTACATGTAAAACCTGATGAAGTAACCCTTTAATTCATCCTATACCACAACATATATACTGTATAGCAATTCAAATGCATTTTAAAGAATGTTATTTTTCTAATAATATTAGGGATGAAACGGAGGATCATTTACATTTTCAATTAAGCTACCCATTTCTTAAATTTTTTTTTTAAAGGCTATAAATGCCAAAAAAAATAATTTAAGAAATGAGTCAACGGTTTCATCTTCAAATTGCTTGTTTTGTCGGACCAAGAGTTCAAAACCTAAAAAGATATGGTATAAAAGCTGAATCGATTCGTCTAAAATGAATTGAAAACTATTGATGGCTGATGAATAATTAGTAAGCAAAAATGTAATTAAATGTATCCATAGGCTTCTTATAGTGAACTGAATATCTCGGGGTGTTGGACTGCTGTTTTGGGACAAAACAAGCAATTTGAAAACATCACCCTGCTTTATTTTTCACAATTTTCTGACATTTTATAGACCAAGAAAAGTATAGACAGATTAGTTATTGATCTATTTTATTGTACGATACAGCCCTAAATGAGGTTTACAAATTGTCATATGTTTTGATTTATCAAAACTGTAACTATAATCCATTAAAGTTGCTACAAGTGCCTAATGGGTTTGTCTCTCAACATGCATTTCTAGTGAATGTCAACCTCCTGTCCATACATCATTTTGGCAATATATTAAATTAATTTTAAGTAAGCCACTGTCATTTTTAAAGGATACCCTACTGGGCTGCAAAAAGTATTAGGTTTTAAACTCTGAAATTGGACACATCGGCTATAAAGGCTGCATCGCTGCACAAGAACAAGCTCTCTGTGTAGACTCAACGTTGGTGAAACGAGTTTGTCCAGTTGCGCCTCTCTTCCTGGCTGCTCTCTGTTCTACATGTGCGCACATACAAGCAGTAAGTTACAAACGTCCTTCGGTTTCTGGACACAATATATGCTGACGTACTCTTGCAGCAGGTGCTTCGTTGACAGCCCCGATGTCAACTTTCCCCAACAGCAAGTCGCCACAAACTTCACGTTACCTTTCCCTTCAGGTCAAGAATAAATATTGCCGACGCCGACATCTTGGTGGAGAAAAGAAATCCTTAAGAGCAAGAACCAGCCGAGATAAAATGTAGGTCTACTGTCAGATATGGGTCACATAGAGGGGATAAGATTCGCTCCCATCATCCTCCTTCCTCCTCTCCTCTTTTTCTCTCTCTCTCTCTTCAGTCGTTAGGGTCTCGACTCTCGACTCGCTGCTTTTCCGGAGTGGAGCATCAAGTTAGCTGTAAACAGACAAGCAACTTCCGGGGATTAGTGAGGGGATTTTATTTTTATTTTTTTTACATTTTAATTCACCCAACGTTAGTTGGTGAAGTTGTACCAATTCTTAATTGGTGTAAATTAAGCAGCTGAGATGCCTACATTTACCCAAACACTGTATTTGAGTAATACTTTGAGTATTAGTACTTATTTGTGAATGCATCAAAAGTATTGCAAATACTTCCAAATTTAGATTTGAATCCCGTACTTATACTGGTAATGTTGTATTTTTTTTTACATTTATTGCTACTTTTATTCAAGTAAACTACACTACTCCATAGCAAAGTATTTATGGCTATGTTTTATTCACTCGCATATTTGAGGACAGGCTATTTACATTCCCATTAAAATGTTAAACCAAAACATATGATAGCCGACTCCTGTAAAATACATTAATATATATGTACTACACAACAGTATGCAGTTAAATAAGTTCAACCTTAACATTTAGAAATTTGACATTAAGTTGTTAGCATCATTAATGGAAATCAAATAAACATTATCTAATAACAGAACCTTCGTAAAGGGACCAAACTGCATAAATACTTCCAATTTTGATACGTAGTCCTAATCTACTTTTTCCGAGAAGTCTGATAATGCAGAGCTTACTTGCAATGGAGAACTTTTTTATAATACTCTAGGCTATTGGTAGATACATGTACCTACTTGAAGGGTCTCAATACTCCTTCCACATTAAAAAAAATCCAGCTGTAGAATATAATCCCCTGAGTATTTTTAGACTGAAGTGGTGGGTTTATTGTTTGAATAATCCTCTAAAGGAAATAAATACAAAATTTGAAGTCCACCACTGCTGGTTAAAATGGATTTATACACACCCCAAAGTTCAAATATTGAAAGTTTATTTTGAAGGCAGCGTCCGTATTTTTCCGGTTTTGCTGTGGCTCTTTTATGTGAATTTGAGTCCTCGTGTTTCCGGCTACAAGCCTCGCCTGTCAGCCTCACACAGACCTGTCAAACCGCTCTTATCAACTGGATGGTCTCAGAGGAGCCCTAAACGCTCCAGGCGTCTTTTCGAGTCACAGTGTCAGGCTTAATCACTGCTGTTGATACCAGTGTTGTAAAGTTTAAGACGAAAGGTGAGTGTGCGGATTCTAGTTCAAAGACAATCACGACCAAACGGTGGAGAAGCTCGTCCGCAGAAGTTTGGAGTCCATTGTTTGACTTTTAAAACATACTTGACCCATGCAGATAGTCCACGCGACACTGTTTCTAGATTTTATTGAGGTCACACTGTTTACAATTTCCTGACCAAACCATGTGAGGCCCATGAAGTCTGCATGAAGTACTGAATTCGTACAGCTCCAATCATTGTCATTCCAAAAATAGCAGCCAAGTGGAGAGTAACTAATTACAAGTAGACTAATACTTTTACTATATTTGAGCCAGCCTACTTTTGTATGTAGCAGTTGTTGTATCTTTTTTTCAAACATATGTAAAAGGCACCTTGTACTTTCTTGCACAAAAAAAAATCACAATGTACACTGATGCTGTAACAACAAATTTTTAGAGATATCAAATTAATTTTGCTTTTCTGTTGTATAGCTATGAAGTGTCTGAAAGCTCACTTAGGAGGGAAATATGGGAAGAACTTTGCAGAGCATCACAGTATTCTTGTGTTGCTCAGTTGCTGCTCAGAGCACTTTATAAAATGTGAAATAGGCTTTCAACTAAATGCCAAATTGATCTTCAATCATGTTATACACTCATCTACATTTGCCATCTCTTGCCATCACTGACAAGAGATGGCAATGCAAAGTGAAATGCTCCTGTTTATATTCAACCCAACTGTGGTTATTTGTATAAATCATACACATTTCTCTTTCATAATCTTTGATTCAATTCAATCAATCAACCAACTAATACAGCCAAACACTGATCAACAGATACAAAGATAATTGGTCTATGTCCATATTTACAAACAACCCCTTGACCTCCTTTTCCCTAAAAAAAAAAAAGATTCACGACAAAATATCACTTATAACTAAAAAAACGTATTATTATGACTATTACTGTTACTGCTGTCAGTATACTGACAAATTAGCCATGAGAAAAATGACTTATCTTTATATTTTTTGGGGGACCTGTAGAACTTCTGACTTAAGAATGTACCTTGCATTAAGTCTTAACATGACACTCTTGATCACTGCTATTAACATTTTTATGCTTTCCTAACCCTTTTCACCCATTTTATGATCGACAATATGAACCTTACTCCCAAATAAAGAAAAGGTGGGAGTGGAATAGTTTTTTCAGGGGTTTATATATAGCTGAGGAGGTGTAGAGGCAGTCCTGCTAAGCGATGGCAAATTCAATTTCATCCATCTCTTCCTCCGTGTCCTCTGTGTCTTCCATGTTCTCCGCTGCTCTTTCAGCCCTCGCTCTCTCACTGGCTGGGATGTAGTTGTCCTCAATGAAGCCGTCATCGTCTTCCTCGCTCACAGGAGGGATACAGTGGGGGTTGATTCCACGTCCCCTGTGCATGGCGAATTCCACCTCCAGGCCTGGAAGCAGTGATAGAAACACAAGAGTTGTGCTGCATGACAGTCATCTAAAGGTAAGTCCTATATGTCATTCTAACTGACAGTATGGTTAGTGTTTATCCATCCGTCCATTATTTAACGGCTCATCCTAATGAGCGGCTGCCCTCTGTCGATCCCAGCCGATAGAGGGCAAAGGGCAAAAAACAAAAAAAAGATTGAAAGATGTAATGTCACATTGATGTACAGCCTGAAGCTACTTTAAGGTAAACTAATGAGCTGGATTTGTGTCATCAGATGAAGTTTGACAGAAAGTTGACTCTCAAATGAGCTTTTAATGATTACTGTTTTATCAGCGCACTAGTTGAGAGAGTGTCTCAAAGAAAATCGTCACATTTTCCATCTTCTTGAAATGTTTTCATTAGTTTTTTACCATGATGGATTGTTGTTTTTCTTACAAATGCACACTGCACTGTGGGAAGCACAAGAAAAAAGATTTTGAATGTAAAATGTAATTGTATTGGCTCTTCTTGTTTCAGATTCGGCTTGTAGTGTGCATTTCTCTTGTGTCACATTGTGTAAAACGTGTGTGGACATGACATTACAATTACATGTGTGATGTTTTTTGGTTCTTCATGTTAGCCACACCCTGTTTTGGCCACATAGAAGCAGCAACAAGGTGTAAACACAACATTGGCATCTTCTTATAAAGGAATATAATATAATTATTATTATTATTGTTAATCTATATATAATAATAATAATAATAATAATAATATATTTCCACACCTAGCTAGTTGCTTACTTTGTCTGTCTGCAGTTTGGTGCTAGGCAGGTGGCGTTCACTCAGTTGTTCAGAGCTTTTAGTGGAAAAAGATGCTTAATGCCTCAACACTAAAATGCTTCATATGTTTTTTTGGGGTCTTTTTTTCTGCATTCTAATATTTATTCCAGACTAAAAAGTAAAAGCTCCTGTGAAGTAGGATGAAGTTGAATAGTAAAACAAAAGTATCACAAACAGGCTGTGGTCTCAAATATAGCGCTACTTTTACCTACTGCTCCAAAAAAAGGAAGGTTTGTTATATTGCGGTATGCTTTATGGGTTAAAACAACCAACCTGAGGGGTCACACTGGCTGACGGTGTCTGTCTCCCTCAGCCGTGTGTGCCTGTAGCTGGCCAGGTAGCGCCGGACCACCTGGCATTTAGCTAGAAGGGCGATAAGAATGGAGATGGAGATGGCTGTGACCAGGACAGCCACCAGGAACTCCCAGTTGTGAGATTTATATTTTGGTGTCTGGCTTGCCAACGTGACTGCGAGAGAGGGAAATTAATCACACCCTTGTCATTGTGGAAAGCACCTTAATAACCAAATCTCAGCTCCCACCACAAACCAGGTGGACCAAACATTTAGTCCTTTGTCATTCATTTTAAGATGGCTGTCTTTACCAAAAATGATCAATACCCAGATTTAGACTTAACTGACAAGACTCCAAGTACATTTTTCTGAAGATAAATTCATTGTTTCTGTTTGACATTGCAGTCGTAACTGAATTCTTACCGTTTTGTGTTGCTGTTGGTGTAGCTGTAGAAATCATGCTATTTGATGATGGTTCCATCTGGCTTTGCTCTTGTCTGTGCAAGTCTCTTTTGGGGAGTGACTTCTCCTGTGCGACTCAATTTCCTTCTTGTTGGATAGTCTTGCTTTTGGGCACCATCAACTCTAGCATGAAGCCATGGATCATGTCAGTCAAAGAACAGTTTTTGTGATCTGCTAATTTTATGCCTCTTGAACTCCTGTAACTTAACGTTGGAGAAGAGGTTTTAATTCCTTCTCCAACCGGTGTTTGGAAATCTGCAGATCTGCTTAGTGCTGTATTGTCTTCAGCAGGTAAAAAACAAATGGGATCAGAGGGAAATGTTGCAGGGCAGGCATCTCCCCAGATGAGGGAGGTAGTTGTCTGGAAGATTTCTGCTGACCAGGAGGGAGTGAAACCTTCAAAGCTCCACTAGATGGCAAGGTTGAGTGACAGGTTTGGTTCAGTAACACGTTAGAGGTGGTGGCAGCATTGTCATCCTATGAGTCGAAATATGAGCCCACGTCCTCTGGCTTCAGTCAACTGAGGCTTTAGAGAAAGTGTAAAATAGAAATAGCGAGTTAAATCAGTATGAATCACACATACTAACACACTTGCATACAAAGGCATCTTGCAAGAAGAAAAAAACAAAAAGCGTTTTCAATAGAATACAATATCAGTAAACTCCAATGCCCCCATATCCCACTTGCATTGTGGCTTTGAATTCGTTTGGACTCTTTGTGCCAGCAAATGCATATTTTATAACTGAACCACACAAAAAGAACTTGAAAAATCAAATGACCTAAATATTTCACTTAGTATGTATGAAGAGTGAGAGTGTCGTCATGAAAAGGATACACTGCCTGGATCCTCTAAATACAGAAGTCATAATTGAGTACAAGCTGTCAGGAGCTCAGGAGGATATCATCCACAACAGGAAAAGTGTGTCGCAAACAGGAAGTCCCATATACTGCAGGACCTTCCCCCGTAGGTCTAGCTGACACAAAGCACTGGTAAAATCACTGTGTGTGTGTGTGTGTGTGTGTGTGTGTGTGTGTGTGTGTGTGTGTGAGAAAGACAAGAGGGATCAACACTAACTGTTAAAAGTGGTT
The DNA here is from genome assembly GCF_023349555.1 of Cebidichthys violaceus. Classification (NCBI taxonomy): domain Eukaryota; kingdom Metazoa; phylum Chordata; class Actinopteri; order Perciformes; family Stichaeidae; genus Cebidichthys; species Cebidichthys violaceus. Next base: position 9,195,958 of record NW_027176296.1, read on the forward strand.
GTAAAGCTGGCAACCAGGCATCAGCTTTTCATTGCCGAAAATGAAAATATGGTTGCCATTTTTACTCCCCTTCTATTTTGAGTAAGTAATATACTCTGCAGTTATACGTCATTGCTGATGCAACAAATATAAACACGCTATTTATTCTGGGGTGCACATTTTGCAATAGAAGCCTACCAGACATTATTTGTTTCCAACAACAAACATGACATATGGCCAATATATAAAGTAGATGCAGATGAAAACTGCAATAGGAGAAATACACTTTTTTACATTTTTGACAGAGCATTCAATAAGAAACTAAGGCCAGCAGCAGATTAGCTTAGCTTAGCACAAAAACTGGAAACAGGGGGAAACAGCTAGCCTGGCTCTAAACTGCAGTAAGCTGTTACTTTGCTTGTTCCCAGCCAAAAATGAGTCAGACACTTGATCCTCCTTCAAATTTATCTAAGATTTGTCATTCAATTTTTCCTGCCTCTCCTTTCATTTATCATTTTCTAATGTTTTTCAGATGTTTTTAACCCAAACATCTAACTTTTACAACCAATAAATAAGGCCATTTGTTTGCTGTAATGTAAATTCAAGCAAAACATTTTTTTGTAGTACCAAAACACTGGCAACGAGTACAATTTTGGATGGATAATAATAATGACTTTTTTTAATCCTACTCTCTAAACTAAAAAGGCAATCTGGTTTGAATCAACATCAAACACTATTACTAAGCTTGTTTACAAGATATTTATTGAGGGACCATTAATCTTTGGATGGATGGGAAAAACAACACTGAATGGAAATGCTATTGACTCTTTCAGCCCATAAAGAATTCATCAACAGTTACTGATTGGCAGTGTTGGCAGTAAACACACCAACAGGGCTGCCTTTGTCTCTTCCTGTTCTGTCCTCACACATGCAAAGCACTACAAAATATACAAACCAAGCAGCACAGGACCGGGAGTTATAGGAGAGAAGAATCTATGTGTGTCAGATGTAGTGAGCGCTTCTGTGCACCATAGTGAAGTGTTTGTATGTGAGCATGCACGTGTAAGAGTACATTTGCATCTCTGTCTGCAATAGTCTGCGTTTGAATATCATTCTCAAAGGGAGAAGTCAGTTTTTCTTCGTCATTCTTTGTTTCAGTGCCCCAAATTGTGAGTGCAGTGTCAGTTTATAGACACTAATGATGGCCAGAGGGGGTGAAAAATGTGTTTTCTGTCATCAAACTGAATTAAACATCAAAATTAGATTCTTCTCGTTCAGTGTAATCACATTCCTTTGAACTGGAAAATTAACTGTTAACAGTTTTAGGGTTTGAAATTTGATTATGCTGGTGGAGATGTCAACTTGTGCAGTGCTGGAAAATAGGCACATAAAGTACAATTTCCTCAAAGTTGTATTGAAGTTCGTGCTGAACTTCAATACAACTTTGAGGAAATTGTACTTTTCTTGAGTACTGTGCAACTTTTTATTTCTATTTTTGAATTACAATTCAGAAGTAAATATTGTATTTCTTACTCCACTACATTTATTTGACCGCTGTAGGGTCTTGTGGCCACTTGTTTGAGTTGTAAGCGTTTATAACCAATAACACATTTTCCTTATAAACTTCTCAAATGGTTTTTGGGCCAAAGCGTCCAATATTTCACCCAAAGAGTGTCAAATACTAATTTGTATAAAAGAACCATCTTATTTGTGATACACCACAGCAAATCAAAGAGACATCCTTCTGTTGACCCTCAACCCAGCAACCCACAGAGCAACTTGCAGCAAGTCTCCCTCTTATTCCACTGCCAAGATCTGTATTTCTGTCTTGCTTTGAAAATGTTCTGGAGTAGTCGGACTGCACTGTGCTATTGTTTGTCAAGGATAATGGCATAAGGTCAGCTGTCGGAGACATTGTTTATGAGCATGATTATTAAACTCTCACACTGTAGTGTAAATCACATAGCCTGTGTAAAATATCTGAATAAGTATTCAACTATTGTACTTTCTTTCCCTTTTAAGTTTAATTGAAGCAAGGTCATAATAGTTTAAGTTAAGTGTCCTCAAATGTCAAGTTTGTTTTTTGCCTTTCAGCCCTGGAATAATGGCAGTGTCAACAGAGAGACCCCAGGGACACAATGAGTAAAAGTCGGCCATATTAACGTTTAGCTAATTAAACAGCACACTAACTTGCATCATGACCACACACTATGATCTTTAAAGATGGCTCCTTTACAACATATATACTGTAGATCTGAATGTGTGCTTCTCAAAGAGTGAAAAGATAAGGACAACAAAGTGAGAGCAGGCTGCTAATGGTGCGTTACTGTTTTGGGTGAAAACAGCAAGTGGCCAACATACAACAGGTGCAGGAAAAGGTTTGGCTCACTGAAATGTAAACACTATGGCTACATGTCTTTTCTGTATTGAGGAAGAACGGCCTTCATGAACTGCTACAGCACTGAATAACTGCAAGGTAGAACAATTTATACCATGATTTAATTTGTTGTGGTGCTCCAAATGTATCAACTAGGTCTATCCAGTACATTTTACTGGTAGCGCCTTCTTCAGTCTGTCCTCCTATTTGGTCAAAACCCAAAATAAACCTATGAATATATCGACGAATATATGGTTTTGAAGCCTATACTAAGCACATTTTTCACCATGTTGTGACAGTACATTGGTAACTATTGCAAACAGTTCACAAGATAAGCTGTATCCCAACAAGCAAGTCAAGACCGTTGTGTGATCTTTACATAGTGCAACAGCGTCTGTGGACTGTAGGTCCCACCTTTAGAAGAGCAGCTGTTAATTTCCAGTCTTACCTGATCACCTGTCTGTAGTTTCTTCTAGCTTCAGCGAGTTCATTTGTTGTCTGTCCACTCTCACATTTCACATCAGCCTTTTTTTTTTGCTTTCTCTGTAAAATGGAGAAATGTTGTGCAAAGGTTGAACGTGGTGTGCTCTGCAGTTGCTTCCCAGAAGGACATGTTAATGAGTAACTTTGTAACTAAGGTGTACTCCCTCCCGCCTACTATTGAGTCTCCCTGGCCAATGGCACAGCAGACCTGGTCAGGGCCAATGTTGTCACTCAGTGGTGCCAAACCAGGAAGAGGTAAAATATTACTTATGAGCAATATGTCATGTTTTAAATGATAACTACCAGTGTTCATTTACAAGTCAAACCGTAAGCAACCAGTCAAACCTGGTAGTGCAGACGCAGTTCCAGTGGGTAATCAAATAATCTTGTTTGATATCTGCTTTGTATCTTTTCACTCTTGTAGTGTGTGTGAGAGAGGAGTTTAGTTAGTATGCCTGCCAGGAGCCACGCCTTTGCTTTGTTTATCTAAAATGTAAACCCTCCCCTCAGTCCTTTTCAGATGAGAGAGGAAATCAGACAAGATACAGTTTGTAGCAACAAGGAGTTTTGTTTGTTTAAGACGTACAGCCCGAGGGAAGAGAACAGACCTCTGGTGGCTGTGAAAGGAAAAGCGAGGTGACCCTGAAAACAATAGGGGCACTTCCTGGCCACTCTGCATCTTTACATCTCCCTCCCTTACTCTTCCTCCTTCCCTTCCTCCATATGTTCCAGGATGTTTCAGCTGCATGTCTTGGGGCAGATGGCAGGGACGAGGATGGGTTGGGACAGTAAAATGATAACTCAGCATCAGCTGTAAGAAACAGTAGGGGATTCCCACCACAGCTACTAGGGGCTGTTCGCTGTTGTTTGGCTGTTGGATTATTATAGTCATGTCATGCTTTTTCTATTCATTATTTAAAAAAAAAAGACCTGATCATTGATAGCAAAAATTATACTTTTATGATCATTGTGGGTAAATTTAGTCATTGCAGGAAAAGTATAGAGTTGAATTGGGATAAGTATAAGTAATATCTTTATTTAACATGTATTAACTGATTTTTTTAACACTTGGGGGCAGCAAAAACAAGCTGTTATCACAACAATCAATATCGCTTTTCATCTTGTTAGTAAAGAGTTGTTTATTTACACACCGAGTGTATGGTGAGTAACATAAGCATTCATTTAAAGTTAAGTCCAATATGTACTCTACTTTTAGCTCTATTTTGCGCTCCACCAACTCATGAGAGAAATATTTGTCTCTTAAGCTACAAAATGCTCCACTGTGCTCCACACTGTATACATGATGCAACAGTCAAATAAGGAAAGGTGCACATTCATTAATGATAAATTTACGGATAAAAAGTAAGTGTGACCTTGTGCCCAGACAGCTGTGATCATTGTCTTATCGGAAAGGTATTTTAGTTCATATTTTTCAAAATGATTAAGATTGCGATGCTTATTTCATGTCAAATGTTTTGATGGCAATGTCTTCCGTCCATTTAGACAAACATAAACAAGGTCATTAGTGACACCAGTGGAGCTGTATTCAGATTCTGGATAAGACTTTTGGAGGAGACCAGGGGCTTTCCCCCCCTTTTTTCTACCATGGGTTGTTTACTGTTTGTCCTCTCAGTGAAGTGGTGGAAGTTGGGTCTGATGTCAAGGCCCCTTCTGTGGGCAAGATGTGAAGGCCTTGCTAAGTCTTTTAAGAGGAGGGAAATAACAACACGTGTCACACTGTACATAACAATGGACAGTCGGTTGAGGAAGAGCTATGTGACAAACAAGCCTGGTGATTAAGCATCAAGAAGAGACGCGCAGCAGGCTCAAATAAGTTTTTTCTTGCCTCTTATAAAATTCCCTGCTGCAGCCATTGTGATGTGCATCCACTGAAGTGTAAATGTTACAAGGTGACAGACGCAAATTGTGCACATTTTTGTGAGTTTGTGAGTCCATATGTAAGCGCCATCTGGAAATATGATAATGTGAGCGAGGCTCCCTGCACATCTGTAAATCTGTTAATGAAACAGCTGCAGTTTTATTTAAAGCCAGCATTATTCTCATTCTCATTCTTGCAATGAGTTATATGTTAAATGTGATACTTTATATCTTTGCTCTAATTTTATTAATCAAGGTGCCATGCAAAATGCACTTCAGCACACAAAACTAGGCCCTTTTGTCTTTTTCACCCACTTTCAACATAAAGGTTGTTTAAATTTCGTCTAATATAATCTAATGTAAGATTTCCTTAACTATATGTGCACTAACCTGCAGTGGGAAGAGTCTGTATTTGTTTGGCTTGAGTTTTTGCCACGTCTTGCAGGCGTAGAACTGTATGTATAGAAAGACATGGATAGTACTTTAGTAGTATTACTAGTTTCTCTCTTTGATATTGGGGGTGTTTATTTTGTTTGACTTCTTACTCTTCAAGGTGGATGAAAGTGAAGTGAAACTTAAAGCTGGATACCAAAAGCATTCAAGCCCATGTTTAATTACCTGAATGCTTCCCCTGTGAGGAAAATGATTTGTCCAAATGGCGTGTTAATCAGTAGTCTGTAATATCCTACTGTTTGTTTTGGATGTCATGGTTGTGTGAACGCACTCTAAAAGATTAACAATATGCTGACTGATAAAGTCACTGTAGACAAATGTCACAGGCACAGAAACATACACCTATGGAAGTGTAAAGTCATAGCTGCATTAGGAATATCAGCGACTCAATGTGTTGCACCATTGCCTGGATACTGCAGATCTTAGGGAGAACTTGGGGAGATTGATGTAAAAGTCAGTTTTTATAAGATCCAACTGTGCATATTTCTAATCCCTTGGTGAATGCTGTGAGAATATTTATGCGAAAAGTGAGAGTGCTGCATGATTCAGTAATGGTTCAGCAAGGAATTTGTGTTCCAAAGGTCTCATATGGTGGTGATAATGACTCAGTATGAAAGACTTAGTAATACTACTTTTTCAGGATAGCTGCAGAAGAGATCTGTGCTTCCTCTACAGGGGTTCAGTCTGTGTGCAGTAGGGAATAATTTAGAGGCGCACACTATTTGGCTTTAAACCAATACACACATTTAGCTGTTTGCTACTTTTTAAATCCCTAGATGGATCCATTATCATGCATTTTGGATGGAAGCCTCTAGAAAGCTTAAAAAGCATGCCATTTATGTCTACAAATGCTGGGGTGGTCAATGCAGGAATCTAGTCTCTAACGCAGGAACCTAGTCAGCTGAAATGGTTTTGTTCACACTATTATAAAATATCTATATTGTGTTTTTGCAAGATAACTCCTTGTAAAGAAGGCATTCACAAAGCCTGAATAATTAATCTGTGATTAGGGCAAGAACCAAGAATCACTATGGTTTGAACTTTTTACTGAAAGTTACCTGTTCTTTTTTCAGTCGCGCCAAACCAATGAATAATCTTTTTAAACAAATGCCTTTGCACACTTAATCCCAAAGGAGGCACAAAGAATGGTGCATTTCTAAAAAAAACAACTGGATCTCCCACATGGCTTGCACTTATCAGAACTATTGTATGCAGAGCGACACTGTAGCATGTAAGAAAATGTTTTAAACCAACTTCTTTATTAGGTGCGGGTACATGCATGCTTTGGCACTAGCAGCCACCCAGCTCTCTCTTGATGTGTCCTTCTTACTCGCTGGCTGATGGGAACAACTGCAAAACTGTGTGAGCATGTCCGTGTGTTTGAGTCGGTGTGTGTTGAGCAAACAGCTATCAGACAGGAGCCGAGACCCTCCACCTCCACCCCTGCCGCCACCTCCACAGGCCTCTTCCTGCCTGTAGGGTGATTCCTGCCCCTGCGCTCCCTCCACTTCCTTCACACACATATCAGCCTCCAGCAGCAGTACCTCTTCCTGAATCTGGCTCAAGTTCTCTGGACACTGTGGACAAGCAACAACAGCTCATCCATCTCTCTTTATCTATTTCCTTGCTTTCCCTGCTTTCTTTAACTTTCACGGACCAATATTGTATCATTTGAATTCATCATCTCACATCATTTCCCCAGGTAACACGATGTTGAATAGTTCTCCTGGGGCATCTGCAACTGTGCTCTTAAAGCACTTTTGCACAAAATCTCTGCTCTTGCATTTTTCTGCCTTTCAGCACATCACTCCCAGGGTGTTATCCAACTTCCTTAAACACGCCTGCAATATTCCAGACATGTTGGCTGGATTTAATACCACTCCCTTTCCACAATTTCCTTGATAGGCATGTTCTGATGGGACAGATACTCTTTAATTTAATTTCTTTAATTAGGATTTTGCAATAACTAGCATAATAATAGCAATGAAAAAAACAGCTATTCCAATGTTTAGCATTTGACATTGGCTAACAAAGTAGAAAATAAAACAGTTTGTGCCATTGTCATGCCAATGTGAGACATGCAGCTTTTTTACCCCACTCTCCTTTTACTTCTTATCTTGCTGACTGTCTGAAATCATGTTATCCTACATGATCCTGTACTGGAGGAAGCCTTTTCACATTAAACCAACTCTAGTGGTCGACTACATGCTGTTATGATTAGGGCTTCCTTAGTCTGATCCAGAGGCTTTCCAAAACACCAGTAATGAGGTGTGTGGCTGTGTATGTACAGTACCTTCGCGAGGTCAGTAGTGGAAATAACATCAACACCCATCAACATCCCTGACTGCATGGAGGGTTTGTTTGGTGTCAGGCTGCTCTCTCACCCTGCTCTGCATCTGGTGATGGACCCAGATCACCACATCCCCATTCTCAGTGCCCCAGCCTCACCCCAGGAGGCAGATTGGGAGACTAGAGGTTGGTGAGGGGGGGCATATTGTTTTTTCCAGTGTGGGACTGAATGTGAATGGACAGGAAGAGAAAGTTGAGGAACATGTTACTTCACCCCGATTACATTTGTGTGTACCATAAGTCTGTTGAAGAGAAGAGTTCAAGAAAATCTATAAAGAAATAGACAGAGCTAAATGTAACACAAATCAGCAGGTATACAGTATTGGATGGTTAAGTGATAAACTTAATAAAACTATTCACTGTTATGGCTAAAACAAATTGTTAGCTTTATATGTTTATATGAAACTGCATGGTTTGAAGTGCGGTTATTGATTTATATACTGTCATTGGTACACATTGTCATACAAGTACACTCGTCTATTATTCACCCAGGGATTCATCCACGATCTTAGTCCTTATATACGGACACAAATGTCATTTGCCAGAAACACCAGTAACTGTTTTACATGATTTCAAGGTCAAAGTTCAACACTGTAGGGTTTAAATACGTCCATCAACATACTGTTAGGTCAGCATTATTTAAGCAATTAAAATTTCAAAGAGAACTATGATGATTGTTTATAACAAGTTCCTAAAGTTTGGGAACTTGCAAATCACCAATTTAAAAGAAAATTGATGTCTTCTTTTTAAACCTTCTATACTTCTTTCCCTGAAAACCCTTCCTGAGTGGCTAGACTGTCGCTGCATATTTCAACAGGTGCTTGTCTACATTTTCTTTCCTTTAACAATTTTTGACACTTGCTGTCTATATCTGTATGATATCAATCTGTCCATTGGTTATGTTATCAACAGAAATATCAGAATATTTGGATGCTAATACCATCTCTGCTAACTGGAATTTAATCAACATTATGGCTTGAGTTGACCATGAAATTGAGCATGTGTGTGTGTAGTATAGAGGTGAGGGATTATGAATGTGTATATACCTACAAGTACATGTTCATATTTATATCATCTAGCGTTATATCATCTTACAAAGATAAGATGATATGGCACGTAGTCCACAACTCCCACTGTATCTCATCAACCGTGCGCATCCTGCTGCTCACCCTGTGACCATGCTGACGTTGTATATTCTTGTCCATTGTCAAATCATTTCCGGGTATTCCATGTGTTGATCCATCTATTGGCGACATGCTCCTTTTAGGGTTGCTTTAATGGAAGTTCTTCTTTGTGAGAAAGTAGGCCTATACAGTGGAAAGTGACCTATGGGAGAGAAAAGGAAGCAACATGCGACAAAGGTTGGGAACCATTTGTCATGCTTTGGTCAATGAGGTGGTTCAATATCCTAATTCATTATTTTTGTGCTGCATCTCCCAAATGTGTTTCATGCCTGTAAAATATTTGCATTCATCTTTTTGATTACATTTGAGTCAGAAATCAGCAAAACGTCATATCTAAACTAAAGACTACAGCCATGCAATGCCATCTGCTCTGTGAAGCTGTATCTAGGCACAGCAGTCAGCATGCTAACATGTACACAATGGCATTAGGTTAACATGCTGATATTTAGGTGTAATGTTCACCATCTTAGTATTGTTAGTTAAGTTGGTTTCATGCTTAAATTAGCACTAAACCTACTTTGTGTACAGCTGTTGACGGAAATGTCATTCGTTTTGTAGGTATTTGGTCATAAACCAAAGTATTAGAGAAATAGGAATTCAAAACTAATAATGGTGCTAGATGAACAAATCAACAAATACTTTACAATTCATCCTGAGGGAGACATAAATATATGTACCAAATTTCATGACAATCCATCCGATAATTGTTGAGAAATTTTACTTAAACTGCAAATATCAACCTCAGGGTGCCGCTAGAGAAGAAGTCCGGTCAGTGGACCACCAAAGTCATTGGGATTTATCCACTGGTCACCAGGGATATCAAATTTCATGGCAATCCATTTAGTATTTGTTGAGATACTTTTAGTCTGGACCAAAGTGAAAAACACACATCTAAACATTGCAATCCCCCGAGAGCCTCACCTAGCATGGCTAAAACTGTGCATAGTTGTAATAAAGACATTGATTCTGGCATGGACCATATTCACAATGTGCCAGCAACAGCTGGGAACTGGGGTCATTCTCAATCCCCTACAAACAGCACTCAACTCATTACCAACTTGTTCTGACTCCCAATGTGTCAAATATTGCTGCTTGGTCAGTATTATTTGACGCGTTGGGGTGAGAACGTGTTTGTATTACGTAGTGGCTACAGTCAGAAATGCAGGTCATTGGCCCAACTCCAGTGGAAAATGGAGCTTGGAAGATAGTGTGGCAGTTTGCCACCATGTAGTGTTGGAAATCTCCTTGCTTTTAAAAACACATTCAGAACCTTCATAGACATAATACTGTAATTATCAAGGCTTTAGAGCACTTTGTCTTTGCGGAAATCCCACTTTCTAAGATGGGGTTCTTTAACTACCAAAAATGCTCACACACATAATGTCTCAAAATCTGTGTCTGTATCTATGTGTCTTTCATCATCTTTACCCTATCGCTTAAAACACGTTCCTCTCTCACACACACACACACACACACACACACACACACAGACATTCACACTCTCAAGCAAACACTTACACATGATTTGTGTCTTTCATGGTCTCCATGATCCTTGGGAAGGGTTCCTTTATCAGACAACATGAGGTATGTTGGGATAGAGGAGGTCAGGGGTTTGTAAGTGCAGTTTGGGAGGAATTGAGGGGGGAATTAAGGGGCCTAAGAGGTGTGAGTGACACCCTTGCTTAGGCTCCCAGGGCCCAGCAGGATCAGTGCGTGTGGAGCCGGGCCAGATCGCCACACAATGAGAGGAAATGGGAATTTAATACAAACTTTCTCACAAAGTCTCAGAGACCTCCCGCCTCTGTTGCCAGTCTCACTTCCAGACACCCCCAGCTTTGCCATCACCACCTCCACTACAACCACAACTAAAACATACTTGGGAGCGTGCTGCTGTAACATTTTGACACAATTTAGGTGATATTTCCCAACAATGACTTTTCAAAATGGAATTTGTGAATAATGATGCTCAAGAATAGGAACCAAAAATATTCCAGACAAGCTTAGACACAAGGTGTTCAATTTGAATACTATACATAGCTAGTTGGTTGCATGACCCAACCCATTTTCACCAAAATGTATGATAGCATTGTTTTTACATTAAATCATGGATTTATTTCATTGTTGCCTTGTTGTTACAGTATTTCAAAAGCAATCAAATATTTAAAACACATACACCTTTAAAAGGAACCCCATTTATGCTCTTTTGCCTTAAGCTTAAGAAACAGTACATTTTCTTTCTTTCTTTGATTATTTGCAGGGAAACAAGATTGTTCGAGATTGTTTTTTTGCACTGTTGTTATAACCGGGGAAGAAACATTGTGCTTTTTGAACTTGAAGCCAGGAGACACACTGAGCAGTGAGCTTTGCCTTTGTCTGATAATGTCATAAAGCAAGCACTGGTCACTTTAACAACAAACACAGTTCATAATTACTATAGGGCAACAAAGACTTTTGTATACAATGGCTAATGTCTGTGCAGAATAATTTCCTTTACTTATATACACATGCATGGGCACACACACAAAGTACTCTATATGCATACACTATAACGTTTCACATCAGTGCACCATCACATATGAATGCAGATGCTCATGCACATACATACACGCACTCACACAAAACCACCCCTGGTTTCTGGCTCCTGATAGTCTTAATGCAGCCAGAGCGTCTGTGTTGACCCAGCCTTTGGTCTTTTTCCTTTTGGCTTCCAATAGAGGCTCCACTAAGCTGTGTGGGCAGCATGCAGCACTTTTCAATAGTTTCTCTATTTGTACTCCTTCCTTTGCTCTCCTCCTCATTTGATTCCTTAAACTTTAATCACAGAGTCTACAACATTCTGCAAAACCTGCAATAATTCTATCAGAAAATTGCTTTAAATCTAGACTATAGTTTTAAAGTACAGTTTGTTGCTTGCATATAGTTTTATTGTAAACCGTTGGCTACACTGTACATAAGCATGTGCTGCAACCAGAACTGTGCAGTTAGCAGTCTGCTCTTGACAGTTCAGTTTCATTGTTCTCACTGTTAAGCCCATTCCTGTCAGTGGGAGTTTTTGAAGTGAGAGAGAAAATAAGATGGTCTTTTAAAAGAAATTGTTCTGGCTTCTGAGCTACACAGGTCACACTAACATTTTAAAGGGACAATATATACTGTATGTCTGAGCCAAGACCCTTTGTTTGCAAAGAGTCAAAATGTAAACACTGTGATTTGTAGACAAACAGCTCCAAGCTTGGGTGTACCCATTTAAGTTTCAATTTGATCTCTTTTTACCTCAGCTAATTGAACTAGCAGGGCGTGCCGTTTGATTATGGTTTTTAGTGTGTCTTTCATGCACTATTTGGCATTATTTTCTTTTTCATAATAGACACTAATGTGCTCATACTTTGCAAATAATTAGATTACTTTATTCTGTGTTATTATAATAATTAAGCATATAATACAATATTCTTTGCAGACCAAAGAAATCCATGTGAGCTCTTGAAATAAAAAACAGGATATCTTAAACAATAAGAAGTTGAGTCAACTTCAAGTCGATTGTCTGAAGCCGCAAGGAAATGTAAAGAAAACATCAAATCAGTCCACAGTTTTTGCAGAGAAAATGAGAAAAGGCGTGTGCAGTTTTTCCAAATGGATGTTTCAAAGTGAGACAGCGCAGCACTTTTCAAAGATTGGGCCAGAAATGGCAGAATAGACACAACAAGCATATTGTTCAAAATGTCCTGTGACTGACTGATTTTAACAGTGAGGGAAGAGGGGAGGCTGACCATAAAGGCTGCAAGGATTGTAACTAACTTATTGAAGTGAAAGAACAAAGCTGTTGCATTTGGCAAAACATAATACCCGCTGCTGCTGCATTTGATGTTCTACAGTATCTTAACAAAGAAAATCAGGACAGCAATAAAATACAATGTCAGCTAGAGGACATGGGGCATGCATAGTGTTGGCCGCACAAATTCATATATAAAGTATCAAGTAGTATAAAGTATTGTGGTCGAGTACACAATTATCAGCACGTAGCACTTTGATGGAATGCAGTCTTAAATTCTCCAAAAACGTATATCTTTAAATCTCTGTCTCACATGAGCAAAAATCCTTGTGCCACACGTTTTGCAACATGGAGTGTGCAATATGTTTCTTACAACACATAACTAAAATATTCCTGTGACAATTACAGAAATACAAAGAAATACAAACTAAATAATTATTATAATATTTTAGCCAAGATAGTTAATACTATCCTATCGAAAAATGGAGTATCATTTCACTGTTTAAATTGTGTAATATATTACAGAATCAATTGTGTATTGATTGCCAACCGTCGTTAGTATTGTATTAAAACATCAAGTGACAAAGTTTAAACTCATAAGCAACATTAATCGGATCGGGGAGGTCTGGAGCGCCAGCAGTCCTCCGCTGTCTGGTGACGCTCTTCCTTCCTTCCCCACCCAGAGAAAGCTGAGCTTTACCGAAGGTCCAACTCTGTGCTCATGGTGACGGGCCGTGCTACTATCTCTGAAAACTATACTGGACCACTGTAGTTATTGCCGAAGAGATTTTACACCTGAACCGGACGTCTGGTTGATTCGCCAAGTTATGCGTAAAAAGGCACACCACTCGTCGTGCCGCAGCGTCACCGTTTTGGATGTACATCTCTCCCCGTAAAAACGATTTAGTAACGACACCGTTTTCCTAATGAGGATTATAAATACCATGCGGATTTTGTGGGTGTTTGTATTGTGCTTCCTTGATTTATCAGGTGAGTGGGAACTTATTTTAAGGCTATTTGGGTCGCTCTTAAACGCAGCAAAAATATCAAAGTCGTCATTTATTTTCGTTACGTATATTGATAAATAACAATTCCCCACTTAAGTCTACACTAATTGCTTGTTTATTCATTTAATAATTCATTCAAGTCATAAATACCCTCAGAGTGTAGAGTGTGGATGTCTGAACCCTTTGGGAAAACAGGAGCTCATCCATGTTTCCTGTCATTGTTCTGTGGATCTGGGCTTAAATACCAGGGAGAAGGAATGCTGGACAAACTGACATTATTGGGTTTGGCCTTGTTTTCAAATAATCACATTCCTTTTTTTTGTTTTTGTACATGCAGGCAGTTTCTCAATCTCAGTTGTCAGTGTGTAAGATGTTGCAAGTCAAAGAGTCACTTTTATAATGGATACACTATGAGATTCAGAACATACTGGTTTTGTAGGCACTTTATGTGTTTAGATGGTTTGCAGCACGATTTTGTGTAAAACAAAACTGCTATGAAAACTGATATGTCATTAACTTCTTTTAATACACCTGTATTAAAAGAAGTTAATGACATATCAGAAACAACTTTTTACTTATTTGGTCTAGAACATGTTCCAAACTGATGTTATTAATTTTGAGCGAAATTTTATCTTAGAAACAGGATTATGTTGAATACTATAATTTCTATTGAAACCTGCATCCGATATTTTTATAAAATTGAGTTGAATAGTGCTAAATGAAGAGTGAACAGTAAAAAAAATCACTTTGTAGAGATGCTGAGACAGATGTGACTATGATTTCTGAACTGACTGAACGAGATATATATATACAGTATATATATATATTTTTTTTTTTGCACACCTGTTTTATGTTACACCTGCCATACAATAAAAAAGTGAGGCTATGGGTCTTCTTCTGAAATGGTCAAATTGTCCATTTATTTGCCTAAATAAGAGAAAATGCTTGTTGCTTAATCTCCTGACTCAAAAGGTTTGTGAATCGTAGTAGTCTCATAATCAAGTTATAAGCTTCTTATGACTCTAATAACTTCCCTATGTTTCAAACATAATGGTCCTGTAGATGCTGTGATCGACTTGACAATGATATCCACAGCGGAGGCCACCAATGTCAATCACTTCTCCATCACTTGTATCAATGGAGAGCGCAGCCCTGCCCAGGTTGAGCTGGATATCAAGAAAGACAATAAAATCCTCATATTCCCCAAGAAACCACATTTTAAAGTGTATAAGCCCAGGAACAAGGAGGCAGTGGCCAGAGACTTCCGTGATATGGATCATATTGGCATCTTCTACTGTGAATCCACTCAGGAAGTTCCCCCACTTGAGACGGCCACATTGATCAATAATTTTGGCAGAGGTGGGTTCAGAAGTTTTATGAGAGTTTTAACTGACCAAACAAACTATGACTGTATTATTTATCCTCTACAGTTTTCTTAACCATCCAGTTTGGATGGTTTGTCTAGTTTGGATCGTAACTGTGTGTATCTGTGTTTCTTTATAGCAAATTTTGTCCCAACTCACCTTACACTTACTGCTAACAAAGGAGAGACAGTTCACCTCAGCATGCAGCTATTTAGCTCCCAAAAGAGAGATGTTACCTGGAAGTACAATGGTAAGCCATCCTACACAACTCAAGAGAGACAGGATATTTGATGCGCAATAATAATAAGAAAAATAATTTACTCTCTTTCTATCGATTGCAAATAAGGATAGAAGACTACAGTACTTTTTTAACACATTGAAAATGATGGCCTCAATGTTGTTGTTTTTCGTGTTTCATGTAGGAAACTACTATTATATGACTCACTGGAATGACGTGATCAATCGTACAGCAGTACTCACTGTGGAGAATGCAGCTTTTGCCAATCAAGGCATCTACAGTGCCAGCTACGTGGGAGACATCCCCCTTCAAGGCGCGTGGATGAGGCTCATTGTCAGAGGTTTGTTGAATCCTGATATTCACAAGCTTGGAGTCAAAAACACATACACAGAAATTTGCACACATCAGGGTCAGATTGTGTCAAGTCTTTTTTTTTTCTTTCACAGCACACTCTTTTAAATATAGATTCATCATACAGTTCCTCACCTCACAAAAAGATCTGTAAATGAAAATTAAAAAGGAAGTTTTGCGGTGAGAGAAGAAGCTTAAATGGCCTTTATATTCAACATAAATGTCAATAAAAGCAGACAAGAGTGATAACGCCACAGAGACATTTGGGTTGTGTCTCAAAACAAATGAATTAATTAAAAAAGACTGATAAGTAAATCCTGAAAAGAAGACTCTAACACGCTAACAAGCACCTTACCACCCGTATAACCACGAATTGTTGTTTTTATACATACTTTTCTTTATGGATTAAACACGAGATATCTTGTTTCCAGTCTTTATGCTAAGCTAAGCTAACAAGCTTTTTTTTTATTGACGGACACATGAGAATGGTATCAAACTCTCAGCAAGAAGGCAAATAAACACATTTCCCCATATGTGAAAGTATACCTTTTTAACAGCAGCAAGTTGGTTTTGAGCTTAATGAATTAAAGCCTGGACATGAAATGTATTTCATTGAGACAGCATGTGTTAGTTTCATTTCCTGTACCTCAGTGTTGTAAAGAGACATCAGTACTATCAACACCATCTCCACCCTCCACCTGCTCTGCTTTGAGATTCCCCTCTTCCCTCCCTCTCTGTCCACCAGATGCAGTGGATTTTTTTCAGCTCATATTACTACATGATTCAATGTCTTTACTATTTTCTTAGATTTGTATCGTGAATATATAATCTAAACAGGCGGTCTGTGTTTAATTCAATTCAATTTCTTTTGTATAGCCCCAAATCTCAAATTTGCCTCAGAGGGCATTACAGTCTGTACAACATACGACATCCTCTGTCTCTGTCCTCGCAACAGGAAACAAAGGAAGAAACCTTAGGGAGAGCAACAGAACATCTGTCCAAAGTTCAATGCAAATCAGAAATCACATCTAAATGTCTGCATTCTCTAAGATTATCAATATCTGCACTCAGAAAATGATGCGAGGTTGAATAGACAGAAAGCTGAAACTAGAATTGTGCAGGCACATTAAAACAAACTGTTCACATATTGAAGGTGGACATAATATAATATGGATTTTGCACGTCACACTTTCAACATGTTGTATACTTTTTAAGGAAAGAAAACTTGTTTTCTCTGTAGATTGTCTCAGTAAGAAGTGGGGTCCTTACTGCGACAAGGACTGTCCAGAGTGTCTCAACGGCGGAGTTTGTCATGATGTTGACGGAGACTGTATCTGTCCTCCAGGATTCATGGGAACACGGTGTGAGACAGGTTTGTAGTGTACTTAATATGGTACAATACTGTATATACAGTATGTGTGTAAATGGTAGAGAGACACACTGCTAGAGAGTAAGAGAGAGAGAGAAGATGGGTATAACATCAGATTTGTTTTTACTGTTGTCAATAGCTAAATTCTAATGTCAGCATGCTTAGATGTTCTCAGTGACAATGCAAGCATGTTGATGATTAGCAGGTTTAATGCTTACCATGTTCACCACCGTATTTTAACTTGTAAACCATAAACAAAAGGTAATTATCTAACAATAATATAAAACATAACACTAATACTGGGTCAAAACAACCCATTGTCTTGGATTTGATTGGTGACCCAATGGTGTCATAGACATGGGTGCTAGGTTAAGTTCATCCACTATTGCGTCTGTGCTATATTGATCCAAATTGGGGTAAATTTTGACCCAATGATTTTATTGTGTGTGCGTGTGTTGAGCAGTTAAGTAAGGAGACTACATGTGAGGTACATTACATTTCAATGGCAGACATTAGATCAATATCACATCTACACAGCGTTTTGGTAAGGACTGTGCCTAAACAGCTTTTCTTATAACAGTGCAATCAAATATAACTATAAAAAATAAAATATTTGGGTTACAGATGAGTACACTGGCAGACTAGTTACTCTGTTCTCTGGGGTGTTTTGCAAGGCAGGTTGAGGCATGATATAGCAAATCTCAAGGAATTTAAATAAACACATTTGTGAATTTGTCTTTCTCTGATGGTTTGCAGCCTGCAGAGAAGGAATGTTTGGCCGAAACTGCCAGGAGTCATGTCGCTCCGAGCTGAACTGCAAGGGGCTTCGATTCTGCCTACCAGACCCTTATGGCTGCTCCTGCGCCAGCGGCTGGTTTGGGAGCCGCTGTGAGAGGGGTGAGCACTGCATCACTTAAGCTTGTTCCTGTATTTTTAATTAAACTAATATGCACATGTTTAATAACATGTTTTTACCCTTTTGTGTGTCACACCGTGCAGTATAGCTTTCTGTTTTCTATTTTCAGACTGCGATAATGACATGTATGGACCAGACTGCAGCCTGAGCTGTAAATGCCAGAATGGAGGAGTTTGCAACCGTTTCAGTGGATGCCAGTGTCCCACAGGGTGGAGAGGACAGAACTGTGAGAAGTCAGGTAGGTATCCTCACATCATATTTATCCCTCTTTTATTCAGTTTCTTCGTTTAGGTCTGGCTCCTCTGTGGAATGGTATTGACTACATTGCTACTATTTATATAATCTTTTGCCTCATCACTGCAAAGTATATTTCCATTCTCATTATCCTGCTCACCGAATACCACCACCTTCTTCCTCATCATGACAGCAATTATTTGTGAACATGCACAAGTTACAAAATGTATAAAACACAGTCGGATTACGTGCAGTTTAATTAATCCTTTTTACCAAAAAAGCTTGCTTCATCAGGGCTTATGACAAAACCCCAATGAAACCCTTTCCGATGAAATAGTTCAATTAAATTGCTTCTAATCCTTGAGTCCGCAACCATTTTGTTTCCTTATTTTGAAGTTTGGAAGCTTTAACTACTGTAGCTGTGGGCAGGCTTTATTTTCTAGGATATGAAGTTTTTGATGTACACTTGCTGCTTTTGCAAAAAAATATTTTTTCTCTGTCACTATCCACTTTGTCTTTTGTCAACCTCTGTTCCATGCCTCTCTCCATTTTCAGACCGGGCTCCCCAGATCTTGGATTTAGATAGTAATTTGGAGTGGAATCTGAACTCCAGCCCAAAGATCTTTTGTTCAGCTACAGGCAACCCTCTGCCCAGCCACAATAGCATTGAGCTGCGAAAGTTGGACAGCACTGTGCTCAAGGTAAAAAGACTCCTGCCAAGATGGCTTTCAGTAAGCCTGAATTAAAACAAAGCAAATGCACAGCTTGTATAAAGTTTAAGTCAAGCTAGTCAGGTAGAGATTACATACAAGGCCTCACATGGAGAGGGTGTTCTTGTACAGCGGTTCCCAAAGTGGTCAGGACGGGCTGTGGTTGCTGCAAGATTTATTATATTGGGCATTTTTCAATAATGTTTCACCATATTAGTAAAGTCAGAAACATCTACATTTCTGTTTGTGTACAGATTAATCATAAACAATGTTATTTACTGTAGCAAGCGTTAATGCTTGCTACAGTAATGCTGATAGGCATATCTTTTTTTTTGTATGCCTTGTGGAGAGCTAGGCTACCTGCTTCCCTGTCTTTTTGCTAAGCTAAGGTAATCACCTCCTGGTTCTAGCTCCATGCTTAACTGGTGCTGTGACTTTAATAATTTGTACTGCGCCTTTAAGATTGGGCTGATGATTACAAGGTTGAGTCAAGTTCAGAGGAAGTCAACAACACAATTGCCTGACCAGATAAGGCAATATCGCTTTACAGTGCAGCAGTTACCACGTGTTGCCTATAAGTGACATGTACAATTTCTTTGTTATTCGTTCTGTGTTTTTTTTCTTGATAATAGAAACATTCTGATATAGAGTTGTACCACCACTTCACACAGGAACAAAGAAAGTTCTCAGAGTTAGGACGTTCTTAGCAGCAGCAGAAATAGGCACAAGCAATGTAAATGTGGTTTTCATCATGCATTGCATTATACTGTATATTATGTGTTTTACTCTCAGGCTTCTCGGACTGTCATGGACTCAAATAAGAGTACAGCCCTGTTTGAAATCCCTCGTCTGACTGCTCAACAAGGGGGGTTGTGGGAGTGCAGGGTGTCCACTAATGGAGGCCAGGACTCCCGCAAGTTCAACCTCACCATTAAAGGTCTGTGCGTGTGGTTCCTTTTAAGAAATATGTGAACTAATAAACAGAGAGGAAAATCGATTGTTTGGTGACCATTTCCTGTGTGCAGGCAAATCACATGACAGCAACAAAGATCTACATTTTCAAATCTTTTCCTGTGTCTACTCAGAGCCCCCTGTTCCCACTACTGCTCCCAAACTGCTGGAAAAAAGGAGTAAGCAGCTGCTGGTGATGCCCGTGGACTCCCACAGAGGAGATGGCCCCATCGTCTCAACCAGGCTCCTTTACAAGCCTGTCGAGAACGGAAACTCGTGGTCCTCCATCATAGGTAGGATATCATTTAAAAGTAATACTACATAAATGGAAATACTGGCATTGACAAACCAAAATAAATAAAACGTATTTATAAGAAACACCCTAATCATGTTTGCTCTACAATGCACTGCAGGTTAACGATATTATACTCGGTTCAAGTGCCCTGCTGTTTCTTTCTCTCAACAACGTATCATATAACAAACAAAAATATGTGTAATTTTAAATGTCTATAATGTGTGTTTATTATACTATAGATGTATGTGTTAAGCTAAATGTTAAATAGATTACTCATACACTTTTATGTTAACAGCATTTCCTACATCCACATTCTTTCAGTTTATAGTGATAAAGAGCCGATCACGCTGATGAACCTGGAGCCTTCAACACGGTACTGTGTCCGTGTCCAGCTGAGTCGTCCTGGGGAAGGCGGAGAGGGGGCCCGGGGGCCAGAAGCCATCATGGAGACTGATTGTCCTGGTAAGACCCACCGATAACTGGGATCACATACATACTGAACATAAGTATATTTATCTGGAAATCTTGCTTGTGAACAAATGTCTACAGTCTGAACCACAGAACTTCAGCAAGCACAATTATCTTATGTCTGGTTAGACTAATAGTGCTTTTCCCAGACATTAAGTCACCAGTTGTCTTTTCCCCAGTGAGCAAATCTGTCCGGATGACTCGAGTAAGGGACAAAAGATACCAATGGACTGAAATGATCTGTGGGCACTTCTTTGCTAAAAATAAAATGAAGTCCCTATGGGATCACAACTACAATAACAAAAAGCAAACATTTGTCATCAGTCAGCTAGGAATCACAAAATGAATCAAGAAAAGCAAGAAACTGCTTTCAAGGCAGAGTCAATGATTTAATTCCTCAATGGTGTAGAGGGAGAGAGCATATCCGAGTGTGAGCACAGAAAAGATCAAGGAAACTAGCTGAAATGGAAAAGTGATTGTTATGGATTGTTATAGTTTCAAAGTTCTGTTGAGTTTGACCCTTTGGCCATATGTAGTTAGATCCATGTGTGAAATGGACAAATTGTATTTGTTACAAGGTAACATTGTTCTCTTACACAAGCACAAACTATTTGTTTGACTTGTATGCCTTTGGGAAGTACCACAGAACAGTTTAAGATTATGCAAAATGGAGTGAGAAGTCATATTTAAAATGGCATATGATTCATTCATTTTCTCAAGCCACTTGATTACATTACAGGTTGCTGTGGCCTGCAGTATACTGTACAATTGGCCAAAATGCAAATATACACCCAATGCAAGTTGTAGGTTCATCACAGAGCCTACAGTGTCCCAATTCCATTACTACAAACTAATTGTATACAGTATAGACTAATCTTTATATGGTACTATATCTTTTTTGTAGTTGGTATACACAAAATCTAATTTTTTTATGTTTTATGTTTCATTCCAAAAGGAAATAATAAAATACTTGTGCAGTTTGAGATCAGTCACCTTTTCAAGCTGTGAGCTCTTCAGTTTCCTTTGTGCAATGCATTGTGGGAGAATAGTGTATATTCCTATACACTTACAGCACACTCAAAAAGCAAGGATTTTAGTTTGTGTATTGACTGTTTTGAGTGTCCTTTATCGTGTAACTTTTCCCAGGTGAACACAAAACCTGCTTAGAATTAGTATGTAGTTTGGATTTGGGGCAAAGTCATGCAAACACATTAAGATCTCCAATCAAACTGCATGTCTTTGGACTTTTGGGGGAAACCAGAGCACCTTTACAAAACCCACATGAACCATGGGTGTAACTTCATAAAGGATGGGGCCATATATTTAAAGCTAGTCCTTCTTGTTGTGAGCCAACAGTCCTAACTCCTGTACGACAGCCACTTGATATATAAATTGAGGTAATCGTCCACTTCACTTCGAAATACTTTACCTGTCCCTCAAGGGGCAATTTTAGGGAACCGTGACTAAAATAATGAGAGAAATTCTCAAGGAGCTGTCAGCTCATACTGTGTTCTCTGTCGCTGCAGAGCCCACAGTTCAACCTGAGATTGACATCAGCTCGGTGGAAGGCCGCAATGCCACTGTACGGTGGCGACTGCCCGCCAACAATGGCGTTAATGCTGGCACAGCCAGTGGCTTTTTAGTGCAGCTCTTCGGCCCTCCACCCTTCAGTGAGAAACTACTGGAGGAGACCACCCTGCTCACTGTGCTCTCCACAAAGTTCCACAACATGAAGTACCAGCAAGACTACACCGTGGTGGTGCACCTCATCAACTGTGGCAGCCTGGGACCGCCCTCTAAACCCTACCACTTCCGCATCAACAGCCAGGGTAACTAGAAACTCTGCTGTTAATAAGCTGCAAGGAAGGATCCTTCTGAATGTTGCAGAATTCTCAATGCAGTTGATAATGCATTTACAGGGGTTTGTGGCTAAACAAGAGGTCCAACACACTATATAGTGTGTTAAAGGCCCACTCGTATTTTGTTTTAATGGTAAATAAAACTTATAAAATATATGGGATGATAAGAGCTTCTTAAATGGAAAAGAGTATAGTTGGTGCTTGCTGGTTGCTTGGTGACTCTCTCCCTGCCCACAAACTTTAATTGAGTTGAGGATGAGTTTAGCAGCTGATAGGTAGGTGTTGAGGAATAATCCAGTTTAGTTAGCAATCAGTGGAGATCAACAAGTTAGAAAAAGATCAATCCAACAAAACTGCAATGAATGCGGTTTCACCCTTGTCTTTGGTATGAAAGCTTTCCCAGAGCACCAACGGGTAAAAGCCTGTGATTGTAACATACATTTTATTTAGAATATAGTTTTACAGAATCACTGTTGATTTCCCTAACTATAATAATCGCTGTGTGTCTCAGGTCCGTCATCCCCACGCAACATCCAGGCCCTGCCCTTGTCCATGTCGGCCATCCAGGTGAGATGGCAGCCCCCTGAAGATCCCAATGGAGGCATCATCAAATACATCATAGAGTACCAACCAGTTGGCCAAGGGAAGCCGCACCCTTGGGTGGACACAGACGATGGAAACAAGACCACCAAAGATGTGACAGCACTCAACGGCAGCACGCTCTACCAGTTCAGAGTGAGGGCTTTCTCCAAAGTGCCGGGAGAGTGGAGCAAGATTGTTCAGGCGATGACACAAGGGGATGGTGAGTAGGAAGTTATTGTCTCCTTATCCACCATTACACATGTGGATAATGTGGATTGAAGTACTGGATTACCAGAGTGAATGAATAATCCAGTGTACTGACCTAAATCAAGTAGCTTCTTGGACATTTGTTTCCTCAATCAATCAAGCTAAAAGTATCTCTCAGTGGAACATTTCTGCACTACTGTACTTGTGGCTAATATTGGGCTTTTCCCAGGTGGCGTTGAACGAGACCACCCACACAGGGGAGGGTTCTACTTGGAATAAAAATACATAGACAGTCTATTTATCTTCACTGTCTGAAAATCATCTCCATCTCCCTATTTGGTTTTTCTCTCCATCTTCCATCCTGCCCCTCTGTCCCTCTCTATCTCTTTCACTGCCAAAAAAAGGCCTTCAGAGTTTAACCCCGACCACCCAGGGTGTGGCTGGGAGGCCTGTTGGGGAAAGTTACCAGCTGTTGGTGGCAGTGGTGGGCTCGGTAACTGTCACCTGTGTAACTATCCTGCTGGCACTGTTGGCTCTCTTCTTCATCCGCAAGACGCTGCTCAACCGTCGGCGCACGTTCACCTACCAGTCTGGATCGGTATGGATCCAAATTTTGAGTTTTGGTTGACATTGCATCTGATCTGACAAAGCTTAAATGTATTTTGAGAAAAGCCTACTTTCAAGAACTTTGATATGTTTGTATTTATTGCAGAGCTTAAGACTGTTTATTCCCCCAGGGTGAGGAGACTATTCTGCAGTTTAACTCAGGAACTCTGACCCTGACACGGAGGCCCAAACCGACACCAGAGCCCCTAACATATCCAATCCTGGAGTGGGAAGACATAAAGTTTGAAGATGTCATCGGAGAGGGCAACTTTGGCCAGGTCTTTAAGCTCTTAATGTACTTTCTGAATGTTTCAAATCTTTCTCCTCTGGCTGACATCCTTTATTCACTTGGGTAAACATTTAAGCTAACAACAGTCTCAAAACCAGGTAATCAAAGCCATGATCAAGAAGGATGGCAACAAAATGAGCGCAGCCATCAAGATGCTGAAAGGTAACTTTGGCACACATTCATGCAAGCAATCTCAAACATATCGAGATATTGCACATGCATCACACACAAAAACACACCGAAGCCACTTAAGCTGCTTTGCTTGCACTTCGTCTAATGATGCTTTTCGTGCTGATCGTCCTGCAGAGTTTGCCTCAGAGAATGACCACCGAGACTTTGCAGGGGAGCTGGAGGTGCTGTGTAAACTAGGC
This sequence comes from Cebidichthys violaceus, assembly GCF_023349555.1. Lineage (NCBI taxonomy): Eukaryota > Metazoa > Chordata > Actinopteri > Perciformes > Stichaeidae > Cebidichthys > Cebidichthys violaceus. Next base: position 9,220,244 of record NW_027176296.1, read on the forward strand.
CAGCATCCCAACATCATCAACCTGATAGGAGCCTGTGAGAACAGAGGTGAGTGAGCAACACCTAGTGGCTTTTATGGATATTGATGAGCTTTCGAGTTATGGCTTTTGAAGAAATACCGATGGTTATGATGACTAGGCTGTTAAGAAGACTGTAAGATGAAGACTGTATGTGTGTTACCTTAACTTGCTTATCTGGTGTATAGACCTTACAAGTTATGTGAAATATATATTCCTTTTTCATTTGGTGGACACTGTCCACATTTTACTGGCGGGCTGTATGACGAGATTCAATATATCTATGTAGTATATGCAGTATTGAAATGATGTAATATGCTGCAGCAGAAACCAGTTATGGTATAACCTTGTTAATAATCATGACCCAATTCAAGGTCCACTTACAAGCTTTATCTGGAGCATTCAACCATAACACACAGTCTTTATCTGTGGGTGGAGTTTGTTCATTTAGTATGGAGATGATCCATTGTGATTTATATGTGAGCTCAGTGTGATGACTTCTTCTATAGCACTTTAAACTACGTCTTGCCTGATGTGTATATTATTAAAATATTGGATTAAGTATTGCTAAATATATTTGGAGACTTTCCAATCTAAATTCATTTGCCAATACATTTTTATTCAAAAGCTGTCAGTATTGATTTTTCAAAGGACTGATTCATGCTGGTATACTAGTTGGTGTCTTGCAGACAATATCCTGACCAAATCCTACTTCGACTAATTGTACCCCTGTATGTAGTACTGTAAAAAAAGTGGTTTAATTCTTCTTGCTTGAGATCCAAACAGATACTCCTATCTGATCATCTGTTATCTGCACCTGGAAAGTACTAGAATGTGTCCAAGCTAAATAGTCCTTGCCTGCCAGAGGCATTTTGCACTTTTGCATCACATTTGTTTGATTTGTCCATGTGCTTCACAAGCACACTGCTGTGCCATGTATTTATGTATTTGTATAAGGTTTCCTTGGCCCCAGTTCTTACCATGGAGTGTCGGTTTCCCATAGCTAAAGCCCATGGCTTCTACATTGAATAATTTAATTGCTTTTGTTTGATCAAAGATTGGTAACATATGGGGGAGGAAGTGTAGTGTGGAAAGTACATCAGTGAGGACATTACAATACCAAATCAGCTTTGAAAAATAAACATTCTAATTCCGTGTGTCTCCCCACCGGTTTCACCTTCTCTCAGCACTTCAATCTACAGACCTTCACTCTACTGTGTTTACATCTGTTGTTTAACTCAGCTTCACCTCCATTATTCAGTGATAAGAGTACAACAATACATTGACTGTAATACCGCCTCCTAAACGAGAGTAATAAAACCTCATTCTTACCTATTGAAAAAGTTTAAAATGTCCAACAAATCCTTCATTCGTGTCATTTTCAGCAGTTTTGGTCTTCCATGATTCAGCGGTTTGTTTACATGCCTCCTTAATACATTTTTTATGATAATCATTTTTATGCAATTTGTAAATTGTAATCATTTAATACAACTTGAAAGGTTAACACAAACATATTCTATTTACAGTATGTAAAAGACTGGCATGGTGTTCAACCAGGCAACTGATTGTAAAATGGAGGAAAAGGGGAAGAAAGGATTGTTTTGGGGAAGAAGGGAGGGTGGAAAGCAGGCTGGAAGGTAAAGGTGGGAAAATAAAGAAGGAATGAGATGAATAAGAAAGACATGCGTTCAGGGGGTAATGTTTCTTTGACATACAATTTGCACGCGTTCTTCCTGTGCTGCCTCTGTGTTTGCTCAAGCTGTAAATATGTCTTTTATTGCAACAGAGAAAGTCACTGGCTTGGAGTGGTAGCACAAGCAGGTACTCAGATGCTGTTTTGGGCATTTTGGGAGGGTTTTTTTTGTTTCATGTTGAGCAAAGAAAATTATTTTGGAAAGATGTTGCTGCAGGAAACACAGCATGTCCCGATTACCATAATCTCTTGTAGCTGAGAAGGAACATGATTGTATTATGTTCTTTAACCAGTATGTCCATCACCCCGCTATTCTTTCCTTCAACATATGGTATTAACTAATTGTGTTGGAACTCTCTCTCTTCCTGATGAAATCAACATGAAACCCTTCCAACAAGCACAATTGCCTCATGACCCCTAGGAACTCTGGGTTTGGTGGGAAGCTGCCATCTATTAACAAAGCCTCAACCATCTGTTTGATCTCTCTGAGGATTTCATAAAAGGTCTGTTTTACTTCTGTCTGTGTCAAGACAGAACTGTTGAAGGCCAATCCCCTTACCAGCTGTAGCTGGGTCTGTTCCCGGCCTATTGCAGGGAGGCCATCCAAGCTCATAGTCAGAGTTTTTGGGGAGCTGAGCTTGTAGATGAAATGTTTATTAGCAGCAGCCTTAATTGTATAAATCCCCATGAGAATGAATTGTGATGTCAAATACATTACATGTTGCCACAAAGCGAGTGAATCTCATATCAAGATATCAAACATCATATAAAGGGACATATGGCACATTTATTAAGTGTCCACTATATTACAGGATAACCTCCTCTTCTTAATGTTACTCTGTCTCTGTGTTCTCCAGGTTACCTGTACATAGCCATCGAATACGCTCCCTATGGTAACCTTCTAGACTTCCTGAGGAAGAGTCGAGTGTTGGAGACCGATCCTGCCTTTGCCAAGGAGCATGGCACTGCTTCCACCCTCACCTCCCAGCAGCTGCTGCAGTTCGCAGTAGACGTGGCAACTGGGATGCACTATTTAAGTGACAAACAGGTAGGAGGTGAAAGAGTATATGTGTGTATAGCTGCTTGTTTATTATTGTGTGTGGATGGGGGCATTTTTCCATCCTCAGTTTTTGATGTCTCTCATAAAAGGCATTCATTTCAAACAAGCTGGATGACAGAGGATGTTGATGAAGTCATTGAATAACTAAATAAAAAAACATGTTAATTAAATAATGCCTCCTTTCTCTCCTACCCTCTCTTGGCACTAGTTCATCCACAGGGATTTGGCAGCCAGGAATGTTCTTGTAGGGGACAGCCTTGTGGCAAAGATAGCAGACTTTGGCCTGTCCCGGGGTGAGGAAGTTTACGTTAAGAAGACAATGGTGAGTGGCGTAGTCATACACAGTTGCACTTTTATTTTCAGAAAACAACCAACAGCCAGCAGAGGGCACTATAGTTGTTTTAGTCATTTTGTACTCAATGTATTTCAGTGGATTAATGTTATTGACCTCAGCTAAGAAGACTAATACCTTGCACAGATAAACTACAACAAGCGTTTACCAGTAGATATCTGACCATGATATAAATGTGTGACCCCACAGTGTTATATCTGTATCCTGTCAGTCAGTGTGTAGTCTTGTAGTTAATTCATTAATATGACATTTTGAAAAAGACTTAAGTGTTTAACTAACAACTTCTTTTGAAGATTTATTATTTATTGCTACTAAAATGTATTGAAAGCTTTTCACTGTTATCACATTAATTTAAAGAGCATCTGAAAGATTCTGATAATAGTGTGTAGTGATAGTACAGCAGTGAACTATATTGCCCTAATAGGCCATGGACTTGTACAGCACTTGATATGTTAACTGGATCTCCATCATCAACCTGTGGCACCAGAGTATTATATTATTAAATATATATTTTACTTCTTTATGTGTTCATGTTTCATATTTTATGTTTTAATATTCATAATCAGACTCTTCACATGTGTGAGCCAGTTGATATGTCAACATAGCAGGTTTTAAATAAATGTCTTGTTTTACTTTCAGGGGAGGCTGCCTGTGCGCTGGATGGCCATTGAGTCCCTGAACTACAGCGTGTATACGACCAAGAGTGATGTGTGAGTGTACAGTGTCAACTCATCAGTTCAACCAATCTCATTCCTGACTTTAGCTATTGCACTCACCTCAACAGGTGGAGTTTTCTTAAGGTAGTCAAAGATCACAATATTTGTCACGCCGGAGCTTCAATTACATACAAAATGCAAAACATATTTTGAGTGACATGGCAGGCTCATGAGGTTGCAAACAAATCCTCCCTCTGGTCACTGGTGGAGTGATAATAGTTGTGTAAGTGTTGTGTAACTGATAAGCACAAGCAGGAAGCCTTGGGTAAACCTTAGCAGACAGACTGAGACGTTGGTCTGTCAACTGGAGCCTATTTATACACAGTGGAGCACAAACATGAAGAGTGTAGGACAGCTAACGGAAGAAGTGTGAAGGCTGCTGTAGGGTCTTAGAGAGTTGTGAACATCAGTAAGAGAAACAGAGTGAAAGGGAGAGACAATGAACAAGATCTGAGACAGAGTGAGAAGAGAAAAAACAAAGACAAAGAAACAGACCAACCCCACAAGCAACAATTGTCTGCGCATATGATCTACCACACAGCATTGTGACATGCGAAACAAATGACACTTCTGATAAATTTGTGTCACTAATCAGATTGTAGTAAAGGTGGTTTCATGTTTGAGACACTCAGTGGGTTCTTGTCTATTTCCGCATTGATGTTGAGAAAAATCTGCATTATCATTAAATTCCTGAGCATATTTATTTATTTATTTAAATGTTTGAATGTTCAAGCTTTATAATGCATTACTTTTACTGGATTCGAAATATTTATTAATTTACTGTATATGTAGATTGGCAGGTATGCAATTATGCAGGTTTCTTTACATAGTTTTGACCTTATATCACATGTGATCATGTCAGTTAATCATTTTTTTCAGGTGTAACTCATAAAACTGCATTCTTCCCATGTTTACTTTACAAACATCTCTGGCCTTGCATTTTCTCTCCCAGGTGGTCTTTCGGTGTTCTCCTCTGGGAAATTGTAAGCTTAGGTAAGTAACCATACAGCCTGTGGTGGAAACATGATGGTGACAATCCTCAACATTGTTCAACCCACCATCAACATCAAAAAAACATTTTCTGTTCTTTCTTGTGTGTATGTGTGTGTGTGTGTGTGTGTGTGTGTGTGTGTGTGTGTGTGTGTGTGTGTGTGTGTGTGTGTGTTAGGTGGCACACCATATTGTGGGATGACATGCGCTGAGCTTTATGAAAAACTGCCACAAGGCTTCAGGATGGAGAAACCCAAAAACTGTGATGATGAGGTGTAAGTATTCAGCATTCAGCTAATAATTACCTTATCCTGTCTTTCCTCTGTTCTACCCTATTCATCAATGTCTATTTCGCTGTCCAGCTATGAGCTGATGAAACAGTGCTGGAGGGATCGGCCCTACGAGCGACCCCCCTTCTCTCAAGTTTCTGTCCAGCTCAACAGGATGCAGGAGGCCAGAAAGGTAATGCTGCATTCACACAGTAGGGAGAAAGGGAAGACTCGGAAAATGTTCTGTTGTTAATACTTAGGAGTGTAGTGGAGGGTAGCTATCTTGGAGGGAGCATCCCTCCAAGATAGCTACACCTAAAGTCATACAGACATTTGTATAATTTGTTAATGCCATTTTCATGGCATACTATAGTAATTACATTTTTTTATGGCGTACTAAACTATGAGGTATTTATGGAATTTTTATGATACACTACTATACTATGCCATTGTATGATTTACGGCATACTACAAATAGTCACATCAGATAATTAGAAATGAAGTCTCAAATAGCTAGTTTGTCAAGTCACATATAGGGTGTTACTGTTGGAACTTATTTACACTGACCTCTTGCAAATTGTAAGTTTGCAGGCATTTGGCACCAATTTATTGACATTTCTCTAGTTCTTCTCTCCGAGTGTGGTCTGTACACAATGACATGAACGGGTTATGAGGCTCCAGCATGATTATGTTTTAAACTTTTTAAACACAACAGCTTCTATACATCCTCCAGGCTTATGTGAACATGGCTCTTTTTGAGAACTTCACCTACGCTGGGATAGATGCCACAGCTGAGGAGGCCTGACTACCAGCCCCCCCAGACCCTAGCATGCCACGTAGCCCCAATAGGAAGTCCCGAGGATGGTCGCCACGTTACTGCAACCCCCCTGCCACTCAACGTCATGACAGGAGGACCAGGCGCTCTACCAAAGCCACCCAGCTATAGATGGAGAACTGTGAAAGGACACTGTGTGGAGGTATCATTAGGAGATGAAGAATATTGCTAGGCCTTGGATGGATAGATGTGATTGCTACCAACCTTTTGGGATACTGACCCCAATTACTACAAACCAGTCCCAGAAAAAAGACACAACATTGTACCTCTTACTGTTGCAAAAGTTACAATGCTGGACCCTTTTCTCTGACTGTTGAGGGGATGCAGCAAATAAGGAGCTATGTGACTTGTTAAAACACTACAGGGTCTGTGGGGTGTCGACATGTGACTTTATTTTCCCTCTATTGATCTAAATGGAGAAGGAATTATTTTTTTTATGAAGATGATATTCAAAGGACACAGTGTTAATCACAAATATTGAAGTTCTCAGACTGTTAGAAAGGGATAAAAGAAACATACATTGTAGCACTTAATTAAACCAGCCTCATTCATGCCATTGGTGTCTTTTACAGTTTGCCTATCACTGCCATGTGAATGTAACTACTACTGTATATATTTTGTCACAAGGCTGTATCAAAGCCTCTTATCCGAATGTAGTCAAAGATACAGGCCGACATAAATGCAACCATGGTAGATGCTCCATGTGTTGCATGCAAAGGTCCACCACAAGAGAAGTTGTTTTGAAAATGTTACTAATTCAGGGCAGATACACAGCTAGTCTGCCAGCTATCAACATTATAGTTTACCTTTAACACTATGCAACCTAACGCACTGTACGGTAATGTATCCATTGTATGAGAATGTACAGTATGTTTTCATTAACTGGTTCCTTGAATAAAGGTTTTGTGTGGTGACTGGACTCATCACCACATTGGTAGCTGTTCTATTAGCATAAGTCCAGTTTTTAGTTATAAACTGCAGTTTCTGTGACACTGAGGATGTTGACAAATGTTAGCAAAGATTATTATGTTTTTGTTGTTGTTGTCGCTTGCCTGCTCAGAAGTGAGCAATGATGGGAAACCACAGGTCAGGCTGCTGGGGGCCAAAGGATCCTTTCAGAGTTCAGGAACACTGATACCCCTGCTGCTCTGAGCTGATCTGTCACTGGGTTTCCTTCACTAACCAACCGCAGGCACATAACTGTCTGTCAAACATGGTCTCAGTGGGCCAGCTTCCTGAGGACTCCCACACAAAGACAAGACCATACAACAACACAAATGTGTAATAAGGGAACAAGACAAAAATGTCTGTCCCTTGTTTGAAAATGGGCTAAAAATTATTTTGAATATCAAGCATTCGCTGAAACCCCATCTGTTACCTCAGCATGTTGTTACGTTATGAAAAGGCAAACATATCGGGCACAAAAATATTTTAATTTTAATGTATTTAAAAAATATATATAATAAAAGCAGGGAAAAGGTAATTATACTGGGAAGTTTGGTGTAAGATGGTAAGGTGTTTTGGACCAGAAGAGAGGGTGGCTTGGGGTCAAGGCTATGTGTGGGGGCAAGAGTTGATCTGAAACAGCATTGGTGTTGGAGCTGGAAGTAATTTCCTAGTGTGAGCAGAGCTGCCGGTACAAGCAGTATTGGGGATGTGGTGTGTTGTCAGGGAGTGTTGACACTACTGTTTGGTGGGATAACAACTCTGGCACTCTGGCAGTGCTCAGCTGAGAAAGTTAGAGAGCTCTTGGGAAGAGGCTGTCTGTTTTATTATAGATGCAGAGGCATTTTAGGTCCTGTAGTGTTTGCCAAGCAGAAGGGGAAGTGGCTGTGGTGGGATGGATCTTTGGTAATGTTAGTTTCTCCAGGGGTAGTGGTTTTTATGTCCATGCTATCTGGTGTTTAAGACCCAATGATGTGTGCAGTCCAGAGTACATGTTGCAGGGCTGTTTAGTCAGCAGAAGACTTGAAAAGTCAGGTTTTTTGTCCTGTTCCTCAGAGATGGCTTAAAATGAATCCAGAGCTGTTGTCAGAGCCACAAGTCGTTTATCTTAAACATGCACAAGTGCAGGCGTATTCAGTTGATTTGAATCATGACCAAGACTTTTCAAGGTGAACCTTTGTATGTTCACCAGTTATTTTGAGATGAAAATTAGATTTTAGATGAGCGTATGTAAACTATAAATTATCAAGGTCTGTTTGTGTGATCATCACAAATTTCACAATGAAGAGTTAAATATCCATACAAAATATAATATACTTAACAATAAATTTAAATACATTTTGATGACAATATGTTATTTAAGCTCTAAAAAACATGTAATGGACTTTCATTTAATTGTATACACGTAAACAATCAAATGATGTGGGGCCAGTTTAATTAAGACAGAAAGACAGGAACTCAGTTTCCTGGAAATTGGTCATACAAGTTAATATTTTGGCTTTAGAGCGATTTAGATTTTGTTTTTTATACATCATGGGACATGTTTAAGGTTACAGGTCCCACAGGAACTTAGTTTGTAAGCACTCCATAGTTATTCATAGTTAAATATTTGTATTTAGAGCAAGGAAAAAAAATGCAAACCCAGCCAGATGATGGACTGAAACATATACTAGGTTTCAGCAGCAGCAAATGAGGGATTTGTTATTGTGTCTAATAAGAAGGAGTGTTTGAGAGTAAACAAATAACTTCCATAGTTTCAGTTAAAAAAAAATCTGCCTTTTTTTTGTGCGTACTTCCACTAGGCTTTACACAAAGCACGCTTCCTGCTTTAAGCACAGCCAAGCCCTCAGCACTGATCAACCCTACCCGCCCATGCCTACTCAAAACCATGCATGAAAGACAACACACACAATGCACATACAAAAGCAAGTGCGTTGTTAGTTTAAGTGCCATGGTGGTTTAGGATACATAATACCTCAATCTACAATGAATTGGCAGATCCTCCTTATTAGTTTGTGGATACAAGTGGGCTTTGTCCCTGGGATACATTGCAAGGATGGAACTGTCAGTCATCTGTCAAGTGAAGGTAGGGTTTAGTGATGGATCATTTTTGCACGATTGAATTACGCTATAAACTAATGTTAAATCCAATTAACAGCTGCATTTTCTCATTTACTGTTTATTTCCAATGAAAATAATTATATATATATAATTATTTATAATATATATATATATATATATATATATATTATAATTATTTAACACAGAGACACTAAAGTCACAAAATATGTTGTTTTTTCAAAAGTCATGTGAGAACAAGATAATACGTTGTGGGTAAAAAGTAGAAGATAATAGGTATTTCTGACAATTAATGGTTCTTGTTTCCACACATCATCTTGTTTTTGCACAGCAAAAAGACACCAACTTGTTTCCACAATTTAGCATCTTGCTATTTAAAAAATACCGCCTTGTTTGACTTGCAGGGATGTGTTTTGTTCCGGGGGGCTCATGTATTATATGTTATATTTATATGTCAATATATTTGTCATTTCTGGAGCAGATATTTTGCTCTTAAAGGGTGACCTGGATCCTAAATGTTTCACCCGCACAGAACAGGATTTTACCTGCTTCTTTGAGACTGCAGACAACAGAACTTATGATTTGCTCTACAAGTCTGACAGGTATGTTTTATATACAATAACTTGTATATAATAACGTGTGTTTTGTATAATAAGGGCCCTTAAATAGTCTTATATCATTTAATATTCTCTGATTTATTTTGTTTATTTTTGATACTTTTTAATTTGGCTATTATTTATTTATTGTTAAATTTTTTGGTTCATTAGTATTAGTGTGTATTCCACAAGAGAAACTTCATCAACCCATATCAACCAAAGCCAACCAAATATTTATGTTTAATCTTTCACTTTGAATGATGTAATTATTTTATTTCTCCTTTTAGAATTTTCAGTTTACATTTGAACCTGACATGTGTTACTTCATCTATAAGTCACCTTAAAGCACTTTGAACTACACTTACCTGTATGAAAGATTACAAATGGTTTGATTGATTGCTTAATATATAGTACATGTCTATTATTTTTGCCATTTATTTTAATCAAGCCTGTCCGGAAAGAAAAGGTGTGAAATGTCTGTCCAGAGAACAGAAGTCGGAACTTCACTCCATATCTGCTCATTTCCTGGGTCCGATGTTTTCTTGTTTGTGGAAATACAACTTGAAGTGGTAGAGCGCAACACCAACACCATCCTCTACAGTCGCGCTGTCTGTGTGGAGGACCAATGTAAGACTTTTCTTTTAATAATATTTATCGAAATAGATCGATCTCTTGTTGGAAAAAAAGAACACACACATGAAGCTTTATGTATTACTCTTACCATCCCCTCCTCTTGTTTTAGAGTTGGGGACAGGGGATGTTCAGGGGTAAATAAAAGGTCAATAGTAGTCAATAATAATAGTCCCTGGCTTTGCCCAATGACAGCTATGATCGGCTCCAGTCCCCCCGCAACCTTGAACAGGATATGGATGGATTTTTTTCTGTATTTGCTTTTTTCAGTTCTGAAATCTGCTCAGAAACCCCCATTATTGTCCATATACTGTACATGGGAAACCTGCATATCCTCTAAATACTCTAGTTTGGGGTTGTAAGGTTTCATGAGGCTTCAATTATCCTGGATGTCACAATAGATAATTTCATACTGTAACGTCAAGTTTTAAAAAATGGTCTCACTACACTGAAATGGCTACTATGGAGACTAACATTGTAGACATGGTTGTAAAGGGGAGACTTGCGGCGTGGATACCAATAGAACTCATCTTCATTTAGATATCTTGATGTGAGAGGTTAAGGGTCCCCTTTGAAAGTGGCCATGTCAATCTTTTCCTATCTTTGTAACGTAATTTAGCCTCATATGAGCAAATGAGTAGTACTTCTAAAAAGAAAAATAGGCCAAAAAGACCTTTCAGATCAACTGTACATAAAAATATAATTTGTACTTCAAATTCCGTCCCATCCCTAAGAATGCCTGCGACTACGACCTTTTTGACAAAGAGGTCCTCAAATCTGATGACTTTACCAATCAATGATGACGCCCCTCCCAAATAACACCCACTCTATGTTGCTTTGATTTATTATTCCCATTTGCAATTACCCTCAAAAACTATGACTAGTTTCTCATCATTTGACATACTGTATGTCTATTAACAGGAGATTTCTTCACCATCTTCCAAATTCACAAATGTGTGCATAATTCAAATGATGAATGAATTGTGAAACACTTTTTTAAACTTTATTTCTTTTCCAAGTGCATCATTTATGAAAATAAATGGGGTCCAAATATTATATTACCCTCAAACGGGCAGCTGTTTCAAGCATGTTTAGCTGTTTTAATGCAGGCTCATGTGAATGAACAAGGATTTTCAATATGGTGAATAGAATTTTTCCATCCCTGCATTCTGGTTTGGAGGACAAAAGACACACAAAAGAGATATAAGAGAGAAGGCATGTTTGCTAAATGTAAAGCCGCACACAAAGCAAGCAGGGTTGGCTGATTGTGGGTATTCCCAGGTGGACCCCCACAGGATGAAAGACTTATATCCCCCCTACATGTCTTGGGTTTTCGCTCCAGTCATTAGGGTCATGCACCAAAAAAGACAGGGGCCTTCTCACCTGTTGCCTTAACACCAGTGAATTATTTTCTTCAATGGATTCTGTGATGTGTTCTTCCATGTTTTTTGATCACCTTTTTTTTTCTAGTGCTCCTGGATCCACCCTTCAGTGTGTCTTTAAACCAAAATGGCCAAGCAGGACAGCTGCAAGTTTCATGGCACACAAAGGACTCAAAATACTTTGAAGAGCATGTGATGTATAGGATTCGATACTCATCCAAAAGTTTGGGAGTGAAGATAAAAGAGGTACACATGCACACAGCTTCTCGACAAATCCATGAGATAATTTCAACTTTATATATTATTTAAGTAATAGTATGACCAGCATGTGAGTAAGTGTGAAACACTTCTGTCTTTTATCTCAGTTCAGCACCTACATAGAGCATGTAACAAAAATGTCATAAAAAAGTCATAGTATAGTGTGTCATAAAAAAGTCCATGAAAAGACATGGTATAGAATGTCATAAAAAGCCATTAAAAAAATCATATAGTACGTTCCAAAAATGTAATTAAAAAGTCTTTAGAAAGTGTCAAACGTCTATAGGTATACAGGTGTACAATGACTTTGTACACACACAAAAAAGTCATAGCATAACATGTCATGAATAAATTATAGTATAATATGTCACTAAAATGTCATAAAAAGTCATAGTATCGTATTTCATTTGAACGTCATAGTATAGCTTGTCAAAAAGAGTCATAGTACATTATGTTGAAAAAGTAAAAAAAAAAAAAAAGTCAGTATAGCATGTCAAAAAGTCATGGCATAATATGTCACAGAAAGACATGAAGAAATCATAGTATAGTATCTAGAAAAACATAATAATGGTCATGCTGAAAAAAGTTATAGTATAGTACATCAAAAAAGTAGGAAAAAAATCATATATTAATAAAAAGTCGTAAATAAATCCTAGCATGTAAATAAATTCATATATTTATGTTTCTAAAAGAAAAAATAATTATACTATACATATTCTATGTCCTAAAAAGTGGAAAAAGTCATAGTATTGTATGTCGAAAAAGTCATGAAAAATGAAAAAAGCCATGAAATGTCGAAATAGTGTGAAAGTCATATTATTGCATAATGAAAAATTCATAAAAATTTATAGTAAAGTCATAGTATACCATGTCAATAAAGTGAGTGAAATACTCAGTAAAGTCTCTTGAAAGAATGTATGAAAAAGTCATAGTATAAAATGTCAAAAAAGTGAGAAAGAAACCTAGTATTGTATGTAAAAAAAAGAGTTATATCATAGCATATTACAAAACTGCATTGTATAATATTTGATAGTATAACATGCACAAAAGTCTTTTTTTTAAAGTCTTAGTAAAGAATAGTGAAATAAGTCATAAAAATGTAAAAATAGTAATAGCATAGCATGTCGAAAAAAAGTAATATTTCAGTATGTCGTAATAATTCATGAATATGTCATAGTATAACTTGTCAAAAAAGTGAGAAAAAGTCATAGTATTGTATATTCAAAAATGTCATTAAAAAGTCATAGTATAGCATGTTGAGAAATGTCATAGCATAAAATGACATAAAAAAACACAAAAAATACATTGTGTAGAATATTGAGTCAATGTCATAGTATAGAATGTAAAAAAAAAATCATATAAAAATTCATAGTATAGAATGTCGAAATAAGTCTTGACATACTATGTCAAAAATACTCAAAAACTGCATGTTGAAAAAAGTCATAAAAACCATAATATAGAATGTTGAAAAAAAATGTATGAAATTCACTAAGAAAAGTCATAGTATACTAAGCCTCCTTGTTGTCATACAATTGCCAATAACAAAGTTATAGTATAGTTTTTCATTTAAAAAGCCATAGTACTGTATGTCATTAAAATGAAAAAAAATATATAGGCTAGTATCTCACAAAAAAATGTTTCACATAAAAAAGTCATTAGAATCAGAATCATTGTCAGATTTACTTTAATGACCAAATATGCATAAACATACAAGGAATGTGATGCCCCAACTCTCTAAAAGTCATAGAATGGTCGAAAAAAGTCAGAAAAAGTCAAAGAGCAGGTTGAAAATAGTCATACAACTGTCATAGGATAATATGGCAAAAACAATTAATTGCAAAGCATGTCGAGAAAATCTATCAAATTTATTTAAATGTTTTTTTTAAAAATCATAAAAAAGTCATAGTATTCCTTGTCAAAAGAAGTCATTGTATAGTATGTTAAAAAAATCATAACAGAATCATAGTATAGCATGCTGAAACAAATAAGAAAAAAAGTCACAGAATAGTACTGTGAATTTTTTTTTAATAGTCAGCATTGTTTATTAAAAAGTCACGATTAAAATCAAAAGTTTAGCATGTCCAAATAAGTGATTAAAAAGTCATACTATAGTATGTAGAAAAAGTACTAAAAATTTTATAGTATAGCTTGTTGAAAAAAATGAAGTTTTGTATTTCGTCAAAAAAGTTTTAGTATTGTATGACAAAAAATTCAGAGTATAGCATTTCAAAAAAGTAATTGTAAAGTATGTAGAAAAAAGTCATAGTATATGAAAGTATTCAGACCCCTTTAAATTTTTCACTCTTTGTTTCATTGCAGCCATTTGCTAAAATCGAAAAAGTTCATTTTATTTCTCATTAATGTACACTCAGCACCCCATCTTGACAGAAAAAAACAGAAATGTAGAAATTTTTGCAAATTTATTAAAAAAGAAAAACTGAAATATCACATGGTCATAAGTATTCAGACCCTTTGCTCAGTATTGAGTAGAAGCACCCTTTTGAGCTAGTACAGCCATGAGTCTTCTTGGGAATGATGCAACAAGTTTTTCACACCTGGATTTGGGGATCCTCTGCCATTCTTTCTTGCAGATCCTCTCCAGTTCTGTCAGGTTGGATGGTGAATGTTGGTGGACAGCCATTTTCAGGTCTCTCCAGAGATGCTCAATTGGGTTTAGGTCAGGGCTCTGGCTGGGCCAGTCAAGAATGGTCACAGAGTTGTTCCGAAGCCACTCCTTTGTTATTTTAGCTGTGTGCTTAGGGTCATTGTCTTGTTGGAAGGTGAACCTTTGGCCCAGTCTGAGGTCCTGAGCACTCTGGAAGAGGTTTTCTTCCAGGATATCTCTGTACTTGGCCGCATTCATCTTTCCTTCAATTGCAACCAGTCGTCCTGTCCCTGCAGCTGAAAAACACCCCCATAGCATGATGCTGCCACCACCATGTTTCACTGTTGGGATTGTATTGGGCAGGTGATGAGCAGTGCCTGGTTTTCTCCACACATACCGCTTAGAATTAACGCCAAAAAGTTCAATCTTCGTCTCATCAGACCAGAGAATCTTATTTCTCATAGTCTGGGAGACCTTCATGTGTTTTTTGGCAAACTCTATGCGGGCTTTCATATGTCTTGCACTGAGGAGAGGCTTCCGTCGGGCCACTCTGCCAAAAAGCCCCGACTGGTGGAGGGCTGCAGTGATAGTTGACTTTGTGGAACTGTCTCCCATCTCCCTACTGCATCTCTGGAGCTCAGCCACAGTGAGCTTTGGGTTCTTCTTTACCTCTCTCACCAAGGCTCTTCTCCCACGATTGCTCAGTTTGGCTGGACGGCCAGGTCTAGGAAGAGTTCTGGTCGCCCCAAACTTCTTCCATTTAAGGATTATGGAGGCCACTGTGCTCTTAGGAACCTTGAGTGCTGCAGAAATTCTTTTGTAACCTTGGCCAGATCTGTGCCTTGCCACAATTCTGTCTCTGAGCTCCTTGGGCAGTTCCTTCGACCTCATGATTCTCATTTGCTCTGACATGCACTGTGAGCTGTAAGGTCTTATATAGACAGGTGTGTGCCTTTCCTAATCAAGTCCAATCAGTTTATTTAAACACAGCTGGACTCCAATGAAGGAGTAGAACCATCTCAAGTAGGATCAGAAGAAATGGACAGCTTGTGAGTTAAATATGAGTGTCACAGCAAAGGGTCTGAATACTTATGACCATGTGATATTTCAGTTTTTCTTTTTGAATAAATTTGCAAAAATTTCTACATTTCTGTTTTTTTCTGTCAAGATGGGGTGCTGAGTGTACATTAATGAGAAATAAAATGAACTTTTTTGATTTTAGCAAATGGCTGCAATGAAACAAAGAGTGAAACATTTAAAGGGGTCTGAATACTTTCCGTACCCACTGTATATTGAAAAAAGTTAAAAAAAAATATTCATGGTATAGAACGTCTAAAAAAAGGGGATAAAACATAATATAATATTTC
Source organism: Cebidichthys violaceus (assembly GCF_023349555.1). Taxonomy (NCBI): domain Eukaryota; kingdom Metazoa; phylum Chordata; class Actinopteri; order Perciformes; family Stichaeidae; genus Cebidichthys; species Cebidichthys violaceus. The sequence continues at coordinate 9,236,036 of NW_027176296.1, forward strand.
CAAAAAAATCCATAGTATAGTATGTCAAAAAGACTAATATAAAAGTCATAGTATAGCATGTCTAAAAAAATCTATTAAATGTCGAAAAATTAAAAAAAAAGTCATACCAATGCATGTCGAAAACAGTAGGATTACATCAAAAAAGTGTGAGTAGTACATCATTTAGAAGTAAAAATGAGTGACAGAATAGTATGGAATTAAATTAAATTGTCGTTAAAAATGTCATAGAATAGTATGTCAGAAGAAAGTCAGAAAAACTTCAAAACGAAAATGAAAAAGTCATAGTATTTCATTAAAACAGTCATACAAATGACATAGTATGCCATACAAAATAATAGTATAGCATGTCACACAAATGCCATAAATATGCCATTAACAAGTATAATCTGTTGACTAATAGTTTAGTGTGTCATAGAAAGTTATAAAAAAAATTGTGGTGTGACATTTAAATGATATTATAAAAGTTACACGATAATTTATTACAAGAAAAAGTCATTGTATAGTATGATGTGGAGCCCAGGAATTGGGGGTCAAGTTAATGTGCCAGCTTGTGAGTTATGATATTGATTTATTAACTGATAAATTTAACACCATCAGTGATTATGTGTTTGTTTTTTTTGTCCATTATATGAATATTGTATCATTTTACTATCTGTAACCCTCCTTCACATGTACTCCTGTATTGGTAATTACAGTGGGTAAAATAAAGTTAAATGTATAATTTTGTATATTTTACAATATTAATTACATTTTCGAGTATGTGATTTCTACAGACAAAGGAGTGCAGCATACTAGACTCTCTGGTACCAGGGGAGGAGGTTGAGGTCCAGGTCTCCGTCAGATGTGCCTATAATCCAAATACAGGACACTGGAGCGGCTGGTCACAAAGTGTGCGAGCCGTGGTTCCCCAAAGTGCAGGTGTGTCTAAATAACAAAGAGTGTGAATCTGAGTGAATGGCAATTGTTATCCACAGCGCAGCATCTCATCCTGTGACCTCCTCTGTCACAGATGCAACACTTGAATGAGAAATGTTTTCTCTTCTTTCAGATGATATTTCTCTAATGTGCTACACATCTGACCTGCAAAACATCACCTGTCTTTGGCATGGGAGTAGATATGGTGAAGAGAACGTGTACAAACTTTTATACAAGATGGGTCTCAGGTACATTACTTACTACATTCCATCATTGATGACTGAAATTCCTCAGATCATGCTATGCTAATGCATCAGCATGTTTAATTGACTTAGTTATTTACATCCTTCACAGTAAACACTTGACACAGCATTACTTTGAACAACAATAATGTTGCAAACTATTTTGTTTGTCATCTCTTTCTCTGCTCAACTTTCCTTTCATTTCACATTGTTGTCTATACTGACTAGTGAACAGTAAAAAAAACAAACCTGTTTAGTTCTTTGGGTTTACCCATTAAAACACACAACTGATATTTCACTTTGTTTGGCTGTGATTGTATGTGATGATATTACAGTGACGTTTTGGGCTGGACAGAATGGACAGAGTGTCTCGCCGACAGGGATGTGACTGAACTGTGCCATTTCCGTGGAGAGGCGTCCAGAAGAGTCCGGGTCAAGCTCAGCAGCACTTCAGCTCCACTCAGCAGAACCTTCTATACTCAAGAGTTCACTCTCAGCAACAGCGGTGAGGGATTTTTGCTTCTCCTTTTCTGGTTCCTTTTGGATGCTTTAGCTGTATTTCTTTAATTTCATGATTTGTTTCATTATCTAAAGAGTATTTTGATGTGATGAGAGCTGACAAAAAGGAGACTCAAATTAATTGTTTTTTTTATTTTTGGGTTTTAGTCAAAACATCCCCACCATGTCATCTGAAAGGAACATTGGAAAAAGACAAGTTGTGCTTGAAATGGGAAGCTCCTCATCTGTCTCTGTCTGCTCACCTGCAGTATGAAGTCAGCTACCAGATCAGCCAGGGTGAAGCGTGGATTGTAAGATGTCCTTTACAGCAACACAATTTTATGTTGTTGTTTTTTTTCAAATTCCCTTCAAAATATGTTTGTGTTCCCTTATACATTTTAGATTCCATCACAACATTGTTCATAATAGTATACTAAAATTACTATAGGTAGATTTTTATTTAAATATAATATCTGTATGAATTATTTTTTTCTAATTATTCCAATGGCAAGTTTTGTTTGTGTAGTAGGGCTGAGTAGTCAATATTACCACCAGATGGCACCAAAGAAAGGAGTGTTACAATACAATGACAAATTTAAAGTAAAAAAAATCAGTAACATTATTCATTATATTGGTTATATTACCTTATATTAAATTACCATGCTGTATGTTGCAAAATAACTTAATTTGCCAAAACATGAGAAAATGCAAAGAATATGTGTGCAAATGAAACAGTATTCAGAGAAGGGAAAACAAATGCATTAAAAGGCAGTACTGCAAGGGAACATAAATATATCTTGAGGGACATGCAGAACGCAAAATGAGTATGTCATCACTAAGATTGTCCTTTAATGTTCTTACAATTGAATATCAAAATCAACCTTTGTGTCCCCAGAAGTCCCTAAAGGGCCCTGAGACGGGTACATGTCGAGAGGTCCCAACAGGTAGCCATTACAGTGTTAAGATCAGAGCTAAACCTAATGGGTCCATTTACTCAGGACACTGGAGTGACTGGTCAAATGTGCTTACTGGCGACATCCCTGCTGATATCGGTAAGATCCCACTGAGACTGACAAAAGTCAGTGTAAAACACAATAGTTTTGTTATCCCCTGTTGGTTTGTATAAAAATTATTAAAAGTGGCAAAATTGCAGCTAATGCATTGGAGCGGTTTATTTGACTCTTATTTTGTTTGAATTTCACAAGCAGTTCATTCAAATTTGATTATGTGATAACAATTGTCATAGTGTAGTGAACAAAATACACTGTTGTGTCGCAATTAAAAATTAACATTATAGACCTAAGAAATGCAGTTCTTTGTTACGCTCATTAAATATTCAAACCTTAATGCAGTATAAATAACCTTTACAGGCACATTGCTCATGCTGTGTATACCTGTCTTGATGCTGATGATTGCCATCATCCTCATCTCCTTGTTTTCTACCTACCTCAGGTAGGAAAAATTAAAACAAAAATACTCATGTGATATGTATGTGATACCTTCCTCAACATTTTTTCAAATTATTAAATAAAACTATTTCTAGCTAAATACTCTTACTAACAATTCTTTTAACCAATTTGACATTCTGCATTGTTTGAAGATTATTTTCTTATCTGTTGTTTTATGTGTTTTTATAGTAAACTCAAGCTGTATTTTTGGCCACCGGTGCCCAACCTTGACAAAGTCCTACAAAGTTTTCTGACAGAGGTCAATGGGCCGCGATGGGTAAACTATTTTACTTAATAGTATGATACATGATACATACATACTTCACAATAATGATGGGTTTTTTTCCTCGGTGGAAAAATTAATTTTGGCCATGACTAATTAAGATGCAATATAAATAATTTAATAAATTTATAAATGTATAAATTCAGATATCAACAAGAAAATAAGTAAAACACAAGCAATTATATATGAATTGGGAGAGATAGAGTGTGGTTTTCACTCAATTCCAGCCCTTTTAAATGTGCGACAGAGTTTCAAGGTGTTACAAATTAAATACTTTGTGCTCACACTACAGAATCCTCCGATAACAGCAAAGCAGTACTCCGACGAAACCACTTCATCTGTGGTAGAGATAATGTCTGAAGATGACGTTTCCCGATCATGGGGATCCACCAGGCTCCTGTCATTAGAAAGACAGTTCTGCAGCGGGGAACAGGTAGATGGAAGCCCTGGGACGAAAGTCTTTCCAGACTATGTGACTCTGAACAAAGACAGTGTCATTATTTGCCCAAAAGGAAACAAGTATGTCTACGAGGAAGTTGGAGAGAAAAGAGGTGCGAAGATGAGTGATGAGCTCTTCCAAACATGTCACGGTTCCTGCCCTGATGGCTCAGCCTGTATCCCACCCTGCTCTGGCAGTGACTTTCTTAACCATTCCTACTTGTCTCTGGCTGAGCCTGCAGACAGATTCCACTGCAAGGTCACTGTTGCAAGGGGGCCAGGCAACCTCTATACTAATTTCCCCTGTAGCTAAATGTACAGAATAACAACTGTACTTTACTGCCACTGGTGCAGAAGCTTACACAATGGTGTGTTACCATGTATTCATAGTATAATGGGGATTCGTTTTAATCATGGCATACTCTCTCCTGTCATTACAGTCTCTTTGAAAGGTGGACAAATCAACATTTGAGAACAAGAATATAACATTTCTATGACAGTTTAAGCTTTTGGTTAACATGTTGTTGAAGATAATTAAGCATACCTTATTGTAATATTACTTATATATTGGTAATTGAACTGTCAGTTCAGGACTGACAGTGTATCTACACTGCTGTCTTTTTATGTCCACAAGAGGGAACCTAGATGAGGAGATATTTTGTGAGATTACTAGAAAAGACCCCATTTAATGGCTTTGATGGTCAAGAAGTTTTTTATCTTATAAAACCTGTTAATAATTACCAGGAGATATTTTGTGAGATTACTAGAAAAGACCCCACATAATGGCTTTGATGGTCAAGAAGTTTTTTTATCTTATAAAACCTGTTAATAATTACCAGGTGGTAGTCTGCAGTTAGCTTAGAGTACCTTGGACCAAAAAAGATTTGAGAGGATGATATTTTATATTCAAATGCTATATTTCGATTGTATTTGTAACCTTCTGTGTTAAATATGTGAAAATAAACGTAAAGGTGCCATGAGGGTTTGGGACTATTTATATTTCACACATTCGAGTGTCACCTCCCCCCAAAATTTTACATGAGCCAATTTTATATATTTTATTACTATTTCAAATGATCTGTACCTGAAAGACAACGATAATTTGTTTTTGTTTTCAGATCTTTTCAATTGTCTATTATTTTTTGTCATGTCCTTGTAAACTCTTTACTTTTTGTTCATTATGCATTGCATTATTATGCAATGCATAATATGCAATTATATAAACATTGCAGGTTTGTATTTTTGTCAATAAACAACGAAAAGCTGTTTTTCTTCCAGTTGCATTTCCTGTCAACCATTTAGACTTTCATCGGTACACACTACATTATTGTAGGAGATTTAAGCAGTTTTAAGTGACTTGAGCAGCCTTTCTTGTCATCAACCAAACAGCAAATGGATTGTGCCTCGATACAAACCTTATGTTGATCTGTCTTACATTTGGGTGTCACTAGGTGGTAGCAGAACTCAACGGGACATAGGTTGTCTCTGTGCCATCATAGTGAATCCTTTCTGAGACAAAGCTAGTTATTCTACTAAAAATGAGAGAACAGTTAGATTGTGCTTCAGGTTTGTATTCTACATCACTTGATGAAGCCACATGATCTATACCAACCTTGTCCTTGAGCATTATATATTGTCAAAAGCTGTTGAACTTAATATGAATGAAAATGAAATTCTTTACTATGAAATAAGTTAACCTTCAAAACTGAGGCTAATTTGACAATGATTTAAAAAAAAAAAAAAAGCCCAACGCAGTTGAATACTAGATGTTAATTTATTACACAAAGTAGAAGAACAGCTTAATTTAAGATGACTCAAATAATTATTACTCACAATTTGTATGAAATCCAAGAGACCTCGGTTGGAACAAGGGCAATCACAACATCATGTCAACTGTGATGAGTGAGGGGATTAGTAAGAGGAGGAATAAACCCTCGACAAAGTCAACACACATTTTCAAGAGCAGTTACTCACAGACAGCCTTGCAGACCAAGAGCCAAAAATGTATTAAATGTTTTGAATTGAAATGAGTAAAAAGGTTATGGCGACCCAGAGCTGTACAACCAATGGGTGATTTGGAGCAATGGGAGAGGGGATGAGAAAGTTAGATGAAATCCAATGATTGACAGTGTAACAATCAGACAGTATATGACTGGTCCTGCCTGGCTCAGCGCGTGAGAATCAGAACTGGATGCTCTGCAACTATGCTATCATCCTGCATCCAGCCAGCCGCCTTCTGTAAAATATACTACTGGTGTCACACTTTTTACTGCGTTCGCCAGACTGTGTGATATCATGGCCATAAATTAGCACGAATTGTCTATGAGGCAATAGGAGAGTGTGGGAGAGAGTGAGTGTTGAGAGCGGAAGAGAAAGACAGAGAAAGTTTAAAAGAGTCAGTGTTTACTGGTGTACAAGCCTCTCCTCCCAACAGGAATTCTTTCCATGTTTCGTCACTGCCCACTTGCCCATATGCAAACGTCTACAGAGCGAGGTTGAATCACCTCCTGATGTAATTTCCTCAACTTTCACTTACAATCATATTGAGAAAAACATGGTTTCACATATGATGGGCTTTAACGTGTACAGTATATAGTGTATGTACAGTTTACGTGTTTACATACCCTATGTTGTCATATCTACAGGCCTCAAACATGAATTCAGCAACAACAGAGATAAGGCCACCAAAACAGAGTACAGCAACATCCTTTAAACTCCTGTTTGCAACTACCACTGTGAAAACATGTGGAAACACACAAAACAGTTAGCTTGTTCTGCATGCTGAGTGCAAACACTCTGCAGTCACATTTGATGCTACTGGATTTAGTGGAACATCAGTTTCACAGCATGCTCTGAGACGCAAAAAAACAATGTAATCAACAACACTGGCAGAACCAATGGAGTGAGAAAAACTACAGTTCCTTCAGTATTATTGAGAAGAAGAAAAGGCATTGGTTTTCCATATAGACATTGTATATTAAGGAGAGCAGAGGTGTTATGTTGGAATGAAAGAAAGATGTGTTCATCTTAGAATAATGGAAAAGGCAGCTTTTATCTGTCCTCTTGGCACAGATCAATACGTTTGCATCCTCATATGAATCAAAACAAGGGCTCACTAGGAGGGATGCCAAATTGCTTTAAAAAATGGCAACAGATGGTCTTTGTAGAATAAATTAACAGGCTAATGTTAGCTTCTATAGCAATTATTGAGATCAGTCAAAAATCGTCTCCAGTCCTGTAAGTTCAATAGCAATGATTAGTACTGTAAGTAATAGTCATGAAAGCACCTAAGGTCTCAATGGCAGTATTTATATCAATCATCAATCAATAATCATAACAGTGCAATCATACCTCATTTCTCCAGAAAGCCTTTCAAGAACTGTATTTTTAATAAGAGAAATCAAAACAACCTAATAGTCAGATACATGGCCATGCATTTTCATAAAATACAGAATTGCATGTTCGTGGTTTTGAAATAATGTAGTCATGAAATTCACTCAGCATCAACTGTAAAGAATCAGCAATAATTCAACACTGTTATCATATTACAAATGTTGCAGGATTTCTTTTGCTCCAAAATACCGTGAAAACATGCTCCACATGGCACATAGTCTACTTCTCCTCTGACCTGAGATCAGATTAATTAGAATCAAATGTTATAAGTTTGCAAACTAATTGGAGTACATACTGTCAAAAAATATATTCAGCTTTTGAAAGAAAATGTTAAGAGTTCATCCAAATCAAGAGCAAAATAAGACTAATTTTAATGTAATATCAAAATCCTTAAAGAGACAACAGTAATCAAAATATAATTGTGTTTAATGTCAACTGATGTATTCACAAATTTATAAGAAAGTTTAATGAAATTTGAGTGTTTGGAGGAAAAAGGGAGACTAGATGATTCCCTCCAATTTATATTTTCTTTGACCCTCAGCGACAACGAACTCCCTATCCTTCTTCTAAATTACAAGATAGTTTGGATAAACCTCGGGATCCTTGGTGATTGAATACAAGCTCCGCTTGGTAACCATGCACTGAGAGACCCCCTGGTGAGCACGCTCAGACGTTGGCCTTCTTGTTGATGAGTACAGAGCAGCATGTGAGGGCTCCATCAACTTTGACCTTCTCCATGTTGCACACAGGGATCAGCATGTAGTCCTTCAACTTCTCGAACACCTGCGAGACACACAGACATGACTATCATTGGAAAAACTTCCTGACATTCTGCTCAAAGGTTAAAATAAAATGATGTCCACTGAAATTCAACAGATCAGTGTTCAGACAACTATCATTGGAGAAACATGTTTAAAGCTATGATATCGTTCAATCAAGAACCTGCCCTTCCACAAAAAAATCTTATAAAAAATAGATATTGTCATTGCAACAGCTGTTCCTTACTTGCCTCCTGACTCTGCCCTTGGGTACCACATCTGTGGGGCAGTGTAATAGGTATTGGCCAGCCAGCACTATAACAAGCCTTTTGGAAAAGACTGACGTACCGCCCAGTTGGCAGTAGTTAACCTGAAATGGAGAACTTATGCAACGCTTAAGTTTGTTTACTCCACTTGACAACTTGTAATGTTCGGTCATATAAACGCCCCGCACAAAGAGACACAAATTGTGAAGTAGGAGAACAAGCATTCAACAAGGTTTCCTGGTCTCCCGGCAAACTATTAAAAAAAAGATGGGAGTGAGAACTATTACGACATTCTCAAAAGACCCTCGTAAAGTAGTGTGTCACCCTGTGGACCTTTTCCAGAAGAAAACCAGTGTTTTCCTACTAGACTTCCAAACCAGGATATTTTTCTCTTAAACTCTCATTTCAACTCTGCTGTGATACTGAGCGAGGCCTTGTGGCACAGCCAGAGGGACCAGCTAGACACATTCTTATCTCATGATGCAATATGGCTGACAAAGCCTCTGGTGATCCAAATGACGTGTTTAAAGACACCGCTCTCATGCGCTTTATAACTCTTGACTCTTCTCTACCCAAAACAGTTAAACAATGGCACTGCATCATCATACTCTTCTGTAACCACATTATACCACTTAGAAATATGGTGTTAATGCATATTTCTATACAATTTCAGTATGTAGTAGCGAGCCAGTGGGGGAAATGTAGCCAGCAAGGGTGGTCCAGGGGCATGCCTCCCCGGGGAGAATTTTTGTCTGTGCAAGCCCAAATTTGTTGGTCTCTGGTACATTCTATTGCCACTATCCTATCATATACTTTGGTCTTAATTATTATAGATATTATCTCCACCAGAAAGATCATGCGATCGGTCGTGTGTGTCCGTGAGTGTACACTTCTTTCTCTGTCCACAGCGAATTCCGCATTCTGCTGCCACAAACTGCATAATGTCTTGGGTGCCCAGTTATGGCTGCATGCTCAATAACTTCTCATGGTTACATAGGCTCACACTTTCTCAAAAAAAATTGTATTGCCTGTTTTATGCTGCCATTGATAGCCTGCTGACCCCACATGCACTACTATTAACCTGCCCCCAGCTGAGAGAGGCTGATAGTGATAACACAGCTGAGTGCAACACCGACCTCGATCTGCTACTCTGTGCTCAGAGACACAGTGGGGGTTTAACAGTTTGCTCACTTTTAGTGTTTTTGACGGTGTTTGGCTAACAGCAACACAGAACTATGAGGCTACAGGAACAGTTAGGGGATTACCAGTCAGACATAAAGAATCTCTAGGGAACATGAACATCTGTCTGGCAAATCCATCCTACACTTGTTGAGATATTTCAGTCCGAACCAAAGTTTTGGACCAACTGAGCAACACCACCATCCAAAAATCCTCTGCTTAGACCATATGACCAGAACGTCAATTCAGGGAAGGTTGTGTTTTTGCATAACTCCCCAAAAACAAAACACCACTTAAATCCTCTGCCGTTTATAACAGGGGTTCTCAACCTTTTGTAACGTAAATGTGTCCAAGGACCAAGGATAACCTTCCCAATTAAATGAGAAAAAAAAACACAACATTACTAAAGAAAAAGACAAAATAAACTGGGTTGTAAATATGCGTAATGCCACTGTCAGCTGTAATTACTAAAACAAATATTCTGCTTACCCTCACCTTTCATTGCCTGGCATTATGAATCCAAATTTGATGGATTCAGGGTCATATTTCCTCACCACACGAGGACTGAAGCAGGGTTGTCTCCCACATCACTTTTCAATTTCAAAAACCAATACATTTTGTGTCACTGCATCCAAGAGAACGTTAGCTTACAAACAGTGGCCAAACACTTTTGTATCTACCTGATGATGTGTCGTGACTGGCATGGTGATGTTCAAAGGTCATTGATATTATGCTTTATTTGAATTATGTTTTTTTTATATATGTGATATAAATTAAATAAATAAATTCCTAAATAAATTCAATAAATAAATTCCTGAGCACATTGAGATATACATTTCCAGCTGAGTTCTCATTACTTCAGGTGATATTTATATGTTAGGTTGGAAGGTGGCATGGTCTCACACAGAAGGAGCTGATATATTTCACTAGGGCTTTTGTCTGCTCAGTTTCTTTATCTCCAAACTTAACCCTCCAGAGCCGTCGCCACTGCTAACCATTAAAGATGCCCTCCGACCCCCACCAATCCGCTCTCATGACCCCCTGCCTTTGTTATTGTGGAACTCTTATGTAACTTCACAAGCAAACTAAAAATAGACCGGAGATTAGGACAGACAATGATTCGAGTTAGAAAGCAGCAGAAGTCTTGCAGGGTTACTCTGTGGTTATGCTGAGGAATCTCCATATATCATTGGAGGAACAAGCAACAAGTTCCTTTGGGAAACATGTACCAACTGTGGACTTACTGTACAGCAAGGCATGATAGGCAACTCTCAACTATGTGATGTTCATATTTTTCCACTTTCATAGGCTCCAATTCCTTAAACACAGGTTTGGACCAAAAATGTGTTCCAGGCCAATTTTTGGTGGGTTTGAACATTGAAAAGGAAACTGGATCATGGAACTAACATGCATTCCTCAAATATTGCTTGAAATGGTCCGTTAAAAGTTCCTTCCAAAACAGGAAGCACACGATGCACGAATAGATTTTCATTATGCTCAACTTGAATTCCCTCAGTTAATCTTCCTGGAAAAAAAATGAGCCACTGCCGTGGATTTAAGTCCAAAGACATATAATTTTGTGAATTCTTCCCTCTAAAAATAGATGGTGGAGGTAGGGGTTTTAACCACAGAGTACATTGTGAGGTCTGAAAACTGTCTCTGCAGATTGTAGGGTACGGGGTTGGATCCTGTGAGAATCTTTTTTACTTGTTGTGATGAGGAGTGACCCCAAGGCATCTTAATAACACGGCTACTGCTCAGCTTTTCCAACCCCCGACAGACAAAGTGAGACAATAACATGCCATTCACAGTGAACTACAGTGGAAAACAATATGCAATATGATGGTGTTTGCAAGTAGGTCACTGTATGTCTAACACAAATTTTAGAAAGGTTGTGAGACACTGTTGGAGTTCACCAGGCATGTCGAGCCAGCATACAGCACTTCACAGTTTAACAAAGAACACATGCCATACAAATAGTTCATGAGAGGGCACTGGGGGCAACTCTCAAAGTTTCTTTGAAATCACTCTCATCCCTATAGATGTATTTTGGCATTTCACTTATGGCAACCATAAGTACAAAAAGATAATTTTCTATAAAACAGCAGGTCATTTTACTTTCATCAGGAATTGGTGCAGTCAGGGTAGCATACTTTTTTTTAAAGATACATTTTTGGAATTTTCTCTACTTTTGCCTACTCTACTTTAGAGTAGACCTTAGACCACTAGGCCATGTGGACTCCCCAAATAAGTAGTTTTGAGAGATATTATTAAATAATACGTAACAAGTATAATTTTGTGATTTTCTGGTTCAAATATGATGTAATTTTAGATACTTAAACCTGCAATAATTTATTTATTTTGGTCCTGCTGTAGACACCACACTGATATACTATAAAGTTGTTATGGCAAATGCATTAACAAACATTGTCTTTTTTACACATCCAGCAGATATGGAGCAACATTAGCATTTCTTTTGAAGTTTGCTTTTAGCTATGGTTTGGTTTCCACCTGCTTTTAAATTAAATAGCTGTCTCTTTAGCAGCTAAATGCTCCATTATGTTCACCAGCTTGCTGCTATCTTTGTCTGTCTGCTATTTAATGCTGGAGAGGATGGCTTTTAAGAACATGCTGTGGAGCTGGGGAAAACTGCACAGTCTGGTGATAATCTGGTGACTGCTTTCACATACACATTTGTCCCATATTGATTACAGCAGCTTTAAAGGGCCAGTGTGGAGTAATGAATATAATATTAATAAATATGTTTCTTTAGTGTGTAATCACTTGAAAATAAGAATCTTTATGTTGTTGTTACCTTGGAATGAGCCATTTATAACTACATAAGGAGTAGGTCCTCTTCATGGAGTCCACTATGGGGCACTGCCATGTTTCAACAGCAGCCCAAGGCGAACAAACCAAACACTGACTCTCTATAGGACCATTCACATTCATAATGTGTGGACTGAGTCATGTCCACTAAAGCAGGGGTCTTCAACGTTTTTCAGTTCAAGGACCCCCAAACTGATAGAGAGATAGAGCAGGGACCCCATAATATATATATTGTATAAAATTGTGTTTTATATTAAACTGGGCCTAGTGCCATGTATAAACATACCTTGTTATTGTGCATTCAATACTAAGCTATTCAAATAATACACAGGTTAATATATTCATGTTTTTATTTTAAACATGTGCAAGGTAGAGTAAGTAGGGTGGCCGTGCCACTGCCATTTAGAAACATACCTTCTATGATAATCATGCATACAAGCTATTCAAATTGACGATTTTATTTTAAACATAAATTATTACATGGCAGTATTAGTACCACTACTGAACTATTAAAATAATGGACAGATATAAAAAAATATATATAT